>NC_132934.1:122984214-123288857 GCF_034638445.1 Ciconia boyciana | reverse complement strand
CAGTTGTTAGGGGATATGCATTTGTTCTGAGTCTCTCCACACTGGCTGCAAGCATTTTACTCTTTTGACTGTTCCTTTTACCAGGCTTTCCATAGAAACCCTAGTGAGTGTCCTGCTAGCTGCCTTCTCTATGGTAGACCTATACTGTCAGTAACTTACTTTAGAACTAGGCATTCAGTGCCCCCATCTTATAGTCTAGTCTTCTAGCATTTGCATAGAAACACTTCTATTTTGTTCTGACTGCCTATTCTTCTGTGTTCCTGTGTAAATTGGACCTAATTTATTCAAGCAGTTCTTCACTGTTTTGTATATGACCTTCACCAACTCCTGTCCTACATACAGCAATGTTAAGGACTTCAACCCCAGAGGCTGTGTCATCTTGACCTGTCTGCCCTTTCTGCTTGTCCTCATACAGGGTATTGGGATTACAGTGCAGACTGATGCTGCAGAGGTCTTTATTCTTAACCTTCTATCTAGCAACTCAGATGTTGCTTCCAGCACTATTTTGGTAGCCTTTCTATGTCATGAGCACTTCTCCACCAACTTCTCCAGCACTAAAAGATAGTCTAGACTCCTTTTGTTGTAAGCCACCTTGGCATGTAGTTGGAAGGTTACTATATGCTTCCTTCCAGCATCATAAATCCATTTAGTTGCACTCCACTTAGTTAAGTGGAGTGCGACTCCACCATGGCAGGAGATGTCCTATCATCTAGAATCAACACCATGCAATGGCATTCTTACAGCAAAAGGATACTTGGCCATCACTTGAGAGCAAGGTCTCATCTACAGGACGTAATTTCAGGATCATTTCTTCTTTACAGGTTTGATGTCCTCCTACATCAGAACTTACTTCTCATAGAAGCCCAGTGGCAGCCTGCCCAAAGATAGCAGTGGGACTACCTGCCTGGAAGTTTACTTTACACATTTGCTAATTAAGGATGCTTCCCTTACACATATGCTTAGCGTGTTGTGACTTTCACAAGAGTCCACTTCGGTTACAATAATCTACAATGGGCATCTCGCAATGTCATTACTACCCCTTTGGTTTAACAGCTGTGTTAATACTGCTGAGATTAAAAAAATGCTACTCTCTTGTAACTGGAGATCTGGTATCAACCTCTAGCCTGAGAAGCCAAAGTGTCTAAGCTAAATGGCCTCAGACACACTGCTTGTGTTTTAGGCTTACTCTCAGTGTATTCCATCTGAAGTTTTCACTTTGTGCCTCCCCCTCCAGAGACTTTGATTCAGACCATCCTCATCCTCCTGATAGACAATCTATTGGTTTTCTAAAAATCTGCCTTTGATACTGGTCTGGTTTCACAAAATAAATAAATATAAAAAAAGATGATTTCTCTGTCTTCCATTTAGCGTCATTAATCCATGAGCCTAGTACATTTCTCCAGGTTCCCACAAACCATTTTCAAGACAGTCCGATACAAGTATTAAGGAATGAGAAAGTTTAATTTTTCTTGTGTAAAACCCTGGTGTCGTTAACAGACATTTCCGATAACTGCCACGCAATCATGCTTTATAATCTAACAGATTACAGCCATCTTTACGATAGTATGAAATGACTGATTGTGCAAGCCCTTAAACACAGTTTTCTTAAGACAACAGAACACATAACCAGCCACAACTTTCGGTTCAAAGCAGAAGCACAATACAGTTTTCTATGATGCAGCATCTGTTGGACTGTTAATGGGAGCTGTACTTACAAATACATCCTGCATCAAATCAAATAGCATTCTATATAACCAAGACTTGCTGATTCAAAATGGGACCTTACACATTTAGATTCCAAATTTAGATTTCTTACTATGAATTCTACTTTCAGTTACAGCAAGTCTGCTATATTTTATTAGTTATAATGTACACAACTTTCAACACAAAAGAAGTCTTGAGGGTTTCCCCCACACACACTGTCACTGCTGTATTTATAGGCAAGATGATTAAACATTTGTATTTTATTGTAAAGGATAAATTGTACTATACAGTGAAGAGAAATTCAATACTGACTAACTGATTCATAAAACAGGCTTGATTTTTCAGTTGATAGAAAATGGTTCTCCTTCCCTTTCCACCATCAACTCTAATTTAAAGTAACCCAGTGTAGTACAAATACATTAGATACTTAGTAATCTCCAGTAACAAGGAAACTCATCACAAATTGCTCAGTGTTATGAATCATCTTGTGAACACATAACTGCTATACACTACAAAAGGCGCTTTAACAAGTCGTTTCATTCATTTATGTCAATACTTCATAATTAGCACAGACAAGTGTCTGTAAATTGAACTCTTGAGCATCACACTGCTTAGTTACCGGTTTTCTTTTATTTAATATTTTGAACACTTCATGTCACGGAAGACCCCATTAAAATTTTGTACCAATGACAAATGACATTTTCATTTTCTGTTCTAAATGTGTTAGCACAAACTAATGAACTCAAAAATGTTCAACAAAGCCATAAGCATATGCTGACCTGTACTACATACAGTTCAATTGACTTTATCAGGGCTATTAATGTAAATTTTTAAACTATACTTAACTGTTTTGCTCAATAAGAGATAATAATAAAAAACTACAGGGCTGTATAGAAATTAGTGCTGATGCTTTTTTCTCCCCAGCTACACCTGAGTGGTTCTCCACTCAGAACTAACAGGTGACAAGCAATAACATGATGGCCAGGCAAAGATTGTTAGAAGAGCTCTCCCCTGCAGAACAGCCCTGAAGATCTAGATCTATTCACTTTTTTTTTAATGGAAGTTAAGAACTGCGATAGCTTTTCAGGGTACTCTATCCGAGGCACCCTGTATTTTGAAAGCATTGTGATGGTACCCACAAACCCCACTCAGAGATCAGGGTCTTACTATTCACCAACAGAGGTACAGCCTCCCTACAGAGAGCTTACAGCTTCAGGGCTTGGGTGCCCACAAAGCTATACCTGAAGTATAGTTTCCTGGATGTTTTTTTAAACAGTGGGTAGAAAAAAATCATTTTGATTTGGATTCCAGAATCTCAAGATGCCAAGCTACTATAATTTAACCATTTATTGGTGACAGCTGGCTGGTACATACCTAATGGGATGTACAATCTTAGCCCGTTCCAACAGCGAAATAAATCATTCTGTCTGCAACTTATTTTGCAACTGGGGATAACTAAAACCGTGCCCAAGGCCAGTTACTGCAGGGTAGCTGACACAAGGTGACTTGGCCATCTGTGGACGTTTGTGGTATAACCACATTCTCTCAGAAGCAATTTAAAGGTTTAGACGAAAAGCCTTCTTAGATTAGAATAAGAACAGCCAAATGCAAAAGTATAAATATATTTAATATAAACATAGTGATAGTCGCACTTTGACACTTCTTACCAGGATAACTTCCCACTCATCAGTTCTAAAAAATCCTCAAGCTCCAGCTCTGAGCTTGTCCCATCCTCCATGGCTTCCCAGGAATCCTGGAATGCAGACCCACAAACTAATTTCTACAAGCTGTGCACACCGATGTAAACATAGAAGAAAAGCTTTGCCTCACTCTAACGTTGCTAATTAATGAGAAAAATTAATTACTAAGGTATTCTAGTATTTCCCTTTGCTCTGAAATTTGAGAGCTCTTATTATGTACTGCTTATTTTAACTTCTTTTTAAATAGAAAACAGTGTTGTAAAACTTTTTTTTTAGTCTTACAAGATTTAACCCTTAATGACACATATGCATCACCACTGGACAGTTATTTGAAATTACATCTTCTTAATTACAGCTCTGTAATTCTCCTCATGCTTTCAATTCTTCAGTGCTCATAAAAATAGTACTGATAAGACATCCAAAACATCCAGACATGCAAATCTTTCTATTGTACCTAAAGTTTCTCCATTTCAAGTATATTCACACCTATAACTGCTGCTAGGTTTATCAATATGAAATCTATATAGTTAAAGGAAAAAAAAATATATATATATGCCTTCATGCAACTTAATGCTCCGATTCTTTATAATTAAAATAAACCATTAAAAAAGCGGGAAAATCCCACCTCTCCTTGCATACTGCCTTCAAAATATTTTTGCTCCTTTTAGTAATCAAATATAGATTTTTTCCATGGCATTTTGATTAGGCTCTTACTGTGAATACATTAAGTGATAATTGGTCCAAAAATACCTATTGAGCCAGGAACATCAGAATACAGTAAATACTGGGAGCACCATAGGCAGTTGTATGAATCACTTCACATACCTGTGGTTTTCCAGGTTCCTGTGCTTAGTCATGAGTACACGCTTCATTTTCTCGTACACAGAATACAATTTCTGCCAATTTTTGTTCTTGGCTTCTACACTGCCACCTGTAGTCATACAAGAGAAATTATTCATATTTTATGCTGCAAATCCTATTACCACAATGTTTCAGCTCACTTGTTTTTCTACACAACCATTCTAAAGCGTTCCCTTTTGTAAAAGGGTGTGTTAAGATATTTGAACTGAGTTATTTGTGATTTTCTCTTTAATAAATTTCAGGAAGGAAGCAAAAGCCCCAATCCCAATTAGATTTAACCCGAGAGAACATTTAAAACTCTCGAAGACAGATACGGGCTTTACAGATTTCTGCATTATCCTTGTTGCTTAGTGGACACATCATAACCTTGACAGAGCAAGGTGACTTCTGAAGTGGGAATACAAAACCATCTACACTTAATTACTTGGTAAATACAAAAACTAAACTTGATGCGTTCTTCCATCTGAAAAATGAACACGGTTTTACAGAGAGATAATTTCCACGCTCAGCTTAGTTACCTTATGTAGGTTGTAAAGAAATGCATACCAAAAAAGTGCTCGTATTTGGAAGAACATCTCATAGAACTAAGTGATCTCGAAATCTTTTATGCAATGAAAACCACCCCATTTATTCCAGGCTTAGCGCACGTTGAGCAATATGCCACAGATTCTGCCGAATTAACCATTTACATCCAAATAAGACCTGAACACACGGTACCCAGAGCCCTCACATTAATCCTTTCCTGAAAATATCGTAAAATAGAAAATTCAAGCCTTCCTGGAAAAAGCAAAGCTTTCTGGTGTTCAGAACAGGGCTTTCACCGAATAGCAAAGTTTCGGAGTACAAGCTCTGGGGTAACACCGGCTTTTGCGTGCGTGCGCACGCAGTGCCCCTTCTTCCAGTTAAGAATTGCTCATATCACCCCGATACATCACCCAGCAGCCGCCCGAATGCTGCCGCTACGTCTCTATGTGGAAAAACGCTCTCAAGTCATTAACGGACAGAAACTAACTCATTTCACCCCGCCACTGCGAGCGCACGGGTGACTACGGCTGCCCGGGTACCTGCGCCCCTGCACTACCCTGCGTCAACAGGAATCGCAGCCTCGACCAGAAATCTCAAGCTGGAATAGAAACCGAAATTAAACCCGATTTTCCAAGAACAAGTTGCTCTTAATAAATAAATAAATAAATAAATACAATCCCAAGCGCGGCTGAGGCTGCTGCGTCCCGAAGCACACGGCCAGGTAACCTCCTCGCGTCCTGCCGCGGCCGGCCACCCCCGGACGGGAAGGCACCCACGGCCGCGGGGACCCCCCGGGGACCCCGCCGCCCTCCCGGCCCGGCCGCGGCCGCTCAGGTGCGCGCCGGGCGCCGCCTCGCTAGCGGCGTCCACGGGCACGGGCAGCCGCCGCGGCCCCCCGCGGTCCCACACGCCCGCGGCCCCGACCTCACCGCGGCGCCCCCGCAGCCCCACGCCCCAGCCACCCCTCAGTCCCACGAAGCCCCTCACGCCCGCCACCCCACAGCCTGACGAAGCCCCTCACCGCGACGCCCCCCACCCCGACCCCGCACACGGAGCCGCGGGCGAGGCGCCTCCCGCCGGGACGGTGCCGGAGGCAGCGGGTCACCGCCAAACCCGAGGGCCGAGAGTCCGGCGCCGCCGCCGCTGCGGGGAGCGGGCGCTGCCCACCCACCTGCGCTCGCCGGGCTCCTCGCGCCGCCGGCCGGTGCCGCAGGATGAGGCGGCGGCGGCTCCTCCTCAGCAGCGCGGCTCCCTCCCTCCTTCCCTCCCGCCCGCCCTCCCTCCCGCCGCCGCGCAGCCAGGGGGAGCCGCGCGTCCCGGGTGCCGCCGCGCCGCCCGCTCGGGATTCCTGCGGGCGGGAGGCGGCTCATCGCTCGGCACAGCCTCCCGCTCCTTCTACGGCTCCCTCCGTCCCTCCCAGGCACGTTTCTGCCGGTACCGCGGCACGGCGCCCCGGCGGACCCGCAGCGCGCGCCTCCCGGCCCCTTCCCTTTTTATCGCGGGGCCGGGGCTCCCGCCGCCGCCGCTGCCGCACGGGGGTCAGCGCCGCTCGGCAGCCGCGCCGCTGCCTACCCACGGCCGGCCCGCCCCCGCCGCCGCCGCCGCGCTCGCACACGCTCGCTCGCACCGCCCGCCCCCCGCCAGCCCACCTGTCCGCGCCCCGCCGCCGCGGCCCACGCAGCCGCCCGCCCACGCGCCGCCCACGCGCCCGCCGGCAGCGCCCCGCCGCCGCCGCCGCCGCCGCCGTCCCCGTCCCCGCTCCCGTCCCCCCTCACCGCAGCGGCCCCGGGCGGGGGGAGCGGCGCGGCGCGGCCTCCGGCAGCGCGGGGCTCTGCGGCTCCTGCCGAAACCGGCGGCGGGCGCGGGTTCGGCAAGCCCGGGGGCCGGGCTGAGCCGCGGGGGAAGGGAGGCGGCAGCCGCCCGCCCCGCCTCGGGGCGAGAGCGGCGGAGCCCCCGAGGTGGCCGGCGTGGGCTGCGGTGCGAAAGCGGGGCCGTCTCCCACCTGCCTTTCCAGCCCCCGAGCGCCGGAGGTGTCCACCTCCCCCCGGGCAGGGAGGCGCCTGTAAGGCACCCCGGGAGCCCCGGGTGCCTCCTTGCTCTGACACCAAAGTAAACGCGTAGTCTTGGGCCGTTACAAATAATTTACACGTTCAGGAACATGCTGGAAGCCCAGTTCTTGATGGCCCTCTGACAGCTGGTGGTGAGAGATGACCCAGCTGGAGGTGGTCAGCTCTTAAAAATTTGTTTTGCAACGCTCACCAATTTCGCAAAAGCAGCAGGTAAATACATCAAAATCAGTGTTAGGAAAATGGCCGTATTGTAACTACAACTGCGGTGAAACTTAAGGTTGCACGCACTGACCTAGCTCCCGCGCTAATGGAAGAACAGCCCATCCCTTACTAATAGTTCTCTCATTCTCTGGCTTATGCCTGATATATTTGAGTTTCAGAAACAAATGATGTCTTTAAATTATTGGGTTTGTATCTTTTTTGTTCAAATGGGTTTCGCTGTGATATTGACGTTAAAAGAACGTGCTAGCACGATCCAGTAGTCCAACCAAGTTCAAAGAGGCTTGGGAGGAGTTGAGTGCGTTGGTGCAGCGTCATACCAACTGATACCGTTTTCAAATTCATATAATAAAAAGCTGTTACATTCATTATTTTCACAGCAATAGATTCCACTTTGGGTAAGACAATCTTTACCCTTCCCAAACATTTTATTCTATGTTCTGGGACCCGACCTTTTCAAGGTAAGCCGAAATCCACGCAGTCATGTTACAAACTATGGTATCACACTGTAGTCTAGTGATATGAAGAAGTAAGCTACAAAAATAAAATCACTTGCCTCTGTCGAGTGTTCTGCAGAATTAAGGCTGTTTTTCAGTTCCTCTTCTTATGTCTCATAAGCAAGACACCAGACTAGCTGAATATTTAATGAGTAGTAAACCAGAAGTCTGTATGTAGTAAAAGTAGCAAGTATAACACACATGTTTTTTAATAGCAACATAGACGGGTACTTATCTGGAAGAAGTTTAAATGATTTAATTTCACAAAATTAATAAACATTAATTATATATAAGCATGTCTGCAAGGTATTCGTAATGTAAAAAGATCTAAATCAAACAAAGCTTTCAAAGTATACATAAACCTGTAGAAATGAAGGTAAAAATTGATACAGGCATTTAGAAAAACATTTTGACTCTACTGCAACCAAGAAAACGGTTCGGGTCTTTCACTCCAAAACCTAACAACCTAGTGGCACACTGGTGCAATAATTCAGAAGACAATGTGAACGTTGAAAATTTGGGTGCCATAACTCAGCTGACGAAGGCCATTGTTAAACATATAGCACAAGGTTTTACATCTAATAAGTAACAAAGAATATTTTGTCTCTAGATTGAATGTTTATCCTCTTTCTCTTTGAGCTTATAATGCATGAGACATATTAAAAAAATATGATAGGTTTTCCAGTTCTGCCTCCTCAGCTCAATCTTGATTAAATGTAACCAGCAGATATCAAGAGTTACTGACCAGTAAATATCACTCTGAAATCCCATAGTTACCTACAATAAGGTCTGCCAGTGACTTCAAGGACTGGCTTGTCCAACTGTGTCTCTTCAAACAATACACCAGCAATAGAGACAACACTGGCATGCCTCCAGTCTGGAAGAATTCAGTCATTTTCCACTAAATCCTCCATAAACGTATTGTTTTGTCTGCAGGTGTCTTTCCTATAACTGTTACAAATGTATTAAATTCTAGAAGAAAGTTCTTGTCTTTTTCACTGAAGCATGTCCACTGCACAGGCTGTTCCCTTTACAAAAAAGAGTCATCACTCCTTTCAGGTCTTACATGAAGCTGCTCTTAAATCTAGCCCATCAGAGGAGAAATGCTCTCTTTATTCTGGTTTTCCAAGCAAGAAAACAAGCATTTGGTCACTTCACAATGAATATTAATCAAATGCTGTCATATTTGCCTTGAGTTTGTGAGATGCAGAAAATTAGATCAGTCATGCACAGACTTTCTTTCTTCCCCCTCCCCCCCACCCCCCCGCCCCTTCCCACCCACCTCCCAAACAGCTCTGCCTTTTTTTCTTCAGCAATTCAGGTTTGGAAGAATAAATTCCATTGTTACAATGATTCAGAGACAAACTGAAAGCCAAGTGAAATATTGTTCTCCCAAATCTGACAGGAAAACTTATAGGATGGAAACACCTGGAGGATAAAACCCACTTCTTTTATAATATGCTCCAAAAAGCATTACTTGTCACTTTCCCCTTGCTCCCAGAATATATGCCACAACTGCTGGGTTGCTGTAGTACTGAAAATTTCCAGTTTTCCAGATGATGAGCTGTGACTCAGTACTCCTACTGATATACCTCAATGCACCATCCATTTACTTTATGTGGTGGCAAATCATCTCTCACTTTCTTTCCACCAGAACTTACCATCCTGTGTTTGCAGGTCTAATCTACCACACAATGTTCTACCTCGTCCATCTGAGACTGGATCAGGTAAAAGCTTTCCTACTCTAGCATTTTTCTAGACCCTCTCCTTATTTCAGTTCCTACCCGAGTGTAAGAGTGCTTACACCTCTGAGAATATGGGCTGTGCAGGTCATCACCTTAAATGCTGCTTTCTCCACTGTCCAGCCTGGACCGTACTTCTGTTTATTGGCTAAACAAGTCTGAACGGTTGGCACAGAGCTCTTGTACTTTGTGTCAAGGTAGTTTCTGGAAACTACTTCTGGGAAAAGTATGGTTTTTTCTCTACAGGCAAGATCCCTTGGAAGAGTCAGTGAGGTGACGAAGCAAATTTTGATCCATTTATAATCAAAAGAATTACTTCAGTCTATGCTACGGAAACCAGAATTTGGCATAATAAAGCCAACAGCTGGTTGAGGGAGAATAGCAGTGTGGGCTCTTTGATGTTCACAGATGAAGATGCACAATCAAAGACAAAGTTAGGACAGCACGTGATGGTCCTGAGTAGTAGTAAGGAGTTAAAGCACTTTCATAAATACATTTACCAAGAAAATATTTTCTTATAGGAAAGCCACTTTATTTATTGCCCGTAGTAGCTGCAAAAATGTCATATAAAACATTTAACATGCAAGAATATTATGCTAATGAGAAATCTGTGTTAAATAGCCCTTTTGAACTACGCATTGCAAAACGTATCGCAAGCAGCTGGAAAGTTATCCTAATTTCCGGCACTCCTCTTGCTTGAATTTGCTATGTATAGTGAAAATCAACACAGTGCAATGAAGGTACTTTAATAACTTGAACCTCTGTGAAAGCTCTGCAACATTCCCAAATGAACATCAGAGACAAAAGAAAAATGGGCAGAGCTATGGCAGTCAAGAGTAAAAATTATGCTCTAGTTAGAACTATTAATTTAGTATTAACATCTAGAGACATTCATTTGTCAGGAAGCACTGAAATTCACCCCAGAGAACTGCAGAAGTGGAGAAGAGATTAAGTTCCTTGACATGAGATTCAGAAGAGCGAAGGACGTGAGCTAGCAGTGGGAAGGAATGGTTCATGGTGGTAGTGGGAGAAGCGTGGCCAGACCTCTGCAAGGGTAAGACGATGTGATAATCACACATACTATGTCTAAGCAAATGACACTACAAAGGCTGTCACTCCAGCCAGGGCTGGAAACCCCAGAAGGCAGCAGCTGAACAGCTCCCCTAGAACAAGTTCTCCCTTGAAGAATCTGCTTTATCTGATGTCGCCAGGAATGCATAACAGTTGCCTATAACAGCAACCAATATCTTCACGTTACATCTTTTCTCCCAGGTTAAATTATCATCCTTCTATTAATAGGACCCTCAAAAACCTTTTCCTCCTTCTTTGGAAAAGTATATGAGAGGTATGTTCAGTCATAAAATGTTAAAAAAAACCTGGGCAGCATTTTAAGAGACTAGGCTTTAGTGAAAATGGCTGTTTCAATTTGATGTTGTTACAATCTTTCCAAACTCATTGTTTCAGAGATACAAACTCTCCAATTATCAGTTCAAGAAAAAGAGAAATTTTCCTTCAGATCAGTTTCTTCATTACTGACTCTTTCTGGTCTCTTCCCAGTGAATAGGATCATGCTAGCAACCATCCATCTCGAGCAAAGTAATGCTAGAGTGTCAGTTCCATGGAAACACAATCATTTAGTAAAACTCTTCTATTTCATCTGCTGTCCTTTCAAAGTGTTTCCTTTGCAGTCTAACATGTTCAGGATCGGTGCAGCTTGTCAATTAATCACATGTTGTAGAATCAATATTATTTCTTAGAATGGTCTTCACCATAGGCCTGCTCAAGCCCTTACCATGCTCTTCTCCCAGTGGTTTTCAGTAGATCTCAAATTACTTTTTTGCACAGAAAAATATGTGGGTTTTGCTGGAACCATGTCTAAGAGGAAGCCAAAAAGCAATACAGTTTACATGTGGATTTCAATACAGGTTTTCAAAAAACTGTATTTTTCATTTAAAATAGAAGAACTCCGTTCTGGCAAGCTGGCAAATCATTAGATTTTTTTAATCTACTTTCCAACTGATCGTAGTTAACTATGGATTTACAAATTAGATGGCCATGACCACATAACTCCCTTGGAAATATATCCATTTTTGTCCACATCAACAGTTGAAGTCATATTTGTCTCTGCATTTATTAATCTGTTTCCTAATGCAACCATTTCCCTCGACCAGACCTAGTTAGAGACACCATTGCTTATTAAAAGCAGTGGCAATAAAACTGGCATGTATTTCTAAAAACTGCTGTGCAAATCAATATAATTTCTTAATTGGTTAACCGAATAGCTGCCATGCTAACGAGTCACTGCAATTCTCTGTAAACATCTCTTCTGGCCTGGTTACACTTCTTTAGCAACTCCATAACCAGATGGAAGAGAAGTTACAGGGCCCCTCTTTATGCTCTCTGCAGTCATTACAGCTCATACCTCTGCAATTTGCAAACTGATTGTCTTCCAACGGTTTGGATCTCTTTATAAGCCTTTAGAATATTTTCTTAAAATTTATTTCTAATGACTGTGCCTCTAATTTTCCATGCAATATATACATTTATAAACTGAGTATTTTATAATAGCAATGAATAGGATAATCACATGGTTAACTGCCTAAGGAAGAATTGTAGAACATCTTGGAGGGAAAGCACTAGAGAAATCCCAAATTTTATGTAAGTAAGTGCTAAACTTAATTATGGGTCAGTTCGATAGAAATAAAACTCCAGCTCTTTCTGTGATAATGCTCTAAACTTGCAGGTTGTGAAACTGAGATAACTCCAGTGCAGTGATACCACTTGTTGTGTGAGTACCACTTATCACCATTCAGTAGACATCTTCCAAGATAAGAGCATCTGATGCTCCTAAATGGTAAGAATAAATATAAAACACCGAGCCAAGACAATCTAATAGAACTCTAACAGCTGGGGTGGCATGTCAAATGATAAAATACAGCCTCCTCACTGGCCATTGTTTTGATTAGTGGAAACAGTTTTGTCAAATATATGGTGTTTTGCCAAAAAAAAAAAAAAAAGGGCACTGATACAGCTTTTTATAGTTTCATACTGGATAATTTGCCACTGTTTGAGGCAACACAGTATATATCTGAATTGCCTTTTCCTCTCTGTCAATTCAACCTCATTTGCTGGGTTTTAGATTTTAATTTAGTCTGTTCAAGCGGGAAGCATCAGCCACAAGTTCAGATTGTGACTTGGATCACAACTTCCCCAGAGTCTGCTGAATGTCTGTACCGGTGCTTTTAGTTTAGGATCCTCTTTAGACTTCCTCTTTCCTATTCACAGACAGAATGGGGCAAAGAGAGAGGTGGTAGCTCCTATTCTGCTTCTCATCAGGTAAAGCCGGGGTTGCATTTCATTTCCTTGCTTGCTTGTGAGGGTTTCATCCATGATGAAAATCAGCATAGCGATGGAAGAACACGTACTAATGCTACCTAAACAGAAGCTGGGCTTCAGATTTAAGAGTGGCCTTTTCCTAATTATGGATTTTTTAATTTACTCCTCCCTGCTAAAGGGTTACATCTTAAATATGTTAATATAGAGGGTATTCCTCATCTGAAGTGGGAAATTTCAACACTAGGTCTAATACAGGGTTGAAATTCTTTTACCACCTACATTTAATCATGGACTCATATGCCCCAGTTACTTCACAGGTGCACAAAAGTATCAAAATGAATAAAATTCCCTACATGTGGTTCAACATCCTGTTCCAACACCTCAACATGCTGAGTTTTCATTTGTTATTAGCAATGACTTATTTTTTAAACAAGCTACAATAGGAGATGGAACATTTTATTGCCAATTACAAGATGAATGAATGAATGACTCATGAAAACAGGTTGGCCAAGTTACAAGGCACTAGCTGGTAACCACTTTATCAAATAAGAAAATCAATCCACAAAAAAAAAATAACCCACCCAAAAACCAGGAAGAGCAACAACTTGCAATTGCTCTTGGAAATTGCAAGTCTTAAAAGTAAAATCTTCAGGCTCTGTTCCTCTCCTGAGATTAATTTTCGTAAAGGTTAAATCAATACCATCAAGGGCAAAAAATGAAAGCTGGACAAAGAATGCCATCACTATTTCTGTTCCTTAGAGCTGCTATGGATCATCTATTTATTGTTTCAACCAGCATAGGAAAAGTAAGATTGCGAATGCCATAGGAACGTCTAGCGGTCCATTTTGTTCCCTCGACACAATAGGATGCCATTCCCCAATGGCCCTGAGATATTACTGCAATGAACTTTATTAATAACAACTAATAATGCACAAAGATGACCTGTCAAGCTACATATATATAGGAACATAATATCATATGTCAGAATAGAGGATCACAACTGTTCCTTTTTGGTTTTAAACTCAATGGGATAGCTTAGGATCTGATTCCATGAGTCTGTCACCGCGCAGGTCCTTTGTCTGACTAGAATATGTTGGAAATTGGGCATTTACTCATAAGGATTTCCTGAGGAGCCCAGAGAAATAAACTTTTCTGTGGTCAAACCTCTCGATTTTCCCAGAGTCACAGAATGGTTGAGGTTGGAAGGGACGTCTGGATGTCATTTTGTCCAACGCCCCTGCTCAAGCAGGGCCACCTAGAGCACACTGCCCAGGACCATCTCCAGGCAGCTTTTGAATATCTCCAAGGATGGAGGCTCTACAACCTCTCTGGGCAACCTGTGCCAGTGCTCAGTCACCCCCACAGTGAAAAACTGTTTCCTGATGTTCTGATGGAGCCTCCTGTGTTTCAGTTTGTGCCCACTGCCTCTGGTGCTGTCACTGGGCACCACCAAAAAAAGGCTGGCTCTGTCCTCTTCGCTTCAGCTATTTATATACATTGATGAGATCCCGCCCCAAACCTTCTCATCTCCAGGCTGAGTAGTCCTAGCTCTCTGTCTTTGCTCATAGGAGAGATGCACCAGGCCCTTAAACATCTTTGTGGCCCTTCGACAGACTCTCTCCAGTATGTTCATGTCTCTCTTGTACTGGGGAGCCCAGAACTGGACCCGGCACTCCAGGTGTGGCCTCACCAGTGCTGAGTAGAGGGGAAGGATCACCTCCCTCCACCTGCTGGTGATTGGCAAATGGTGATTTTGCATCAACATTTTCTGTTCCAAGTGTTCCAGTTAATTTGGAGGGGTCTTGATATCTTCTACTCCTGGGGAAATGTGCAAAAGTGAGATATCAGCAATGAACAGGGGTGAGCAGTGTCGGGGCAGGGCACATCAGAGACCTGACTTTGTGGAACCTCTGGAAGAAATGAGGAGGCACATTGCTGCCAGCAGCTCCGTCATAGCCATCTGGACACCACTGACTGCAGAAGCTGACGGTCTGCTTCACTCCCTGTGCATGGTTGTACTAGAGTTCTCAAACAATTCTTACAGTGTTCATTTAAGGAATTAATATTTTGCTTCTAAAATGGTTTGGGTTTGTTTCTTTTTTTAATTTTGCCATTCTTTTTTTAATTTATCACAAAAGCCAAGGGAAACAGCATTATTGCCTAAATGTCTCCTTCCTATGGTATCTTTTTAAAAATTGCTTGGACAGGAGGGAAAATGTTTATATACACTTAATATATAAGAAGATTATAAAAAGCACTAACAACTTCAGCACAGGGAATTTTCAGGGAAATTAATGACTAGCCGAGGTTAATGGCCCTCAGCTTCACATTGGCCCATCAACTCTCCCAGTCAGTCATTAATTCCCAGGAAATGCCTTGTGCCTTGATTGTTATTGCTTTAATACATTAAATTCAAGTTAAAGGTTTGACTTAATGTTTAGCCACTATAAAGTAAAACACAAGGAAGTGTTCCCACTGGACATATTAACTGTCGAATATCTTTTTATTTACCTTATTTTCTATAGGTATTTAAATAGGGGAATTGAATACTCATTTACCAATTTGCTTTGTTTTTACTACTCATAATAGTACACAAAAAATTCTCCATAGGTCTTTGTCATTTATTAAATATTTCATTAAAGG
Source organism: Ciconia boyciana (assembly GCF_034638445.1). Taxonomy (NCBI): domain Eukaryota; kingdom Metazoa; phylum Chordata; class Aves; order Ciconiiformes; family Ciconiidae; genus Ciconia; species Ciconia boyciana. The sequence continues at coordinate 123,273,561 of NC_132934.1, read as the reverse complement.
TATCTGGATTCAAATATGACTGAATGTGCAAAATATAGACATGACTATATTTAATGATAAGATGAAGAAATTAAAAATTGATCAGAACTAGTTTTGTTGTATCTAATTAGTATCACACTAGTTTTATTATCACAGAAAAAAGACACTATGATTATTTACAAGCTCCAGCAGAAAGTGAAGAATCAATGGCCCCAAACCAATTGAAAGGTAGAAACCTGATAATGCCAGTTGTTCTTGTGAAATTTCTACCATCCTGACCTCCCTCGCAAAGAAAAATGCTATCGACAGGGTTTGTTTTCCTGCCATATTTTGATAAACCTGAGCTAATTTGGAAAAAAAAAATCCACCCGGATTTAGAGTGAATTCTGGTCTAAAAACATGTTTTTGTATTTCTACTCTTCTCTACAGGTGAGAAATGAAGGGGGGGGAAAAAAAGGGAAGTTCAAATCTGAGTTTGAAATATTTAATACATATTTTTAATATCTCCAGCAATGCTGAAAATGTCCCAGATTTTTTTTTGTTGAGGTACATTGTATCTTAATTACTCTTTGGATGTGCTTGGCCACATTTTTAAACACAGCCAGTTCACTTTCGTTCAAGACATGAAGAAAAACCTGACTTTCTTCAACATTACACTCAAACTGTTGGTGTTTATATTTCATTCAATGGCCAAATAACGTACTCTTTCCACTGTGGAAAATATTTGCACATGGGCTGAAAAATGTGTTTCTGAAACTTACTTTAACATTTCATAGACAAACCTAGTTTTCGGTGCCGCTTCATTAAAGCCAACAGAGTTACGACAGGAATAAATCTGACTTACTGTAATGTGACTATATACTAAAGTGAGGTTTGATTTGATGTGTACATAAAAGCACATCAGAATCACTACCAGATTTCTGCATTAAGTTTTCAGGGGTCTGGCAAATGTCATGCAGCCAGTGTCATGCATTGTTCAAGACAGTATACACTCAAAAGTCCTTGGGATGTGAGATGATGCTAAGTCAGGACAAAATATGAGACAAAAGCTGCTTATAAAGGGATTCAGACATCTTAATCTATATTTTGACTGATACACTCCTGACGACTGATTTTGTATAAGTCATCTAAACTATCTCTGCATGAATTTTGCCAGACTGTAAAATGAGAAAAATATTTGTAAGGTAAAGAGAAAGAGAGAAAAAAAATGTTATTGTCACTTTGAATATGATACTCCACACTGGCAGTCCTGCCAATGCAATGCTTGTAGTCTAATTCTGCACTACAAGCAATTCCCCATTCTCTAGGATGAAGGGCTGGCACAAGTTGTGCACTGGGGTGATGCAAGTATTGGAAGCACAGTGCAGAGATAGCCACGCTGTTCATCCATAGTTGGCTTCAAGTTGGAGCCAAGGAGGCTAGCTAGAACCCAAGTGGTTCGTGCAGAGCTGTTGGCCATCTCTTCACCCAGCAACAGACAGTCTGGATTACTCACATCACATAATAGATAGCTGGCTGCAATGGTAATGTGGCAAAATCTCCCAAATGGCCCAGTCCTGCACTGCTAAAATGTACATAAAATGTAGTCAGCGTATGTTCATCCCACCTCCACAGGAAGGGAACTAGGAAAAAAGTCACAGAGAAAGAAGAAGAGGAAAAGTGGCAGCCCCCCTGCACAGGTGTGCCTGCAGGCTTGGGCAGCTTTCAGTGTGTTGGTCCACCACCTGGCTCTCGTATGGACGGTACCTTCATAGCTGGGAAGAGCACTTGGACTGAGTGTGAGCCAAGGGGTAGCTTCAGATATGATGCATAAATGTGAGGTACCTTACAAAAATCTGCAATTTTGCATCTGCTTTCCTGACTGCATAATCTCATCATACAGGACAAAACTGCTTTAAATTCTCCGTTCTTGAAACCAGTGTTTCTTGCTTTTTCCTGATGAAACTTTTGAGGTGTATTGGGTAATCCATCTGGTTATTTACATTACTGGTGTCAGCTGTGCCTCTTTACAAAACTGCCACCTCCACTTTGGATGTGCCACCTTCCCCTTTGTCAGTTGGCTCTTCTTCCTCCACCTTGATTACCATCCTTATCACCGCACCTTTGCTCGGCTAGGGGACGTGATCATGGACATGCATCACACCATGACACGGAGCAGAGCAGAGGCGGTGGCTTTGCGCCACATTGTGAGCCACAGGCTGTCCTGCAGGACCCAGGTAAGCACCCCGCAGGAGACACGCATTCCTGGCTGCGTGTCTGTCGCAGCCTTGCTCCACTCAGCAGATGCACCAGGTCCTGTATCAGAGCCAGCAGCTGGCCCTCGCCTGGGGCTCTGAAGCAGGACAGGGCTCTGGTGTTGCAGGTGTGCAACAAGACGTGGAAGCAAAGAAGGTTTGGGAACAGAGGGTACAGGAGAGGCACGGAGGAGAAAGTTTCTAGTGAGAGTGGGGAAGAAGTTGGCAACAGGGGGATGTGGGTCTCACTTGAAGAAATGCAGTGAATGCAACCAGTCATCACAGCTCTCGGCACGGGAAATTTTTTGAATTGGTTTGCTGTGGGAAAAAGTGGGACTGTACTGAGAACTAAACCATCATTTCCATCCTATTTCAGACTCTGCCTTCTCCGGTGGTGGAAGCAACCTTCCAAACATCAGCTGAACGGGAGCCTGGCATGGGGAACTATGCCCAACTCTGCAGAGAGCCTGAAGCGAGGGCTCTCTGCATAGTTGTAAGTTGATCCTATTTATTTCAGTAGGGTGTTCAGGCTGAAGGCTAATAATGATAATTGGAATGTCAACATTAGCTATTTAATTGCACAGCAAACAAGTATCATTCATCTCCATAGCTTTTTCACATTTATAAAAAGAAAGTGGTTCATTTACTGTGGTAGGTAGATGCAGTGTCAACCAATTGCTAGAACTGCTACAGAAGTTCACCTCAAAACTGTGTCTGAATCAAGGTATTGCTTAGTATTAAAAGGTATTAAAGGTATTAAAGGTATTAAAAAAATCCTCAATTTTCCTATAGATACCACAAATGTAAACATTTCATAGCTGCTAAAACTGCTTGCTATCCCCCCCAGCCAGCTGCAAAAGTATTCACATTTAATATTTTCCATCAATTGGTTATTATTTATTAAAATATTATATAAGAAATTTTAATAATTTATCATATAATAATTTACTTTATAATAATTTCTACAATATATTGAACTTTTCCCCAGTACAAATAATGGCGTCAAATCAGAAATTGAAAAAACGGGGCACTCTGAGGTAGGTTGCATTGAATCTAATAAAAGCTAATAACAATAATAAACAAACAGCACAGCTACTCTCTGAAGGCACTGGGTTGCATAGGGAGCAATGAAAAAAAGCCTTATGTGAGAGCCTGTCTCATAATTCTCTAGTTTCTCGTAACATCAGCCATGGCCAATGTGTTGCAGGGTTTTTCAAACAGTGCTACTGTGTCTAATTGAAGCATAGTCCTGGCTGATCCAAAATGGGAGATTATGTCTCAGGAGCCACAGGGCACCGTGGCCATCTGATCTTCCTGTTTTGGGAGAGCAAACCCTGGGCCACAGGGGTGAAACGATGGCAGGGCTCAGCGGTGTGCTGCGGGGCTGTGCACCAGCGGCACGTCCCTGCCGTCGCCTGGGGGTCCGTTTCAGCTCGGGGAGGCCCATGCCCTTTAGGAGACACCTGTTGCAAGCACAGCTCTGGCACAGTGAGATACTGCAGTTTACCGCCTGTTTTGAAGCCAGGCTGCTGTCATGCCTCCAAGAGTCTCATCTTCAGTGTCTCACCTGGGACTGCAACCCTGTATCCCACCGACCCCAACAGCCGCAATGGGAGTTGACAGGCTGCAGGTGGGACTGGGTCTCCTTCTTCCTTTGAGCTCAGGAAGGACATTGCTGCCACGTGAGTCATGCTTGCAATGATTTTATTAACAATTTAAACCCAACAGCTACCACAACCCACCTCCCCAGCATTCAGTAACACACCATCAGACACCTTTCACACCCTCCCTCTAATTTCATCCATTCTAAGTTTTTCCAAAAGATGAAAGCTGGTAATGCTGCTGGCCCAGTCATATTTTCCTCTTGTCAGCTAGTACTATTTACTTAGTAGACATACAGGATTATATCTGCTCTTCTTTTTTTGTTTCAAATGAAACTTTGCAAAATACAGCCTGAAATTGTAAATAACTTGCTGGGAAGCTATAGTAAGCAGTTCAAAAGAGCATTCTGGCCGTAAAATTATTTTTAGCCAATTACGTTCTCTATCTCTGTCTCTCTTATCATTGCCACTGCTCTTCAAGCAAGCTGCTTGTTAACATTTTAGAAGCAGCTCACAGAGGCCTTGATGTGGTTTAATGTGCTCTCTGCCTTCTAAGGACGCTACCTGCAAGTTTTGTTTGAATGCATCTCCCGTTAGGCTAGGTGATGCAACATCAGGGTACTGTACAGCTCGCCCAATAGCCTAACATACTTTGTTATATAGTTTTGAATTATGGTTTTTAGCCAGTGTCCTGCAGCCCATTACTGGGTGCCCACCTTTTTTAATATTAACAAGCAACCAACATCTAGGCGAGGACTTTCTGAGGATGCCAGCACAGCATGGTTGAAATCTACTTTGACGGATTACCTTGAACAGAAAGTTTGTCTTCTAGGATGCATTAAATGAAAAAAAAAATTATACCACGTGCTCTTTCTAGGTGTCTAACACTCTCTTAGTTTATGTGGCCTCCTGAGTTGCTCCTCTGTACCACAGCTCTGCCTGAAACTTCCTCACGCTGTGCTGCACTTTGGCAAAATCCAAGTCTGATAGCGAAGCTTAGCCCACAGTGCCTGCACATGGGGAATCCACTTCCCTGGTGAAATTCATTTCCATCCACAGTTTCTTTTCATACGTTCATATCTGCACAAAGGCCTTCATGCTCCCAACTCCATTTGATCTGCCATGTCCCTACACACAGCATAGTCTCCTTTTTACTCAAATCCTCCCTAGATTCACTTCCATTGTGCATTGTAGATGCAGTCTCTTGACATAATGAACTCTCTCACAGCTGTAGAAATTATTGTTGAATTGTCAGTTCTGTTGAAAATGTCAGGATTAACTGTTACCCAGCTGGTCATCTGAGCAGGAAGAACTACCTAATGGGCTCATTTGCTGCTGCATGGTGCATGGGAGACGTGAGAGACTTCTGCTGGGTGGCACCATGGCTTGGTAAGTTGAGAATGAAAAAGCCTGGTCCCTTCCTTTCCTGATGAAATGCCACCTCTGCCCTACAAATATATAAATGAGAAAATATGAATTTGAGGCTAATTATAATTTTCCATTAATAAGTGAAGCCCACATTTTGTACAGAAAAAAATAAGTTAGTGCTTTAGTGCTAGAAATAATTCGTTAACCAAAAAAAAGTGGCTGAGACTTTCCAGCTTCAGGATCTGTGCTATTTCAAAACAAATATTCCAGTTTCACAATACTTGCAACACAGCCTGATCAATGCTAGTGCGTAGCTCCATGTATGGATCACTGGTGCTGAAACTGCTCTCGCTGGAATTTTTGATCCAGTTCTACTCAAAGTCCATAAATGCATAGAGAACAAGAATTTTGAAACCAAACATTTTTGAAACTTGGGAAGCACGGATTTCTGGTTTGGATCCATACTCAGTCTAGAAAGGACATACCAGCTTGAAATGGATTGACTAATGCTGTTAAAGATATTACGGGCTTTTGGTATAAATAAGTTCTACAAGTCTTATAAAGTTTCATCCACTGCCAGTCTTACTATAGCATTTCCTCTCCTAGAAAAGAGATCATGGTTTTGAGACATTTGTCTCAATTAGTTTGCTTGCCAGTTTAAACACTTTTCCCAGTTTAAGATAATTATGTATCATTTAAAAATAAATGTACAGAAAAAAAGTCCTATAAAATTGTTTGCAATCAATTTAAATAATTAGCTGTAGCTATTATAACATGTTAGACTGATAGTATCTGCAGATTATATCAATTTATCATTTGTTGATTATGGTTCAAAACATAGGTAAAATCCCAAGAAATTACAATCTAACACTGAGAGTATAAAATGGTATTATTACAACTAAACCGGAGGGGAGTGCTGGGATGTGACTGCCTGAATTCATTCCTGGGAAAAATATCAGCCAGAAATCTTAGCTGGGAGACCCAGAAGATGTTGCTTGCTGTCACTTATTTTAGGTAACACAAGGACATAGCATAGAGATTAGCCTGATATAAATGCGGGAGAGTATTAAGGTCGAGAAGCCTCCTGTACTTCCCAGAGAAAACATTATTTACGATCTGCTGGGCAGAGCTACACTATGTTACACTGAACAAACCGTCCGGTGAGGAACGATGGGCTCGGACACCTCTGCAATTTAGGAAAGCCAGTCTTTATATTTTGTAGGGCCAGGACAGCTTTTGCTGTCACATTGTCTCTATCCAGGAATATAAATATTAGACTAAAAAAATAAACTAAAGGCTGAAATGGAAGTTTGCACGGTCCATTATTATTACTAAAATAGAAATATAATTTCTCTCTCTATGCACCCCTAAATAGGTTTCTGTTCTGTCTAATTGGCCTGAGAAGTGAAACAGAGTTGATTGCTAGAATATCTATTTTCATATATGTATTAATCTAATGGGAATTCCATTTAATCTTTCCCTATTTGTAAGACTTCACAGGCTGGACACAAATTGTAACTTTTAAGTAAGTGCTCCTTTTAGTGCCATACCAGTGTCACATTCTGCTAACTCTGAACTAAGATGCTCCACGATGATGCTGAGGGTGCAGCAATTTCCATCATTGCATGCAGTATTGGAAGAGCACAGGGTGTCCTGCATTTTACAGTACCGAAGTGTTTGTCTTCTAAAAGATCTTTTCCAAATGGTTGTTCCTTTTAAAACTTTTTGCTTTCAAAATGTAGCTTTCCAAGTTTGCTCTTGGATGTCTTTTCTTTTGCTTTGTTTTAATGAGAGTAAAAGTCATCAAATACATTCTCTCAATCTCAGGTGTGGGAAAGCTCTGGTAAATCTTGCTAGCAAGGTATGTATAAATTACCACTGATCCTAATTTCCTACCTCTCTGGAACACCAGGAAATCAGTGAAATAGCCACTGATGAACCTTTCCTGGTTCATCCTGTGATCTTCCAGGCCAAGAGCAGGTCTCTGATACTAAAAAATATAAACCTCCTGCAGTTCTGTACCCGGGTACTAATTCTGGTTCCTAGCTTCTCTTCTGGTGAAAGAAGATTAAATTCTGGCTCCATTGCAGCCAGTTGCAAAACACCTGCCAACCTCAACAGGGCGAGAATTTCACCCAGCAATTTCCCTCCACGGTACCTGGGAAGCTTCTGCACTGGGGTGCGTCGCATGTCCCCAGCTGGACCTCTGGCTGCTGTGCTGCCAGAGCCCTGCGGGATCCCAGCAGGAGGACTCCCAGAGTAAGAAGGGCAGGGCATTCCCTTAAGTGATTTTAGTTTTCTAACCAGTAAATGGACGTAACTCAGGGAGGTTGCTACAGCAATACCTCTTGCAACTTCTCTCTTCTTACCTTTTCTTTAACAAGCTGGACCTCAGTATGGATTTTTATCTTTTTTTAAAAATTATAAATGTATCTTCTATCTACTTTTCCAAGTATAAAAATAAGGTACAAATACTTGCATATTCCTCAAGATTTAATCTGCTATGTCATATGCTTAGGTCTTTTACTGCTCTTTAAGGAAAAACAAGGAGAGGGACTTGTTTATCTTGGGGTTTTTTTACTATAAGAAAATGAATTAAAATATTGTTGTATCGAATAGTACAATACTGTTGCGTATATATATCTGTTTGTGTGTATGCATATATATATGTATATATACATACATATACATATAAATACATGTGATCTGAGCTTCCATGGCCAAGCATTAAAGTACAGGCTCTCTCTCAAGATAAAGCTATTGGTTGCCCTTTTTTAGCTCAGGATGATACAGCCTTCACACGGCTGTTGAACTGAAGGACTGTAGCAGCAGTGTCAAGTCCGTGTCATGCATACATCATGGGACTTCGCATGTCGTTCAGTCCACAAGAATAGCTCACTGTATGTTCTACACAGATGAAAAAAATAAAATCTAAATGTGACTGTACTGAAGCAGTGATTTAAAAAATGCTTGTGTGTCCAAAATTCACTTCTTTTGATGTCAGTCCAGCCAAGTATAGTCATATGCCTCTCACAGTTAACTTCCTCTTTGATACAGTCATGAAACCCAGCTGAAAATGAGATATTCTGTGGTTTAAGAACTTGTTCAAAATTTAGGCTGCACATTGTCAGAGCCATGTTTTAAATAAGGGATTTTTGAATTTTGAGAAAGCATCAGTTCCTGTATGCCTCTGCTCATGCTTTCTCTAGGGACAGCAAAGTGCTTTTCAGGAGCATCACTGAGGTTCAGAGAGCTGGGCAGTGGCATGGGGGGCGTAGACGTGCTGAGCCTGACTAGCCATGCCCTGTACCATGATCCTCCTTTCACTCTCCCTCTGTTCACCAAGACTGCAAGCAAAACATATTTACAAATAAAAGAATTAGCTGTACCATGCGATTAGTTAAACTCTTTTTTAAAAACATGTGGGCTGGCCCCCTCTCCACCACAAGCGTTATAAATAACTTGCTTCCTGGCTGTCGTGTTGACAAACTGAACTCCTTCCACCACCTCTGCCACCCCCACCTTCTCCCTTCGCAAACACATGCTACTTCTCCCAGGACTTCAAAGTTTATTTCTCAAACAGTTTGGGGGGGGGGCAAGAGGGGGAAAGAGGAATAAGTGTGTTCACATAGGTCAAAAACCTCAATTAAAACCAAATCCTTTCTTGTTGTATGCTGGGACACGCAGGAACTAAGCCCCAGCTTGTTTTGAAAGTAACACAAAATATTAGCACAGAGATGCTCTGCAAAGATTAGAAACCTTGAACTTCAGAAATCCTGCAGTACTTCTTAGGTGACACTGAAGTGGACTGAAATCCACCCAGGTGTTGCACAGAGGTAGACACTTCCAGCCTGCGTCTTACTTAGCTGTCTCAGTGATGCTCATTTAAACTCCTATTCCAAGGCTTTATGCTCTTACTTAAAGGCTAGCTAACGACTGACCTTGTGAAAATCCCTCTTCAGTGCCAATGATTCGATCAGCAGCATATTGGAAAGTAAAATATTCCCCAATTTAAATGCAAAAGCCTTACTTTATACTGCATACACAAACACAAAATACCTTCTAGCAAGTGCTCCACGTCCAGTGCTTTATGCACAGGGCGGAAGGGTTCTCTTTCTGCGTCAGAGTCATCAAGATCCAGAAATAGCTAACGAGAAGTTTCAAGTGACCCACCGTAAGCATGTAGCAAGTTAAGTGAACAAACTTAGTGGTAAGGAGGTATCTCTGTCTCTTGTTGGGGAGTCTCCCAAATGCTGACTTGTTTTTTACCTATATGAAGCATCTGATGTCACTTTTCTGTGTGGGTGGAAAATGTTGTACAAAGGTTAAACAAGTTCTTTCATCCTTGCTCATGAAAGTAATCTCGTATTGCATTTCCAGTAACTAAGTGCATTACTATAACAGGTTGGGGATTTACTTTATGTATACATGTGTACCTCTGGTGACTAACTGGCCATGTGTTCTCTCCCTTCCTCTTAATCTTGATCAAATTATTGCTTAATCTGAATGCTCTTTTGGCCTGAGTTTATAACGATAGTGCAGCCAACATTTCCAGCTATCAGTAAGCAGGCTTCGTAGCACAGGACCGCAGAACCTGTACCTGCTCTGCATGCTACAGAAAGGAGCTTTTTAGAAATTAAAGCGTAAAGGCTTACATCCCATAAAATAGCCTGTTTCTTCAGCCAAGTACTTAAACAGAGAGCCGTCGCTGAGTACAGCATAGCAGCATGCATTTGCATTTGAGCATAGGAAAAATCCCACTGGCAGTAGCTTAATACTAAGCAGCTGATTATGAGTTTTGTTAGATGGAGGCCTATAAAAAGCTGGAATTGGTGGAGCTGCCTCAGTGGATATAATGCACTAGAACTGTCAAAAAGCCTTTGACAAAGTTTTTTTCCAGAAAGGCTGTTTAACACATGTGGCAGACCGGGATGCTGGAGAAACCATCCTCAGGGCTGAGATACGAAGGCCACGATCAAGTTGCACTCAAAGGTGCGGCTGAAGGTTGAGGAGCTTTACACAAGTCTTTTTTTGCTAGCGTAGTTCCCGTACCGCAGAAGGGTAGGTGTATCAGCACAGAGATCATCACAGCTACCTAACGGAGGCTGTGTAAACCAGGAGGGCTCGCAGCCTCCCACACTACCTACTGCTGCCAGCTTCACCTGAGCTAACAAGTTCAAAGGCAGCTCAGATGTGCCTGCATGAGCTCCGGTAACAGCTCTGCACTATCGACTGGAGCACAGTATAGAGGCGTGAAATAGTGTAAGAACAAACAACCTAGATGGCCTGGCAGAAACTGCGGCGGGATGTCTCATGTCTTCTAGCAGGGCTGTTGATGGGAATGAACCCAAGAAAGGGCTATGTGGTTATGTGGGAGCACCTGCAGGACACACACACACACAGAGATATAAAGTATTGGCCAAAATTGAGTAGAAACGTGGGGAGGACCCTAACAAGGCCAGGTGAATAGCAGCCCAGTACATACTGATAAATAAAAAGCAGCAACCACTAGTAGAAGTGATTGGAAAGTCTCAGACACTTTATTAACTTATAAACTGTGATACTCTGGAAAAGGGCTGGATCACTCCTGACAACAGCTCTGCGGAAAAGCTTCTGTAGAGTATGTCATCTGTGCAAAAAAAAAAAAAAAGGCAAATGATATATTATGAGGTATAAGAAACAGGGTGGAAAATACATTATAAACAGCAAAATGTGATAGGTAAATGAATAATACACTGCCAACTGGATGCTGTGTTCAGTTTTGGTCAGTGCTTTTATAGGAGATAATACAGTCACAGAGGGGATTCAGATAAAAAATAATTAAAATGAGTAGAGGAAAGAAGAATTTTCTATATGAAAAGATAAAAAGGATTAGGTCCATTTAATTTAAAGACAAAATAAGAAGGAATATATTAGAGGTTACTATATGATGACTCTAATACAGATGAAATATCCTGTGCTCCTATTCAACATTTCCCTCATTCAAAAAGTGGAAACATTACATGATAAAAATCCATAAGGTGTGATAAAAGACTGCATTTTTTCACACAACACAAATACAAAATTACTCTCTGGAGCTCTTTGTTCTAGCAGGATTAAAATGGACTGAACACTTATAAAGAAAATTAGAATATGCAAATTCATTAAGTTCAAGAAATATTTTTCAAGAAGTTATATACACCATCTTTAGATTAAACAGATCCTGGTCTGATATCATATGCCAATTCCAGCACACAGTCAGCAGAGGATAAAGGAAGTACGAGAGGGAGGGTGGCATGAAAATAGTTTTTCTATAACTAATGGCATTGCTACTTCAAATATGATATCTCATGCCCTGTTGATATTAGATGCAAGAGTCACAAGTTGTTTATGAAGGTAAGATTCACCCTTTTCCAATGGCAAAGCTTCTGGCCCTATCCTTGCATTGCTGTAAGCCAGTGAACTTTAAACTCTGCATGTTTGCATGCAGGGAACCCACTGCCGATCCAGGCCCGAATCATGCCAGCCCTGTGCCTCAGGCCAGAATAACACTGAGGAGAAAATCCACTTCTGGTGTGGAGAGGAGAAAACATTTTCTTGACAAATGATTTAAAAGAAAATAATAATACTGAGAGCTATTTGTAACTGCTTGGGAAAATCTGAACAAGTCCCCGTAGAGACAGACTGGCAGGCAGAGAGTGGAGGAAACACTGCAGCGATAATTAATTTATTATATAAATCTATGGCTTATCAAGTGATTATCACTCCATATAAATGCCATGAGCAAAAAAGGAACATTAGAGCGTTCAGGAGCATCGACCAGCGTCCTTTTGGGAGGGAAGGACCGGTGTAGTATTGAACCTCCAGGAACAAGTGACTCATGACATGCTGCATGCATTGGCCAGATTTTTCCAAAACCAGAAGCTCTTCCTTCCCCCTACCTTAAAAAGAGAACAAAACAAAACAAACCCCCCAAAATCCCTGAGCCCACAAACAGTACAATGAGAGAGAAAAAAAAATACTTTAAACCCCTGGTCTTCGTAACCTAGTTCCTCCTACATGCATTTCCCGCAAACTGTCAACATCCCACAGGAATCTACCCACGTTACACATCACAGCACAATGCTCCCGACAAAAGCATCTCAACCCATGATGTTTCAGGCAGCCTTTCAAACCGCCTTCAGTGTATCTAGGTTCACCAGCTCTGTAATTAGGTATTAAGTTTAAGCAATCCAGGAATTTATGCAGGGAGATACTTCTTTGGCTGTTCAGCATGATTTATGCCTGCATGGTCTAGCTGGAATGAACAAAGGTTCGTCCCATGAAGAAAATGAGACTTTCCATATCTCTAGTAGGCTCCAGTTCAGTGAAGCACTTAAACATATGTTCAGGTTCATCCCTATTTAGAATAGTATTTAAACAAGCATGGGTAGCTCAGCGGTCCTTTCAGTTCCATGGGACTAAAGCATGCATGTAACTGCTCTCCTAAACAGGCTTTAATTTATAAACAACATCAATAATAATGTTAATAATAATCATCATAACAACATCTGCTCTGTTTGGCTTTACATGACAACACCAGTCTTCAGAAGTGAACTATGATAAATTATAAGCATAGGTTCTTGCCATAAACAAAGCAGGAAAGATAACATCGTGAATAACATTGATCCTTGCCAATACAGTTTTCTTTGGTACATGCTAGAGTGTTGCAGGGTTAAAATGACCATTCAAAATGCCTCTTGGAAGTGTGATTAACTCTCAGCAAGTGACCCAGAGAACTGAAGGCTCCGTCATGTATTTCATTTAGTCTCCAACATAAAGGGTTAGGACAAAAAAGGTGGAAAAATATCATTCTAGGAGACCAGGAGGCAAAAGACAAAATATGGCAAAATGTAAGACAAAATTATTGGGTCACGTCAGCAGCCAGTCCTACAGAGGGCTGCATAGCATGTTTTCAGGTGTTTTGCTAATCATTACACTGGTACGTGTTGAGAGAAGGGATGTTAATGACTCTTCTCATATTCCCAAATAGTTGCCCAGAATGTGAATAACAACAAATTTGGCAATCAGTTCTTGGAGTTTCAGCACCTATCATACCTAGAGTAACTCACTAATCTAAACATGCATCTGCCTCTGTTTTCACCACACATACCTTCATTGCCACAAAACCTGATTTACATTGTTATCTCTTAGGTGTATTAGATGACTTCCTGCGGCCCCTTCCAACTTTCAGATGAACTTCAGATACACCGTAAGCCAGACAACACATTGGAGCTCTACAGCTTCCAATGCACTATCAGTCAGGACTGGTACTCTGATATTCCCTTTATTTAATTTAATTTACCTTCCTAGATATTTCAGTTAGCAGTTTTGAGAAAAGTATGAGCCATTAGCATGCAGACCTCAGTAGTGTTCAAGGACACTGCCGTAGCTGTAGATGACCATCCAGCCGCTCTGCAATAAAGAACAATAGTTAGTGCTTACTGTAGTGGCATGTTTTTCCACATGAATTTTTGTTTTTCTAAATCTAATCTTTATTCACGCTTCCTTGTCTTTCAAAGAAAAATAACAACATTTCATTACTGGTTAATTTTCTGAAGTAACCACTTTTGTAGTTGCATCTGAAAAAAACCCAAATCTTTGCACTTACTATATATATGGATATGTACATAAAACCAGATATATCCATAATAAAATACGCAGAGGTATCTCAATCATGCTCTTTTGCCAGGAAATATTCAAAATGACAAAAGAGCAAATTTAGTGGTCAAAAGACTCACATATCTCAACTGGTACATGGTGCAATTTTTCCATTTGATCTCTACTGTGACCTTACGCAAACCACAATATTTCAGGAAATGTCTGATCTTTCTAGTCAGTGATTGTGAAGCAACATTTTAAAAGAGGGTTTTCAGGCACATTACCAGTTTCTTAATCCATGGAAATGCAGGGGAGGAGAAAAAGCACTCTTGTCTTAGTCATTCAACACTGGTATTAATGATACGTTCATGTATCTAATAACTTTCTGGTTTTTATTGTATGTTAATATTAATGTAAACCAAATTGAAAGAAAAATCATAAAAGTGAGAATTTTTTTATGTCTTAGTCATCACTGAAAGGACAGAATGACAACATCTGGATGTTCTACCAGATGGTCCCAAACCTCCAAGCCTTAAGATCTGCCTGAGTGCAGCACCAGACCTCAAGGTTCAAGATAAGTGATTGAAACATGAAACATCTGGTTTGTTATACAATTACCTCTAAAAAAGTAAGCTTGCAACCCCCCAAAATACAAACATTTATTTTTTTAAAAACTGTCATAATTTTTTAATTGCTTAAAGCACTTTTGCAGTATCTTGAAATCAGGGAGGTTGCAATGGATCGTTGCCCAGCAGACATGCTTTGGGAGGATGATTTGAGGCCAAACATCTCTGTGTTGGCTTCTTGTAGCGCCGCAGCATACTTAGCATTGTGGGTTGCCATCCACCGGGTCCTCTGAACCTGCCAGCTCAGTTATTACACCCTTGCGAGCTGCTGAGCAGCAACACAAGGCTCCTTTCCCCCTTGACCCAGGGTCTGCAGGCAGGCAGGCTGGCAGTGCCTGGTGGGCAGCACCACTTTCTCAGGACAAGAGCAGGTAGAAGGCAGGAGGAGAAAGCGGCTAGAGCTCACTTCCCTTTCTCTTCAGTGGAAGTCAGCCCAGCTTGTTTGCACCTTTCAGCCTTGCTTTAAAATGATTCTTTTAAAAGCTGCATTCATTTGCTTTGCAGGTTTCTCTCCTTCTATGAGGCAAAGAGGAATAAAAGCAAAGAGGTCAGCCCACTTGAAGGAGAGGCACCACTTCATTTCCATATACATGCAGTTTTCTTCTTGTGTCAGGACGCTGCTTGAGGATGTGGCACAGAGGGAGGAGGGGAGTAAGGTGGATGAGCTCCAGTGGAGTTCATGCCCCTGTTACGCTCTGGAGAGATGCAGCAACACCTGATAAACAGATATGCTCAGCCCACAGCTTTCCCATAGTGTAGCCACAGCTCACAGAAACCAGGAGGGGAGGGGGCAGGTTAAGCAAAAGGAAGTACGGGGTTGTCGACCTGTTTTTGTTTGTTTGCTTTTTGTAAAACTCATGGCAGCATAAAAAGCCAACATAAATGACAACTACTCATCATATCTGCAATTATTAGGAAGAGCTGTTCCTAGTTTCAGTCCTAATTATGGTGCCAGTAATTTCAGATTCTTTTTTAAGACGGTATGAGGGACTGCACAAAATCTGCCCATGAAAACAAGCAATGACCATAAAGGTGTAAAATGAGATAATTACAGTCTGAAACAAAAGAAAAAATGTTAGTACTCAATTCCCTCAATGATAATTACAACTTACATCTGATGGCCACAACTTAAGCATCTACTTAGGAACAGAAGCCATTTTGTTCCTTGTTAGTCCTAATTTACATTCCTACAACAGCTCTGGCATAAAAAGACAGACCAGTGACCAAATGGAAAAGTCTGCATAGTCTTGAAGCAAAACATGCTTAGGATTTAAATTCCCTTTGCTGCAATACCAGTTTCATTAGGACTGATCAGCTCTTTGCTTTCATTCACAACAGGCACAGAGGCAACCAAGCTCAGGTTCAAGAGTCTCTTGAAAAGCTCTTCAAGCCCACATGCCTTTCTCTGTCTCTGTGGTGTGAGAGCAGTGGACTTTTCAAGCTCTCCCGTGCTGCTGTGGCACACCTGCTATTGAAAAACGCCGGTGGGAAAGACGAATAGCAAAGCTGCTTCCATTTTTCAGGTGGAGAAAAGTCTATTGTCAACAAAGTCCTCCACAGAAAAAGAAGGAAGATCATTGCCAGAGCAGTGCTGTAGGGTATCGAAGCCCTCGCCCGCAGCAGGTTCGGCATCTCTCTTCGGTTAACACTGACAACAAAATCCCGAGCCTTCATTTTTTTGCTTTCTCCTGAGAAGGTGTGTTTGGAGGGTTCTCCAGGAAGGCTGGAGCCCTTTGAGCACATCGGGGTGCGACCAGCCCGTCCCAGCTGTGGGTGAGCCAGCAGTCAGCCCCCGGGTCTCTGCACCAGCTCCCCAGCCCGCCCCGCTTTCCAAAAGGAAGACAGTCGGGGCTGCGCAACAGGGAAGAATAAGGTAAAAGGAGGAGAAAGAGCAATTATGAGAAGCGATCTCCAAATGATCACATCTTGATGTATTTATTTACACTTCTTTTCATAAGTTCCACTGGCCACGATCCTAATCCCAAAGATTCTGAAATATGCAGCAGAACAGTTATTTTCCCCAGACTGGGATACGTTCACCAGCCTCAAGTCATTACTTGGAAACCCCTTCACAATTAAGTCTTTATTAAAACTTTTCAAGATAAATAGTAGATAAATTTAGACCAGGTTCCCTCCAGTTTTTGCCAGTAGAAACGTAAGTGTTGTGTGTCCTGAGGGACAAGTGATTTGTTGCCAATAATTTAACAGAGGGCTCCTCACAAAAATATTCGCCCTTCATCTGTAATAAGCTCCATGTCCCAGGTGTCTGTGTTTGTGCACACTCCTAAAGTGGACAGGTGAGAAAATGGGCAATCTGTTTGTTTGAGCTTTTTTCCCCTTTTAAACAAAAACACTTTTAAAATTAATTCATCCTAAAAAGAAGGCAATACCTTCTCCTTTAATACCATTAAGTCTGCAGGAAAACAAATGGCTCCACAAAACATTAGCAGTAATCAAAGGGCAAACAATCTATAGTCAATCAAAATAAACGTAACAGATGACACAAATCTGCTTTCACTTACAGTAAATGAGCGTATATAGAGATCTACACGGGCAAATAGGCTTCTCAGAAGTTTCTTCTGAAGAAAACTCATAAAACTTGGAAATGCCAAATAGATATCTTTATGTCTCACTGTGCAGTCGCTCATAAACTTCATGTACATTTACTGTAAAAGTAACATTACCACTGATTATTACTGACTGAATACAAGCCAAATATTTCTTTGAAACAATCACATAAGGAATATATTTGCAATATTTTAAATCGCTAAAAGTAACCGATCATAGATGTAATAAAAAGAAGCCATTTATTACGGCATTATTCGAACGTCCTGCTACCATGCAAGGTGTACTTTCTCACAATATGCTAATCCCAGCCACGCTGGCCCCCTTTCTGCAAGTTCTTTTCCTACATTGTTCCGGCCTAGCAATCATGCTGCATATTGACATTTCTGTTCAAATAAATATGCTTAGAAATGAAGTTCCTTGGCATTTCCGGAACTGCAGAGTGTTTTCAAGTGCACTTCCTAATGCCTTTTGCACTTGAGAAAGCCTCGTGTGTAATTTTAAAGAAGAAATATGAATTCTCACGACATGAAACATATGCCTTGTGAAGAATATAAATTCTGCAGTGTGTGGCATAATAGCCACTCAGAATGTGCTGCTGTTATAAAGAGAGTCACACGCTTGTTTCTCTTGAATAGAATATTATTCTGTAAGTCACTGTGAATCAAAGGGTCTCCTAATCGATAAAGTACTGTACAACAAGCTCAATAATAACAGAACAGGGTTCAAAGAGCTGCAAGGATTAAATAATGTGGTAAGATGGAGATGGTCAAATATGCAAGGTGTATATTTAGGGTGTTTAAGAAACTTTCGGCCTGGTTTAATTTCTTATCAAAGGCATTTTAATGCTGCTTTGCAAGAGGTCTTTATCTTACTGAAAATTAGCTTTTCAATACATTTCTGTTGCCCCTCAGGCCGGATCATTGCAGTAAAACTGCATTGATCAAGGAGTATAGTGATTGTCTTTCCCTGCACCTGACATTCCTACCATTTCTTTTTTAGTAGGTTTTTCTTTGATTTGCTCAATTCTTAGCTGGTTTTATGCCTGTGAGAGCATATGACAGAGCTGAAGGGATGCATACTTAGTGATATTCAGCACAGCTCTATCATCCTGTTTTTGCACCAGCATAAAATTGGTATAATACAGTGATAAATCAGGCCTGTAACAGCTAATCCTTCATATCTCAAGAAGGCATAGTCACTCTCTGGCTTTTTAGGTACGCTAAGTTACTGCCATAGTTGCTCTCATAGCTGCTTTTTGTTTTTTAATCAAACTTACTGTTCTGTTTTGCCAGTCCCTTACACCTTGCGAAAGCCTGTGTGATACCCAGTGTACAGAAGCCTGAATTCACTTAGTTTTGAGAATATTCATCAGACTGGGGGATTTGATTTTGCAGATTCCCTGTCAGAGGTATCTCACAGCTGTGGCTTACTAAACGCAAATGCTCACATTTGTTCATCATACAGAAGAAAACAAAACTGAACTCATATGTGTAGCATAAGAAGTAAGTTTTTATAAGCCAGATGAAGAAAGACAGTTCTGGCTTCTGGGATGCCTGTGTGTACGTACAGAAAGGATACCTCCCATCATGTCAGGGTTTGACGACTGCCACCGCAGTGCATCTGACTTTTTCAGCACTGTTTCGACATCTAGGCTGCCATCACTGTTAAAGCTGCAGTTTTGTGATAGCTGTCACATACATTTTGTTTTCAGCTGGCTTCATGTGTTTTGAAATCAATCCACAGCTCTTGCCATAAGGAGACATTTGTTTCTTAAGAGGAGAATGATGTGGAGAATGATGTGGGAAGAGAGACACCGTGAACACTTCCAGGGGGGCTCTCAAGGATGCGATCTCACAGCTAGAGCTCATGATTTCCTCTGAATATCTCAGGGGCGCTTCCAAAGTAGCTCAAGCCCATCTGCGTCCTATCTATCTGCTGTGGTCCCATGCTCCTGCCCTGCCTGCTCCCTTCCACCAGGGTGGGTGGGCTCTTGCCTGCCCATGCAGCGAGTAGGGAAATGCATTTCTGCCAATGCAGCTGAAAACTCGGCCTGCAAGGAAGCGTTGAGCTTTCTGCAAAGTCAGCTCCTGCAGCCGGCTCACTGCCCATGCAGCTGAGCCCTGGAGCTGGTGCAAGGACAGGACAGGAGTGCATGACGGGAGCGGGCAGGACATCAAGCTGCCATTGAGCTTCATCTTCTGGTTATGGTTTCACCTCTCTCCGAGTCCTGCCAAAGAAGAGGGAGGAGATCCTGCTCCTCATCCTCTCTCCTCCCCTAGCTACACGCTCCTGCCCCATTGCCCTTGGGATGACTCTAGCAATCTGATAGCCCTGGGGCAAATCAATTCAGAGAATTGACCCAGTGGAAATCTAACACCGCATATAAATAAATATGCAAATAAAAGAACAGTTTGCTGCCAGATATGTCAACCTGTCAGCTGAGCTGACTTGCCCTAAGGCCACACAATTGCCAAAGGAGGAGAGAGGAGGGTACCTGCAGCTGGGGAAAGGGAGCAGGACCTTCCTTTTCAGTGGAAGGTGGGTGCTGGCTTGACACAGCTGCTTTTTAATGTGTTTAACCCTCCGTTTCTGTGACGCCTGAGGTTTGGATGGAGGGGGGCTTAACGGGGGGCAAAATTCATAGAGGCAAATTTTAGCTCCTGGAGGTTCATCCACCAGGGTTGATCCTCTAATGAGTGGAGGGAAATGGACTTCTCTGGGCGAGTGACTGAGGACGCCCTTATCTCAGCTGTGATTATGGAGGGAGCCCAGAGACATTACTTCCTCTAGGGACAAGGCGGCCTTTGTGAAAAATCTGTAATGGCAATGATTTTCAGCTTGTCTCACCACTGATCCCTACAGTTTTCCATTGGAGGGCTGAAGGCTGGTAGGATGAGCTTTACCCCGCTGACCAGGGGCTTGCCTGGCTGGCTCGCCTCCTGGCAGCCCCCGCAGAAGTCATCTGTGAGCTCAGGAGTCTGCGGACCACAGGCAGAAACGCCCGATGCCACAAAACTGCACGCTCAATTCCCTCCGCACAGGCGGGGCAACAGAAACGAAGAGGGAGCAATAATGGTTCTGCACTATTGCTGCCACTGAATTAAAGAGAAATAGTTAACAAAGTTGTTCTTTTTTTTCAATATGTGTATTTAAAAATAAAGAATATCTGTATTTAAATAAAACGATCCATGTTTTTTACGACACACTCATGATGCTTGCCTTGCACATTCCCCATGACAACTTTTATGATTTATTATGACCAACCACTAGCCCTAGTAACAGCAGACACAGAACCTTGGCAGGAAAATATGCTACATATTTTAAAGTTGTTTTATACTAAACGTGTCTATTTTCAGTCCAATACAAGGTAGAGAGAAAGCCCCCTATGTTTTTCTAAATGGACAGTGTCTTGATAAGTTAAGAAAACCAAAAATTGAATTTCTGAGCCTCTCATACTAAAAATAAAATTGAAACAAACTTTAGGGAAAAAACCCTTCTCAAATATTCTCCAAAGAAATGGTTATATTTTGCTATCTTGGAATTTCACCAGGACTCGCCGAGTTCTCTTCAATTTTATTTTTTCACATAACCAGTCTTTTGTCCTCTAGTTTGTACTGGGTTGAATTTGCAGGGTCAGCTACCACCTTCTGTTACTGAATTCAGAAAGATTCCTCTTTAAGCAATCTTGCCTGTTATAAACATATTCTGAAATAATTTAACTGCCTATTAACTAAACTAAAGATTTCAAGATTGCTTTGCGTGTGCAGTACGTCAATAGGTTCAATTCTCTATACTTAATAAAATGCTGAAAATTTTGTGTGAATGTGTGCATAGGAGGAAATGAGCAGTGGCTCCTAAACTGGTAACATTTGAAGAGTAAAAAATGTGGTATGTTTGCTTTTGCTGTATGAAATTCTTAGATTTCAACAGTCCTATCTCAGATGCGTTTGGGCTGTCAGTATAGTTTACCTCAGCTGACTCACAATTTTAATCACTGAAAAGCTCGTCACCTGTGCTACATGCTAAAATATTGATAAATAATATATGTGGAAATGAGTTACTATTAATGTATAAGACATTGCTAGATTAATAATTTCCCATTATACAGAAGGAATTTGTCTAATTAAGGACATTTATCTGTAAAAAGAATGAGTGTTTGAAGTCACCCATGATATGTATCACACAACATCATAAGAAATTATAAACAAAACCACACTGGGGGAAAAAAAATCAAAAAAAGAGGAAAGGGTACATTTCCCTACACAGGCAAGATAATGGAACTTTGGAGCTTTTGAAAATTCTTAAATGCTAGACGCTCAAATAAAATGTTTAATTTATTCAAGATTTATTATCAAACATTAGTATGAAGACAGACCAAAAATGTTATGTGAGCAACTCAGTGAAACTTGCAGGGCACAGCATCATCTTATTTACTTTGTTTTAAATGTCTGCTCAATGCCTTGAACACACAAGACCTGTGCTTTATTTTAAGTTCTGCTGGATAATTCAGGGCAAGTAATTTCACCTCCTCGTGTCTCCATTTTCTCCAGGCGATAATACACTGATTTCTGTGTTAAAGGATACTGGGATGTAGTATTGAAACTATTAAGTGTTTGATTATCCCTTCCTGAGCATCACTGCTCTTGCCTCAGGAAAGCACAGAAGAGAAATGACAAATACACACCGTTGTCCACCTTTCTTTGACCCTGCTTAGGAAAAAAGTTTTGTTAGTTAAAAGGTGTTGCTCACGGACACACCAAACACTAGGGATGAAATTCTAGTTTCATTAAAGACAATGTGGTTTTTGCCATCATCCTTGATGGAGCTGTGTTTCATGTGTCTTCGATAGTATTCTGCACACTGCCTCATTTCAAACTACACTTATTATGTATTTCACTAATATATCAACTTGTAAGGAAAAAAATCTCCTCTGGATGGATGAATGTTACACATGAAGAAGGCTATGAGAAGCAGCCCTTTTATCCAGAAAGCTGAAGGATGGCAGCCTGGCTTAAAATTTACAACAGAAGTAAAATAACAACCTAAACTGTGGACATTATTTTGAGTCTAAAATATGCATCTTTGTTCTACGCCTTGGCTACCACTGAGGTATCAGATTTTTAAAATGTTGCTCAAGAAGAACAGGCAGTTTATTGCTATTCCCTGCTTCTGTTTTTCCCAAGATTCAGCAATCAAACGAACAAGAAAAGTCACTTGTGCAAGGTGGAGTAGATATCTGTTAACATGCATGCTGATTTTATGGTGGAGTAGAAAGAACATAGCTCTAACTGCTCACTGAAGAACACTCTTAAACTTGCATTTATTTACATAGCATCTATGGCATTTAGCTGACTGAAGAGAATTGATTAGCAAGAAGGCTGTTAAACAGCAGTCCTATAGCAGGCACTGCACTGAGGATTAGAGGTTTATTTCACTAATTGGTGCCCTCCTGTAGTCTTTATGAGTCAATTCTAAAAAATAAAGGAGCACTCCGAACTATGTTTAGAATAAAAGCAGAGCGGTGCTTTTCACTGCACAGAAATCCCATAGCTGAGCTCTTTTAGAAATGAGTTTAGGATTTTCCAGTCAAATTATTCCTCTCCGGTGAATTCTTGCTTGCAGCGCTGTATCCTTACCACGCTGCTTCGGCAAACCCCAGATAGCATGGCACGCTGAAAACCAGACCTGTAGCTGCCATGGTAGGCATGATGTTGCCTTAATTGTCCACTGCGGCTGCCTGGGATGTAGGATCCACACACCTTTGTGAGAGCAGAGCCCTCGCATGGCCCCGGCTCACGAGCTGGCCAGCAGCAGCACCGCACACAAGGTGGGCAGGCACGGCTTCCACCCCACAGAGACAGCAGCCCAGAGGCTCCTTATAATGTCATCTCTGCAGGAGTACAGCGTGTGCGCCTACAGGTTTGAGCGATGCCATGGGAGTGCAGTGGCTGCGCGGTAGGACCTGGGGAGCTCCAGGACATCCACTGAGGAGCAGGCATCTCTTGCAGATGAACTATACTTGTTACAGGGAGGACTAAAGAGAGAAACAGGTTTCAGCGGGTTCCCTCTTATGTTTTGAAGAATGTTTTATTATGAGCAGGCAGAAATAAAGCTCTCATCTCTGTGGTTTTAACAGTAATCTGAAATAAGGAGATGCGCACGCTGAACCCTGAAGAGCAGCGTTGGTCCTAACGTGATGGGCAAGAGGGCTACCTGGCTCCAGCTGGCTCCCAGAGGTTTCCAGGGCACGGAGAGCACCACTAGAG
The DNA here is from genome assembly GCF_034638445.1 of Ciconia boyciana. Classification (NCBI taxonomy): domain Eukaryota; kingdom Metazoa; phylum Chordata; class Aves; order Ciconiiformes; family Ciconiidae; genus Ciconia; species Ciconia boyciana. The sequence continues at coordinate 123,250,300 of NC_132934.1, read as the reverse complement.
GGCTCACAGAGTATTGAAAGGGTTATTGCATGCGGTACGTGAGAAATAGTCTCATTTTACTTTCTGTTCCTCCATCTGTACATGCAACGTATTTCAGAACCAAAACTGCTAACGCGTGCCTTTACTTGAAAGTCAGCTTCACGGACTGTCACGGGCTCATCTCCGTATGGGGACACCACCACCCTCTGACCTCTCCTGTGTACGCAGGTCTTCCATGTAAAACAACTTTGGCCTGATCATGCTGCTCGGTACCCAGTAGTCACTAACCAGAGGCAGCCATTCAGCAAAACAGCGACTGCCATTACCAGCGCTTCCAGAGGAGTGAACGAGTTCAGCGCATCAGGTATAGCAATATCAGTGTATCGCATATATCGGTGCTTCAGAAAGAAAAGAAAAAAACACGACCTTCTTTCCCTTCCTCTTTCCCCATAGAAACCAACCAAAAAAAGCTTTAGTAAAGCTAATTGGAAAGAAGACAGACACGGCCCTAATATTTGTACCTTCCCCAATTAGGGGATTCTTATAAATCCTGGGACAACAGGCTCTCAGGCATATGAAGATTTTGGTATATCGCTCATGGGGTCAGGGCGGTTGGCCATCTCTACAACAAGATATAAAAGCTATTTGTGGCAACTAGTAAAGAATGCTAACTACCCCTAAAACATGCTTCCTCTTAAGGATCAAGGTTTACCTTTGTAGATGGGGGAGAATACAAAACTAGTATAATGGGTTTTCTTTTCCCCTTCTTACCACTCATTAGCCCTGAGGACCTTGTTACAACATTTGGTGTTGAGAGTAGAAATGTTCTAATATACAGCCCCAGACTAAAAAATGTGAAGGCAATAATCACAGGAGTATTTCAACACTAACTAAAATGAATTTCCTTCTTTTTTCTGCTCTTTCTTTTCCCTTTCCTCTCTGAAAGAGGCTGCCAAGGGAATTATTATGATTACTCTGCATGTTTTGCAGATGGTTGGCTGCTGCACGGGGTTCTCGAGAGAGGTCAACATCCTATAGCATCCAGCTTGGATGCTGCCCTCCACACCAGCTGAGCTATGGAAGTCCTTAGTCAGCAGAGCTTTTGCTGACATGCCTAATTGAAGTCTCTGGGACAAGTCACCTCCTCGAAGCTCGGATTGAAGCATTTTCCTGAACTGGGACTTAATTCTACTCTCCTATTAAACCCAATGGAAATATTCCACTTTCCAGGAATGGAAGTTGAAGAGGACTTTTAAATTTTTTTTCTATTTATATATACATAAATATGTACACAGATACACATGCACACATAAAAGCTGCAACTTTGAGGTGTTCAGAAGCCACGTTCAAGGATGTTCTCAGGAGCTTCAGCTACACCTCACAAGTTTTCTTCTCAGGGATACCAGCGACACAGACATTGGTTGTATCATGCCAACAGTGTGAGGACAGGAAGCTTTCCTGCCTTTTGACTTTGCTATATGGCATGCAGACAAGCAGTTTGGAGAGCCCATAGTCACAGGCTGGTGGGAGCAAGGAGGCTGTATGTTTATTTAATCTGTAGCCTTCTGGTAAATAATGGATAAATCCACCTTTCTGGTACCACTCCACGGTAACGTGGAAGAGACAAAGGGACAATACTGACATAATGCTGTAACACCCACTTGTAGGGTCCCCTGGTTTCCACATATATGCCGGCAATGTGGACAGACTGTATTTAGCCCCTCTCCAGGACTGGACTGACTAAGAATCAAAACAGAAACAGCAACTCCCCCAAAGGCTCTGTTTGTTAGGAGATTAGGATACTCACCTCTGCTCCTCCTTTTAAACAATGATGATACAACAAATCCAGACTTTCAGCCCCAAAGAAGGGCAGAGGATCAGTTGCTGCGGGTTGTCGTGGGGCCAGCCATCCCACGTGGCTGACCGTGGACCTGGGTCAGGAACAAGCATTGCTGCTTGTGTTAAGACTTTGCTCCTGCCCAGGCAGAGTGCTGGGATTGCATGAACTCCAGCTGCCCAGAGGCTGGGGAAGGGCTCCAGAGCATTTGCCCCGGGGGGAGAGAGAGACAAACAGTGCTCTGTCATTCGAGGTCCACAGAAGACCAGAGCATCACTCCATTCTCCCTTGCATGCATCCTGAAATAAAACTGAAAATCTGTCTTCGTTAAAGCAGTATCACCCTTCAGGACAGGAACATTTTTCCCTGACACTTCTATTTCACAGGGACAAATGCATAGAGGTGAATATGTTGAATAAACAGGCTGAGATTTGCAAAGCCACCTTGAGTAAAAACTGGATTTTCACATCCTTTAGGTACTTAGACCCTCTGCCCTCATTATCTGAACTGCACCCACAGAGGCAGTCCCTGCAAATGTAGCATTTTCAAGTTTGAAAATAAGTCATTATTTTCAAACCGATGACTTATAACACAGATAAATCTGCTCGTCTGCGTCAACAAGGGTTGTATGAATCTTAGATTTCTAAAATGCAAATTACCTATTTATGCTAGAAATTGGGGGATCCACTATAGTTTATTTCAAGGTGGGCTTTTTCATTTTGAACATTTTTCATAAAGATGCATACCACTATTTAAGTATGATGAGGTTAGCATAAACCAACAAAAGCAAAGAAATTGTAAGCTAAGATTGATGATACATTCCTAACTCATGCTGTTGTGCCTAATTATTGCAGGACTGCCAACCAGCTCATGATAATTACATACTGCAAACAGAGCTGTGGGGGGAAAAAAAAAATCATTGTTTTGGGTTCATATTACTTTCACTGAACTTTACTGGCATGTTTGATTCATATCTCCTTTTTATGTTTTGAGCTCATAGAGACTGCAAACTCAAATACAAACCTCCTGACGGATCAGGAAGAACAAGGCTGGTTTTCCCTCCAGACTCTTGACTAAAGCACGACGACAATCTTGTACCATTTATTACCACGAAAACATGCTGTTCTTGCTTCTCTTCACGAAGCACTCTTCGCCAGCCTCGTTATTTCCAGAAGAGACACCAGCCAGTCTTGTTTCTGTTTGTAGACGGCATATGAGAAAAGGAGGGGGCTTTGAAGAGCACGGGGAAAGAGCTGTGTTACGCCCAGTGACCGCAGGTTTCTGTCGGTCTCTTTTTTGCTGTTTCCTAGAGTTCAAAAGCAGATGCTTCTTTCCATTCTCTTACTGGATGTGAGTATAGTTTCAACCCCAGAGCAGCGGTATCTAGAGAGGAGTTTAATCATTTTTACTCTCTCATTTTACACTCATATGTCCTTAACCCAATTTAGATGGTCAAAGCACTCTGGGACAGCGATTTTCATTTGCTCAATATGTACGCAGTCCCTAGCACTACAGGGTCCCACTCCAACGGAAAACATTAAGTGCTTCTCTGAGATAAATGCTAAATAATTGATCTCAAACCCCTAAATCATACAATGCAATGTAATTTCTTCTCCCTGATTTTGTTACGCTATTATTTATATCAGCATACGGTATTGATATAAGAAATTTGTAATGAAGTCCCAGAGACGCTTTGATTTAATGTGGTTACAGGGAATATCATTGCAAGTGGCAACAAATAGCTCTAATGGATTTTCTAGTACCTTGTTTTCATCATCCATAATAGACTTTCATCTGCGCTGGTCGGAACTGTAGGACGCCCGTGTCTTCTGCACCCAGACTTTAACAGATCTATATTTTATGGCCCTACAGTAAAAGTAATTGCAGGTTTTATAACGTCTGTGTACTGCTCCAACTGAAAGCAATCCATTTAGAGACTTCCGGAAAGTTGAGGTGTTTCGGTTACAAATGCATGAGCTGAGACGGACTCTGGTCGCGCAGCCGGCAGGTTACCAGCCTCCTTTTAATGAGGGCACATTCCAGAGATCTAACTTTCTTTTCCTTTGTAGTAATACCAAAATAGAAGAAATTTTGAAACACGAGGGGTTTAAGCTGAAAGGACCCTGCCCCTGCATTTTATCAGTTCAGAGGAAGCGCAGAAGCTTGGTCATCCAGAAGATGCTGACAGCTGGAACTGCCAGCAAGGGCAGCGTGCCAGGGCAGCCGCTCACCCTCTTCCCGAATCAGACCCTTCAGCTGCAGCTCACAGTTGACAAAAATCAAGAATCAATTTTGACTCACTGTCTGACCTCAAATTAGCTTTCAAAAGCCATGCAACAGATCTTGACAATCTCACCGTAGGAAAGCAGGAACTAAGGCAATTGGAGAAAAACAAAATCACTTCTTTTTTTTGTGTGTGTGTGTGTGTGTTGAATGATGGAGTAATTATACCATCTACCTAAAATTCAAGGGCTCTGCCAAGCATTCATACCTACACAACCCTCCGTGGGGCTGCCTCCTGCCCCCATGGTAACAGCCAGCCCTGCAGCAAGAATTTGGCCCAAGGAGCAGGAGAAGGTAACAGGGGAACGGGGTTTTTTAAAGGAACAAATGCCCCTAAATGCCAGATCTGCCATTTGTGCCTCTCAAGACCAAGAATAACTTGGTCTGAATGTTAACAGTGTCTTTTTACTGTATGTATGTGATGAATGGATTAATCCTGTTATTATCAGAATAATTAATCTTGCTTGACAGTCCAGGCAAAAAATCCAATATGCTGGATTCCACAGACATGGCAGTGCTTCGTAATATTTTGTTATCTTTTCAATGTATAATTAATAAGGAGAGTAGGGAATCCAGGAGAATCAGCCAGCATTGAAATAAGCAGAAAACAGAAAGTTAAGATATCTGGAGCTGAGTCTCAGCTATTTCAATGACGGTATCAATTGAAAGGAAAGTCCCCAACTGGGAGACGGACAAGATCCAGTTGCAGCTGGCAACAACACAGATGGCACTTGCTAAATTATCTGAAGCCATTTTTGTCATAACATGAATTATATGCTGTTAGTGATGAGTCTAATTTTAAAATGTTATTGTTTTCACAGTATAGTCCTTGACTGGACTGCTCCAGATGTACGAACTGGAGAGAAAAGGATAGCCAGCCTAGACCCTTGGCATCCTCAGGCTCCTGAAAGGAGCCATTCAGCATGAAAACCTATGTATGGCTAAGTAGGAAAAAAAGTATGCTTATGGGTAAGCATGGGTAGGCAGTCTCATGGGTAGGCAGTTAGAGAATCCCTGTACTAATCATGTAATTTTTTATTTTCAGAATAGCACCCCAAAATTACAGACTTTCCTTGACCCAAACAATGAACATTCTTCTTCTAACTCTAGAAAACCATGTGAATTAAACACTTATTTCCAAACACTGTATTTCTTGGCATAAAAATAATTACCTCCCCTCCCAACACATACACATTTTCTTCTTACATGCTTTTTTCCCCAGGTTAAATACTCATCTGAGGCTGCACAGCTGACCATACAAAATTTGTTACAAGCTTGGTTCAGCTCACTACCTGGAAAATAAGCAATAATGTTCTGCTTGGAGTTCCTACATGGACCAGTGGGGGCTGCCTCTCTGCTGCAACCTTCACTTGGCCTGGAAACCACGTACCTGCTGTGGCTCAGAAGCTGGCCTCAGCAGGGCAGGCACCAGCTCATACCTTGTTGAGTGATAGCGAAACGTTTATTCCTATTTTCAAAACAGAACTGTGGCACTTCAGGAAGAGCTGCTAAATTACATCATTTTGCAACATCCCCAGCTGAATGTACTATAGAGCGATTCCATGTCGCTTCAAATTGCTCATGAGGAACTGGTGTGCTAGTACATGGACCTGATATGGGACTTTGCGGGATTAACTCCTACATATCACTGAATCAATTCCCGAACAAACATGTGAACTCATCCTGATAAGGAGGAATATTCTGTTTCTACAGCTTTTACAGCTGGAACACAGAGGGAGCAAACCAAAATATAGCTCCAGAAAATAAGCAGACAATATGTATGCTTGTGAGCACCAGGTTAAACTCAGTCTTCTGAAGCATACAGTCAAGACTGGGAAAAATGTGATGCCTTGGATAATCAGGCCTCGCTCATTAGGTCGTGCCATAAATAGCAAAAGAGGAGTGACAGAAGTGGCACAAACTAATGTGGGGGTCGGGAACATTGGGCCCGATGTCCCCGAGCAGCTGTGTGGGTCCCTGAGCAAGCCGCAGGGCTGCAGCCACGTGGCAGCAAAGCTTCTCCATTTGCATCTAGCCTTGCTTCCAGGCTATGCAGATCCCAGCACTAGCGGAGCAAGAAACATGCTTGGCATTTTATACGGGAGTGGGAAAGATGCAAAGAGCTTCATGCTTTTCTAAAGGACTTGCAAGGTTGGTTTGTCACCTTCTAATGCTCTGTTTAAAAGCATTATTATTACAAAGCAGCATGATTTGTTTCCAGTGGAGCCCATCACTGTGGTAGCCATCTATCAGACACTGGAATAGGGCAGTCCTGGCCAAGTTACTGCTTGTCTGGCTTGCACACACAGGCAGGTCTCTTAGCTTCCCAGGAACTACATATGGGACTATGGGGAGAAGAATTTGGCCAGGTTGTTAATCAGAGAAAAAACAGTCCGTGGGACAGATACTCAGTTGTGGTCACTTGGCACAGTCTCACAGACTTCAGCTGAACGTCTTTATGCAGCAGCAGCAGCAGGGTCTGGTCCCTTGAACGCCTGAAGGGAGGCGGGAGGAGGACTGTAAAGGAGAAAGCCATAATCACAGGGAAAAATCTGTTTACTGGGAAGCTCTATGTTTTCTCAGATCAATGTGAAAGGGTGTTATACTATACAGAGATGTAAAAATGACATACTCAAGCACCTCCTTTTCCCTACTAACCAAAACCCTAATACATCATTTCTCTTTCTCGTGAATGGCTGATGTTGGTACACCACACTTTACCCAGTTTCAGGTGCCCCTGCCATTAGCAGCTCCTACAACTTTCTCTCACACAGATGAGATGAGAGAACCCAATGTTACCAGTAAGGAATGTGCCCAATTCACTTCTACAGAAAGCAGACTTTGTTAGCGGGTTTTCATGAGCTCATGGATGTTCTTAGGTGTTCAAAACACATTGTGCAACCAGTCAGGCCATTCTCCCGTGCTCTTTTGTTTCTTCTATTCCCTCCACCCTAGTTATTTTTGTAATGTCCGTTTCACGTCCCCTTCTCTTTCTGAGCTCTGCTCAGATTGTATGGTTTGGATTAAATGCATTCAAAGTCCAAGCTGTGGCCCAGCAGCCGTTTAATGATAAAATTAGTCTTACAGCTTGAAAAAGGCACTCCCACTTCCACCTCCTAACTGTGATAGCTGCAGCTTTTCTTGTGTTGGATCTTGAGCCTTGTGTGGCCCCTGAGAAAGGTAGCTCAGCTCAGCAACCTGTCAGGAAAGGGAACCAGTAGAAGCAAGCAGGTGGAGAAGAGGCTGCTGGTCATGGCGGCTGCTGGTGCCCAGAGAGGGACCCAGGTGCCTGGGGTGGCTGCGGGCTTTGGCCTGCCACCCTGCTGCCATGCCCTGACCCCTCAGCCCTCAGCTGGAAACCCCCCCCTTGCCTATGCCCCACAGGACTAACTTAAACTGGAAAAGGACTAGTAAAAACAGTTGATTTAGGGTTTCATGCCTCCTCATGGACCCTGCTATGCCCTTCCCCATGGGTCAACTCCACCTGCTATGAGCAACCCCTTTCACTCAGAGGTTTTCCATATGTAGATTACTGCAGTGGCCTTGCCATTCCCTGTGGGTTCTTAGACCACCTTTTATTTGTTAATTCTGCCTTGATTTGTTAATTCCTTATTGTGAACTGTTTAATCTAAATGCCACTTCAGTACCTACTTTGCCTAATCACTCCTTTCCTGTTCACACCCAACCTTTTCAACAAGGATTTGGGGAGAGAGGAGATTCAGGAGAGGAGGGAAGTTGCTATTTTACTTTGCTTTTTCCACTACCTCCATTCCTTTTCTTTTCCTTGGCTCTAAGAAAGGATACAAAATTTCTCAGTCCCAGTGAAATATCATCTTCTACCTATATATTTTCTGTACTGTGTGATATTTATTTGCGAAGTATGTTTCCTATGTATCTCAATCTGAAGATTCAAAAATCATCATGCTTTGCTTTGCAAATCCTACATCTCCTCATTTTCCAGTGATCTCACAATGTAAATACTAATAGCTACAAAAAATAAAATTAGAGGAAGTCAGTACCCTTACATCAAGTATAGCTTTCTGCATCAGGGCAGAAATGGATAGTTTTTAAATATTTTTTTTCCTCAGTGCTGACTTGGGTGTTAAAACCTTTCACCTTGCTGCAGTTTGACAAAGGAAACCAGTGACAAGAGGGACAATACAATCACTCCTGGACATCTACCACCTTCTTGCAGAGAGATAACCAAACATTTCAAATATGACTGGACTCGAAAACCGTAGTAGGTAATGGAAACCTGTCAGCCGACATTAATACTCAGACCTTTAATTATTTCCTTCCGAGACAAAACAAAAAGAACAAATTCCACAATCTATATAGCAGATCATAGATCGTTAGGTGAATGGTAGGATCTTGAAAAGGGTTCTCACGATCTCTGTGGCACCCAGCTGCTGATTAACCCATCTTCTTGACCCAACAATGTAATTTTCGCTCAGCCACCATACCTCTCTCATCAAAGATGGCCCTTGAGTCTTAATGGAGCTCTCATGAAAATGTACAAAGCAGGATCACTGCTGCCCTTTCAAAGCTTCCCAAAAATCAAGTGCATTTTGCAGCCACAAGGTCTATCAGACACCTGGCAGAGGTTAGACACTTACATGTTATGATTAGAGATCATCAGAGCTTTCCTAGAGGAAAACTTGGTCAACAGCGAGAGATGAACCAAACCCCCAGATAGTGTATACTCAGTGAACATCGGGAGACTGAAGACACAGTTCACATGGACTCTGCCTGGACCCTTGGCACATCTCCAGGGACTCCTCTGCTCACAGGATCCAAGGTACGTTTCTAGTGCTTTGAAGTCGTGCTGCTTGGAGATAGTCATCCATGGAGCTGAAATGAAGGTTCTGGAGCTCTTAATCTAACTGAGCTCAAGCTCTGCAGCAGAGAGCTTGGAAATTTCTGAAACTTTTATTTTAATGGGGTCTCTTTGGGTGGCCATGTGCTTTCCCATGGGAGCAGGGCGGGATTCTGGGAGTCCTCTCCAGAGCAGTGGACATGTTGGCTGAGCCAGCTGGTCTGAGGCTCAGCACACTCTCAGTCCCACCATGAAGTAGACTGCAGAAGTGTGCTGTCAGGGAAGGACAGGACTGGGAGCATAACCACCAGCCACAGAAACAGACCTGTTCTTCAGCAGCAAGGATCAAGAGATGCAAGTCCAGGTTTCCTAGTGCCCTATTTCAATCATTCTGCAACCATTTTTTCAATTGGTTCACAACTTCAAAACTTTTGGGTTTGTTTGACTCATAAATACAGTGTGAGGTTTATGTTTGTTTTTTTTAAGGAGCTTTTTGCAAACTAGAAATCCTGTTTTCCGCTGTGGCAGTTGCAGACTAACCCAACCACTGATGGCTACAATATTATCTTGTTTTTCTGCACTCATTTCGTTGTCTCTAGCTGGTATTTATCATTGTACTGTTCAATTTGTAACAGGACTACCCTTCAGCTTATTTGTGTACAGGGCTAGCCACAATAGGGCCATGTTTCATAATTGTGTTGAGGTAATGCCAAAGGCTCTCAGCAAGAAATAATAATAAATGACATGACACAACTGTGCTGAGTCACACCTTTTTAAAGCCCAGCTCTTTTTGAGGGACACAAGAGCATAGATAAAAACAGCCACAGGCGGCAAAGAGCCCCTTCTGAAAACAGCTCCTGGTAACTCATTCAAGTCAGTGGTCATAAAGAACAATAGCACAGCTGTTGGATAAATGGGATGCTTACAACTGCACACAGAAAACCTAAAAATTTCAGCAACAAACCCATTAGCCTTTACTACATGAGTGGTACAGGACCTGCTGTTTCAGTAATGCTCTGCTGGGTCACATAAAACCTGTAGAGAAAACGCAGAGAGGTCTGGCATCCATCCATTCCTCCATCTGTCTGAGGGCAGCTGGGAAACTGCCCCAATCAGTCCTCAGGCTCAGGGATGCTCTAATGCTGCAGCCAGTGCCAGTGTATGCGAACTGTTACATGACCAACATGTTCAAAAGCCTCAGTTTGCAATAAATGCCTTATATCATCTCTCATTAACAATTAAAATAAAAGCTCCATTATTTACAGCTGTTTCAGTCAGCCCTGCTCCTAGGATATATGTTCCCAAAATAGTGAAATCACAGATCATCAGCACCACTTCTGGATCATCTCATCAGCCTATGTCCATATCCGGCACAATCCTTTTTACCAGGAATTTAAAAACTGTTTTCTAACACATTCCAGTGGCATCAGTAACCCATGGCTCCATGCAAGACCGTGGAGAGCATATTCTGAAAAATACGTGGTGTATATTAAAATCACATCAGTAGGGACACATCAGAACATAAAACAAAGATATCATGAGCCTGGAACTACTGTTTTTTTCCTAGGGTTTTGTTTTGGGTAAGTGGTTTTTTTCCGGCATTAGATAGTCCTCCTAATTTGTTATGACTTTTAAAAAAAACAACCTAGGAATGAAGGAATTAGATTAAGTCCTTCCACTTAGTTAATTTCCATGATCTAATATTGCCCTCATGTTCCAACACAGCTCTGCTCTCTGCTGACGACGTCAGGGCTGAGGAAATCTTTTAGAAGGCAGTTTCAATTCAAGGGCAAGGCAGACCAGAGACCACTTAGTTCCCCAGAAAAAGTATGCTCAGTTTAGTGTGCTTGTAGGCGAGCCAGAAACTGTAACGAGAACACTTAGGAAACCAAGTCCCCTTGGATATAGATGATCAATAATGTTCTCGACAAAGTTGAAAACAGTTCAGAACATGGTGTCTCACCAACTTGTACTGTAATGTTTTAGTGTAGTTACTGTGGATCTCATTTCTGGCAATATCTTGAAACAGCAATCAATACTTGCCCAGGGTACATTTTTCCCATTTATTCTGTTATCCAGCCAGTGGCAACAACAATCATTTAAGATCAACTAAGCACTGATATGTTGCTAATGATGAGTATCTACTGTATGGGTAACAAGGATCAAGACCCTTCCATGCTGGATCCTACAGAAGAAAAGATGCCCAGGTACCCATCACTATAGCATCTGAGGAAATTTTGCATAAAATGAGTAGCGACGGGAAAGTCACCAGTGGATTTCCTCCCCTCTCATCCTGCAAATAAAAATGTTACCACAAAGACAGTGGTAACTAAAAAGAAATGTGCTGTATTGAGTGTGCTAAGCTTGTATGGAGGAACAAAGAGAGGCAAATATTTTAACAATATGGGAATTAGGGGCAGCAAGGTAAAAAAAGGTTGATTTTGTGGGACTGGCTCCTGGTATGTGCTCCTGTTGTTTTTGTGTTGGTCTGTATTTGAAGTTTGCCAAAAATGTCAAAGTGTGAGATGTAAGATTTTGTTTTATGTCGATATATTATGAAGGAAGTAAAGCAAACCAATCCATCAATCCAGTGGCTGATGTTTAACCTCCTTTCTCCCTTAGAGTTGCGTACGTCTGCTTCTCCTGCACTTCCGAGAAACCATGAACTGTCTCATCCCCAGGAAATACAACAAACCTTAAATTGCAGAAACAAAAAGCCTTATTGAGCATTTGGGAAATGTTCTGAACAACACTACCTATCTCCTGCGGCAAAACATTGCAGCAGAGACAGACGCAGTACTGGTGGAAACAACTGGCAGAAGCATACTGCAAAATACATGTGACTGTAGAACCCAATACCACTGTTCCTCTAACTGGGGGAGCTGGACACAGGAACACACTCAGAAAAGCACTACAATGTGCTGGATGTGCCAGCATTACTGAATACTGAGTAGCTGCAAGAACAGGGCATATGCAGCAAGAGGAAAACGAATGTATCGTGAAATAATGAAGCTAAGTTAAATATGTGTTCACTGCTTTTGGGTAACTGCTAGACTTTAGTAAAGAGCAACGCTATCCTTGTGCCCAAAACCAGTCCAAGTTTTTGTTTTTCAGATCCTTCTTCACTGAGACTTCAAAAGAACTTCAAAAGAAAAACAACATCTGTATGGTGAATGACGGAAGATGTTGGACTGAGCAGAGCAGCTTTCCTGAGTAGCTGAGGACAAGGAAAGGACTCAGACAGACGGACTATCATCACTTAAATTGGAATTAGCCAGGACACAGCAATAATGCTCAACCAGTGGCTGGATTTGTATACCCTTTTAAGAGGGTAACTTATTACACTATGATTCATCTAGGTAGCAAACTCGTAAACAAACTCTAGACCTTGCCTACACTTGATTTCTTGGCCCCAGGTTTCCCATCTCAGTGGTTTGGCTCCACCAGCGGGACCAGTGCTGGCAGAGCTAACAGGGATGAGGCCCCTAGGATGGTGACACCTTCACCAAGCGACCGCTTCCACCTGCCAGGAACAGGACAAGGCACCCTGCGAGCCGGGTGCTGCTGCACAGGGTGCTGCAGGCACATTCAGAAGGAGCTCTGGGGAGCATCCCTGCCACCCTGCCTTCTCCCTTGCTCTCACATGAAGCAGGAAAGGGAGGACCGAGCTGCACGGATGTGGTTCAGGTCGCCTCCCGTGCCACCCCCAGCCTAGGGAGCAGCAGCTGGAGGGCAGCAGGGAACAGAGTGTTTCTGACTTCCCTGCGGGAGAAGGAGTGACGGACAGGTACAGGGCTCTCCCTTCCCTCCCCTTGCACTCCCACAGGCACCCTCTCAGAGGGCATGGTCTGCAAAGCCCATGCACAAGCTCCTTGCACCCTCTTAGTCTCCAAAGCAGAGTCGTGTCAGACTTGCCCACGAAAAATGGTGCAAACTCTCTTGCTCGGGCTCCCCTGGGGCACGTGCAGCCCAGGCCTCCAGCAGAAGACAAACCTGAACTCTGCCACTGCAGCAGCACAGAGACATTGCTCTCTGCAGCAGCGCTGTCTGAGCCACGTGAATTTTGTCTGTGTGATTTCCTCCAGCTTATCATCTGATCTCTAGCCCACAGTCAAACTGAACCTTAAGGGTTACAGGTGAGGGAACGAAAAGTGCTTTTGTTCTCCCTTTGCATCCCTCCTTCTTCCCACCTCCCAGCCTCCTCCCTCACCTGAATCAATCCAAAGTTACAGAAGTAGAATCACAAGTTAAAGAGCAAAAAATAGGGAATATGGAAAAAGCCTGTCATAAAATGAGGTTACTCATACCATCATGAGGAAGCAGGGTGATTATACACACTTTACACAGAACGATAGAAACAATAGGATTACTCACACAATCTCAAACTCTAATGAGGCGCATCAGTTACACTCCCACAGCAACCTGGAGAAAGGAGGAGAGTAAAATCTGCTGGTTTAGCCTAATAAGGACTTTGTGAGAGTCACGGTTATCATGTCCTACCTACTTATGGTATGCCACAAGCCTGCTAGGGACTGCAGACCAGGGTTTCTGTATGTGTTCACCAGCCCAATGGAGAGGGGAAGGGAGCATAGACGTGGCTATTCTTCTAGCCATCTCCAGCTCCAGTGTCACCCTTAACATAATCAATTGAGGACAAGAAGGAAAGTACAAAATCAAAAGAGGAAGCTCACCGGGAGTTATATTGAAACTTTGAAGAATATACCTTATATTTTATTTTAAGTAATTGGTGACACTAAAAGCCATTCACATAAACACAGAGGAAAAGGACAGATCTCCTTAAATGCTCTTCTACAACCAGAGCTCTTGAAAAGAGCAAGTGCTGGATTGACTTTATGTTTCTGTGACGGTAAAGGCAGTATCTGTAAATGGTGCCAATGAAAGGAAACATGCCGTCTGAAATTATATGTCCGTAGAATTTTGTAAGACCTATTTTTGTAAATAGATTATGCACTACCTGGCAGATTTCCCTCCTGGATGGGCTTTTTTGTGTGAAATTTAGAGAACAGCTGGGAACCTCCCAGGCACAATTCATCGCATTCTACCACGGAGGTTTTAGCCAGGTGAACCGCCCTCTCCTCGCCCAGTAGGCGTGCAGGAACCCCAGGCAGCTGCACTGCAGGTGCCCACAGCAGCTTGAGATGGATCCATCCCACTTTTTTCAGGAGCTGAGCTTCCTTCACAACTCCTTTTACACACCTGTTTGAGCCTTCAGATAACCACAGCACTTAAGTACATGCTCAAACTCTCCCTCTCCCAGACAAGGAATTAAGCGTGTCTTTAAAAGCTTTCCAGCGCAGAGATTATTTCCCACCTGAGACCCACCTCATAGGAAAGTCCAAGGCTGCAAAATCTGTAATCCTTGATTTTGTGTGAGATTGAAATAATTTAAAATCAATGGTTCACTTCAGACTTACAAAAATGCTTTACTGAAGCTTCATATAATTTTGACATATTTATTCTAATGTTAAAAAAAGATAAATATAAAATGTAAGCATAAAAATAAAACATAAAGTGAACATCATGCATCTTAATTGTGTTGAAATAAAACAAAACTTTTTGTGAAGATGTTGGTGAAATCATTGTGTTCTATCAAATTTATCAATTTGTGTTGAATCAGCACTTTCTAAGTGTTCATCCAGCTCAAGACTTCGTATGCTCTTTACATCTATTAATTTTCAGCAGAAAAGCTTTCCCAATGCTTTTAATGGCACCATGATAACTTCTTTATAGCATTTCTATTTAAAATTCCCTTTACTTACATTGAAAAAATAATCACGTAGCTTAATTTTTTTGCTCCTTGCCATTAGAGCACTATCATCTTCATAAGAAAGCTGCTTTTTATCTGCTTGGAGCTCTTCAGTATGAATAATCTCAAGGAAAATTATGCAGAAGACTCCTCAGTTTGTATTTCCCCTCCCTTGAGTGCCCGAGCTCTCCAAACGCATAACTGGAACACGGATATCAACCCAAAATTTTTGCAAACCCGTTGGTGTTTCTGGTTATTATCATGCCTGATGTTACAATACACCCTCTTTCAGGAAAAGCAGTGTTTAATTGACCAAACAAGAAAAACAAATGCTTCCCCAAGGCAAAAATTCCATGAACTGTTTGGATGTTTTCTATGAAGTTAACAAGCACTTCTGACACTATTTGGAAGTCTTAGACACTGTTTTTTGAATGGACTGAAGTAAAGAAGAGACAGCTTGAATAGGATTTTACAGTTTCAACATGTTTAAGGACATTCCAGGCTAAAATATTACTTGTTTTATAACATTACTCATAAATAAATGAAGTTTTTAGGATAGACTTTATACTCAAATTAAAATAAATCTTAGGTTATAGCAGTACAGCTAGAATAATAGGAGAAGAATATGGTTATCTTCTAAACTTACAGGGAAGTGGCAGGTCATGCTCTTGAAACCTTCTTTTTAATATATGTGTGTTTAATGTGACCCTGCAATCAGACTACATGTGGAAACACTAAGTGCAGCTTTATGGACTATTGGGGCTCGGTGCAGCTGCAGGGATATAATCCACAGATGATTCAAATACAGGAAAGGAAAAGGATTCAGTTTTTTAATACCAACATCATTTACTGACTTCATGCTGACATAGCGTAGGTGAACATAAGACTATCGAGAGGAGGACTAATTCTTGTTCTTCCCAATCAAATGAAAAAGATTAAACCAGCATTTTTGCTGCCAGAAAATAAACAAACAAACAAACAAACTCTTCAGCTTTCCATGTTTTTGGGATAGCAAAACCACTGGCAAGCTGGAACTCAGATTCCAAAGCCATTTAATTCTCGAGGATGTCTTAGCACTGTCCTTAGGATCAATGAATCAAAGACATACCACTGTCTCACACGCAAGTTCCCTGTTTTTTTTCCTTGCTGTTCCCCCTAAGGGGGAGCATTCCAGGAAGGATGTTGTTCTTTACGTAGAAACATGATACAGTGAGCCTGGAAGGAAGAGATACCTGACTGGGACAGGTTTTGGTTACCCAGGAGCTGATGTTTTTCCCATCGTATCTGAGGTGATCTGTAAGTGCTCTGATGTGCATGATTAACTGAAAACTGAATGCTTAACACACCCCGTCAAAATATGAGGCGTATACGTGTGATTTTAATTTGATCGAAAACAGACAATATTGTTCCTAACTCAGCAGTTTACTGTGGAAATTCAGATCATATTCAGACCATATTCAGAAAATAAATATGAAATAGTAATCCATGTTGCCCAATCTGTACAGTGCCAGGCAGAGTTAATCCTAATGAACTGAGTTATTTTGAATCCTGATTTCCCTAGCATGTTTTAATTATTTCAGTTTATCTATTGCATTTAAGGTCCAAGATTTTAAAATGCTAAGTTCTACCTGTCCTGGTTTCAGGTGAGATAGAGTTAATTTTCTTTATAATGGCTGGTATGGGGCTGTGTTTTGGATTTGTGCTGAAAACAGTGTTGATAATACAGAGATGTTTTAGTTGTTGCTGCACTAGTCAAGGACTTTTCAGCTTCCCATGCTCTGCCAGGTGCAGAAGAAGCTGGGAGGGGACACAGCCAGGAGAGTTGATCCAAACTGCCCAAAGGGCTGTTCCATACCACATGACATCATGCTCAGTATATAAAGCTGGGGAAGAAGAAGGAAGGCGGGGACATTTGGAGTGATGGCGTTTGTCTTCCCAAGTAACCATTACGCGTGACGGAGCCCTGCTTTCCTGGAGATGGCTGAACACCTGCCTGCCCATGGGAAGTGGTGAAGGAACTCCTTGCTTTGCTTTGCTTGTGTGCGTGGCTTTTGCTTTACCTATTAAACTGTCTTTATCTCAACCCATGAGTTTTCTCACTTTTACTCCTCTGATTCTTTCCCCCATCCCACCAGGGGGGAGCAAGCGAGCAGCTGCGTGGTGCTTAGTTGCCAGCTGGGGCTAAACCATGACACTACCAAGAAGTAGTTACAGCATGAGGTTTAGTGACATAAACTCCTTGATACTTTGGACGTCTGCAATGCAACCAGCTGTGACTATAGTTTTTAAGAACATGCGAACTTTTGTGGCCTGTTGTGAACAGCCCAAAGGTGACCATCTCCAGTTCATCCAAAGCACAAACCTTTCAACCCTTCCCTACTGCCAATATGTCCTATTTGCCTAAATTGTAGGCTAAGAAAAGAACTGTACTTCTTGGTCTGTAGACAGATATCTACTGGAAAGTCTGATAAGCCAGCTGAATCTTCATTTTGGAGAAGCTACTGAGCATGGTTCCTTAGAAGATGATCAGTTTAATCAACATTCCTTTAAATTGCCTGGGTTTAAATGTACAGACCTGAAGACTACATTATCTTCCTTGACTGCACTGTGAACTTCTCAAATGCACCTGAGTAACTTAGATTTCTCAATACTGCTCATCTTTGACAGAGAGCTAGAAAATCTAGTATTCTCATCTGGGTTTTGGTTTTGAACAAAATCAAAATCTGAGGTCAAGTTTTGCCCTCAACCTTATTCACATGCAATCAAGTCCATGCTTCTGCATGGATTCACCTTGGAGGAGCAAATGGTCTTCAGAAATCTGAACAGAACTCAGGGGGTGAAAGACTACTCACATTAAAGCCAAGAAAATATTCCAGCACAACTCTTAAGCAGTGAACTCATAATAAACATCCTGAATATAGAAAAAAGCAACCTCGAATAATTAGGGTTTCCAATTATTGGTCACTAACTAGAAATTAGCAACACTATCAAAATGGCATTTGGTTTTCCATGAAAGATTGGTATATTTGGAAAAAATATTTCCATTTAATTGGGATTAAGGCTAATGACAGGATCATGTTATTTACTACCCCAACTATTCAAAAGTGCAAAGTGTTTTTAAGTATTCATCGAATCCCTAGAGTATTAGAAATTTTAGTTCAAAGGATTGCGTATCAGAAAATTCAAAGCCAAAAGTGTTTTGCTCATAATTTTCCTGTTTATAAGCATCAGGCAATACAAATGAAGAAACTTAATCCTATGCAATCCGTATGACCAATTATATAACCCAAGCTGGCATAGATATGCAAACAAATGAAGAACAGAAAGAAAAAGCTAATAATTTGAACCAAATGTAATTAATTATTGAATAATTAACCCTGATACCAACAATACCAATACCAAGAGACTCTTCTGCTCTCTTTGTAATAGATTGTAAATTCTAGGTTTTGATTAGTGATGGGTCTGTCCCACATAATTTGGAGTGTTGTCAAGGTTGGCATGTTTGGCTTCAGAGTTTTATGATATGAAAACAAGAAACCTTTGCAAAATTCACAATCTGATCCAATCTTGAGTTCAGATCACATCTTCCAGTAGCTGTATGTGTTCAGACCTACAGATCAAGTTTTCAGCTGTGATTTATATGCAATTAGAAAATAAGTAAGTGAAAAAATGCTCTGTAAACTAGCTGCATGAGGTTTCCCAACACAGTTTGCAGGCTTTTAAGGGCAAATCCACTTCATCGATATAGCAAATCTTCTCAAAACCATTTTCAAAGGATAAGAAAAAAGAGAGTGTTGCTGTGTCATGGGCAGGATGTTGAACAAAGATGTTTTAGTGGTGATAGTGGTATACATCTCTCACCATATCTATTTAGTAGTTATGCTTAGGTAGCAATAAAAATGAAGGATGGATGATTATTGATTGTGGGACGAAGCCCAGACTGGTGTCTGAATGGTTAGTAATCTGAACTATGTAGACTGCTGGACGCTCATCTGTGGTACAGAGTACAAGCTAAGAGTTTAATGGAAGGAGTTATTATAAATAACATCTCTTCTGCTTTATCTCAGTCTGAATAAGTGCAGCCACCACAGTAAACCAGTATTATATCCCAACTGAAAATGCTGCTAAGATTACACCTAGGTAAATATTGTGAGTTACCTGAGGTACCTTTTAAAGAATTCTTAGTTCATGCAGTTCCAGCTTATTTGGCATTGACAATAAAATTTGACACAAAGAAATGTTATCATTCATTCTCGTATCTCATTTTAATCAAAAATAATTGTCATTGAATCTGCATTCCATTCTTTCCCAAATGCTCTTTGTATCGCTTTCCACTGCATCAGGAAGATTTTACTTTTGCTGCCATCAGATTCAAAGATACTTACTACACACTTTTGAGAAGTACCTTGCTTAGTTTTGCTATATCATCTACTACACAAATGAGTTCCAAGGTATTTCTTCTTTACTTAATTAAAATGTGTATGTATCACTAGCAAAGGATTTCTTAGGTCTATGAGCAAATTCTAATTGAGGCATCTCTACACTTCTGCAGTTCCACTAACACCATGAGAAATACATGAAGGAAAAATAGATACTTCTCCAGGTATGTAGAAACCTAACTGTGTCTCTTGAATAATATCTGGGGGTTTTTAACGCAGTTTAAACTGTTTATTGGTCAGAGTGTAGCCCACAGAAAATTATTATGAATTTTAGAAAAAAAGTCATGATGTCATTTCTGCACCCTGAAATGTCTGGGAAAACCTCTCTTCATGTCTCCCTTTTTTACCTGAGCATTGAGTATATAGAGGAGTTTTCAAAGGCTCAACAAAGGACTTGTTTATTAATAATACAGACTTCTTAGGCTTATGGAGAAAGTTACAGGCATTTAGTTAACTGCAGCATTATGAATAAGCACTCAGAAGATGAAAGCTAAATGCAGTCTTCATATAATAGTGCTACCGGCTTAAGACTGGACGTTCATCCAAGGCATTTTACTTGCCAAGGGCCAAAATCATGTCTAAAGACACACTTCAATCTCATCCAACAGCAACACACAAATAAATAATGTGTCTCTGAGTCATATAAAGTGAAGCTGAATACGATAACTGGCTGCATGTTCCTTCCCCCACTCATGCTTTAATTGTTCAATCAATAGTAAAATGTTTAAATCAATAATTTTGAAGTTGTGAGCTCGAAGCCGACACCAGCAGGGGAGGCTCTGCAGGCTGTGCAGTGCCAGAGCTGCATTTTCGCCACAGTTGCATCTTGCCTTGAGTGCCTCAATCTATAGATCAGCACATCTAAGAGAAAATCCACAGGATTTTCCCATGAAACTATATCCTTTTCTTACTCCTTTTCAGTCTTGACTTTAATTCCTTTACAGGGCACGCACTTGCTCAAGGAAAAAAACTCCAAACCTCACAAAGGTACTTCAATCTAGAAATCATTCAGACAGGGCTCTCAGGGCTTTTCCAGCACAGTGCTCTTGCCTTCCCCTACGCTAAAACTGTTTCCAAACATGAAACATTGAAATGGCTTGTAAATAAAAGCCGTTGCGAGGGAGAGAAGCAGAGTCTGTATAAACTGAGTTAGGTGAGGATGGGGTGAAGCAAAGGGCCAAGAGGTCAGTCCCTGCCTGAGCAGCATCACCCGGCTGGCTGCAGATGCAGCCCGTGCTCTGCGGTCCATGCGAGGGGAGAGGCTGCAGCCCCCACGCAGCCTTCGCACCAGCCCTGATCGGAGCAAGCAGCTCTTTTGTCGAGTGTGATGTGAGTCAGACTGCTGCTGAAGGAAATCATTTTGTTTACTGCAATGGGAAGGGAATTGCTCGAGCAATTAAAATAATTTCTTGTTTCATAATACAAGCCATACCAAGAATAGCTGTTAGCTGCATTTCAGTCTCAGGTACTTAAAAACAAACAAACAATCAATCAGAAAAAGGAGGTTCTAATTTCACAAAGGATTGTTAGTAAAAAGCAATCTTTATTTAATGCCCTCAAATCTTAGATGTTGCTGTGCCTGGCAGGCACCCCAGTCCATTCTGGTTACTGAGGAGTGGTCCCTTCCCGGCTAGCTGGAAGCAGTGGTGGACCAGGATATCTACAGGGGTTGCTGTCCTATACCACCTACCTGAGGTTTTACCAGTTGCTGAAGGCTGTGAAGCCACAGGGTGTGCATGTATACGTGGGAGATAAGAGGAGAGCTGAAAATGAACCTGGCACCCACTTCTCCTTACCAAGGCAGTTGTTGGCAGGGTGGTCTCAGACCTCTGGTGGGACGCATGGAGGAAGACATGCTGCAGGTGCCCAGGGCTGGCCTGACTCCAGTAAGGTGCATCCATTTCATGGTTTGTCCACGGGTTTCACCAGTAAACACAAGATTTGTAATAATGATGTCTCAGTTAAGGCCTGACTGGCCCAGGAAGGGGAATTTGGTTTGTTTTGTTTCAGTTTTCTGAATTTTCTAACCGTGTGTCTGCATGGCAGACCCAAAGTCCAAACACATTCCACCTGCTGATAATACCTGTCAAGTCCAGAAATAATACTGAGATACTGATATGATACATCATAGTTAATATTTCTCAAGACCCAAATGTTTACAGGGAACTTTCCAAGCAATTCATCAGGAAGGAAAAATAATCTCTCTCTTTCTCATACACACGCACAAATATACAGTTCCATGGAGTAATTCTGAAGAACCACATTAAATAATGTATGAGCTGCTCATGGACATTTTGCAACAGGAAAAAGTTAAATCCACAGTGTTACATATTTCACTGTGAGTTGTTTGTTCAGTCCTATTGTTTGCTAGCTGTTTAGAGAAGTAAAGTAATCTCCCCAAGGACTCTTTGATGCGTCTGGGGTTAAATAAGGAGAAATACGATATCCTTTGGGATGGAGGGGCATAGCATGAAGATACCTTCATCCTTGCAGATTACTAAACTGAACAGATCTCTTTCACCTGCAATTCCAAGTAAACATACAGGTAGCTTTTGTTGTGATTGTTTTAAAGTGAGAGATAACGGTTGCCAGAAGTGCTGATAATTACCATTTATCAGTTCCAGAGGATTGTGATGGATTCTCCATCACTGCAAATATTTATATCACAATTGGATACTTTTTTTTCCAAAAGACTCATTATAATTCAAACACGAATCAATTCAAAGAAGTCTTGAGACCTGTGTTACTGCAGGAAACCTAAACAGATGATCATAATGTACTTTTGCAATGACTATTTGTATCATCGAGGTTTCATGGGGCAAGACTACCCTACCGTGGACACAATGTCAGAAGCAAAAGTTGGTCTGTGCCTGAAGGGTTTTTCAGTGTAAGACTGAGATAAGAAACAACAGAGGAATAGAGGAAAATAGGGCAAACTGAACTACACAACAATGCCAAGGCATAATTCTGAATCTGTAAATGCATTTAAGACATTGTGATTCTCTGAAGGCTCAGCAAGTTTCAAGTATTCTATGAATACAATATATCAATATCAACTTCCTAATGTGTTCTTTCTGGAAAAAAAAAAATAGTTAACTGAGGGCAAAACTATTAAATGGTAATTTTCCAATTAATACATCCAGGAAGGTAAATCCAGTAAATCCTTTGAAGGCTTTCTTTCAGTTTAGACCAGCTCTATCAACCAAACATTTCAGACATCAGCAGAAGATAAAGAACTGCTGTTTTCTTTTGAACCAATGCAGCTTGGCACCAGAATTGTGTTAGATCTCACAGTCTAGGTAGGGCCAGGTCTGGACAACACTTGCAACAAATATGCATGGCCTTCAGAAAATAGCGTACGTAAATGTCAGTGATGGCATTGCACTGGCTAGAGCAGGGAGAGGCCCTACAAGATATAATACCGAAGACCTGTCTCTGTGGTCTTCTTAAGGAATCCATATCATTCTTAATCTCTTTCCAAGGAGACTTTAGCCATGGTGGAGAATTGCTAATGACTAGCATACCTGCATTTCTTTTACCCTGTCAGGTTAATTATAACAAATCCCACAAATACAATGTTCCTATGGATCTGCAGTTTATATCTATCCTAAAGAAGATGAAATTAAATTAGATGTTAGCTTATGTTCTCAGATGTAAATTATGTAGCAAGATTTCAATTTAACTACCAAAATATTAGATATAACGGAATTTTAGAAAAAGAAAATAGTTTAAATGAAACATATCCTCCAGTATTATTTTTTATTTATAAATCATTATGCAACTATGAATCCCTGAAACTAGTTTTAATTGATAAATATTGCATAAGATCTGTATTAAATCTATTTTCTAGAGATGATCTGCATTTTAAAATGACTATAACTCTATAATGCAGGCTTATTTATTATAAATAAATAAGCAGGCATATATCTTCAGGAATTAAATATCATTAATGGTAACGGAAAAGACACAGCTTATGAAATGTATTTGGAAACCTCTTTTCCATATGTTAAAAACATCAGACAGAAGAAAGGTGGTGATGCTACCCAGCCTAGAACCTTGCAGCCTGAATTCCCAGCATTTTAGGAAGAAGGTTAATAGCATTATTGTCTTTAGATAGTTTTTATTGTCTTTAGCTAGAGACCAGCAGGAGTGGTGTTGCACCTGTTACCCTGCAACTGAGGCAAATCCAGGAATTATGCAGAGTTTCCCCAGACCTAGCATCCAGCTCCCCACCTGTTAAAAGACAACTGGAGTTTGTTGCTGCAGCTCTGAGTCTGGCACGTGCATCTCTAACGTGCAAGAACCTGGATTTCCTCAGCTCTGGGTGCAGTCTGAGGTTTACCTGTCTGACAGTGTGGATGTGTATAGGGAGAAGTCAACTTGTTAAAAGACACATCCATAGCTTATGTTCCAGGCTCGTAAAATATTTGGGAATCATTTTATTCATCTCTTTATTTCCTGTTGCAGATCTGACTGTGTTTCTAAGTGCTGTTGGAACCTCATGCCCTTTTGTAGCTCTCAGAGTACAAATTCTCTTTATAATAAAAAAGGCAATTAACAAATTGCAAAAGAAGTATTCCATCATGGGAAATATAATTCTACATGTACATGATAGAAAAAAGGAACAGAAATCTGATCTTGACTGTGGTCACTTAGTTAACACTACTTCCATACATAGCATTAATTACTTGCTTTATATAGTTGCTGGATTGGTGCCTACAACCAAAGGAAAGATTTAAATTGGAAGGAGAGGTGGGATGAAAGAATAATAGAGAGAAAAAGTAACACTATGTATTCTTTCCTCAAACATTTGTTGCTTTCCTTCATTTCTTCTTCCCTTTTTCTTTCCCTCTTTCTGTATTTAGGTTTTCCTCCCTATAGTCACCAATCTAATCCACTATTTTAGTAACTCCTGTCTTTAAAGTATGGAATGTTCTTTCTACTTACACCCACCAACTGCAACAAGAGGAAAAAAAAAGGTTTCTTTTGCCTCAAAAGGCAGCATAGCTGTGAAATAATGACTGCGTAAAAGTGAAACCCTCTCACTGAACAAAACTGCTGCTTTTTGCGTGAAGGGATATTTGATTTTGTTTTTTGGAGAGCGGCATACTGCTTCACTTGGTATTTGCAGGGGAGAGCTAGCGCAGCTGAAGGAGTAAGCTCAGACCTCTGCTCCGTCTTGTGACTCATTAACAGGGCCACCCGCCCGGCTTCACGGGGCCACGTTCGCTGCCGACCCAATGAAGGGTATTGACGGTGCCACCATCACATGGGGTAGCTGAGGGCGTAGCATGACCCAGAGAAGATGCTGGAGTGGGCACGGCTCCTGCTGGCAGGGGGTGAGGAGGGACCCAGGGGAGGGGGGGCACTGAGAAACCTCCAAGTCACATCGCATGACACGAGACGGCGTGATCTCACCAGGCATGTGATCCCTTTCCTCTAAGGGGAGAGGGAGGTAGGCCATGGACCTCAACACCAGTCTTCAAGCCCTGCTCTGATTTAATCTGCATTTACTGCTTGTGATGACGGACAGGATGCAAAAATCTCAGCTTCCCTTGGAGACCATGATAAAACTGAAAGGTCTGGCAGCCAGTCACGCTGCATTTTAACTGGTAAACCAAACCTCTTTATATAGAAACCATTGAAGTCATAAACATGAAACTCCGCAGTACTGTTTTTACAGTCACCTTTCAGAGGGAGCAACAATCTAAAGTTAAAGTTTTTTGTGAGGGGGCATTTTATGAGTCCTGGACTTCACTCTGTTTAGTTTATCCCCACAAAGGTAAGAAGTGATCTGAACATGGTCTGTAAATACCTTTGATAGAAGAGGGCTTTTTAAACTAATGGAAAAGGGTAGAGCAAGATCCAACATCTGGCAACTACGCTAACTACATTCGGGAGCAAAGGCATGCATTCCTGACAGTCAGGATCTTCAACCAAATTACTTGCTCAAGGGTACGCTGGATTCTTTCTTAGGTGAAGCCTTGAAATTGAACCTGTGTACCCTACTAACAGAAGTTAGAGGCTCAGCGAAGAAACCAGTTGATAAAAATCTATGGCTTTTGTCAGACGAGATGATCAAAAATAGTCCTTTCTGGCATTATAACTATATGCCGAGCATTCAATTCCAGTGGCATAAAGGGAGGAGTATTTAATTTGGAAATTCTTCAATGAACTGTCTCTTTTTTACTCTCTCTCTCTCAAAACATGCCTGTTCAGGAAGAAACGTGATATGGCCACAGTGTTCATACAAAGGTTTAGCGTTCACTAGGTGCAAATTCCTATTCTTCTGTTCTCCAGAACAGTTAGACACCATTGAGACTCCACACTTTTACCAGAATATTCAAGTCAGAGCAAAAAAAAATTAGAAAGACTAATTAGACAAGATTTTTGAAAACATCTGGTGTTGGGTAAAAATTGCTCAGGTCAATAGTGAAGTGTTCATTTTACCTGTCCCCTCACAAGTAAACTCGCTGACTTTTGAGGTCATGTGCAAATACCTGTGGTCTGAACCTCAGACTCTCCTAAATGACTTCCACAATTCATGTGGAAATGTCATTCCTGAGATTTTTCAAAGTCCTGAGAGCACTCTGAAAAGTCCTGGATTTAAAACTGGTTTCATAGCCTGCCATTAGAAATAACCACATTTTCTTAATGTCAGAGATGCAGTGCCGAATATAGCTTAATTTTTCTCCAGGTTGCTATGACTGCTTGCACCTCCATAACCAACAACACACTACCTTTTTCAATACTTTAGGTTTGTGTACTGGATTCTTTATACAGTAGCCTCCCGTGCTGTAGAAGAGTCCAATACTATCAATCTCTCACATACAAGTTATACGGGTGCTGAGGTAAATGGTTTACGCTAGAATTAATCATCTATAAAGATATCTAGGCTGTATTATATAGATTACAGCAACCAACGGATATTCCTACATTGTTACGACAGATTAATTCAGAAAACAGATGAAATAAAGTTTTAGTCAGGATAACAAGAAGGTCCTGTAAGTCTGCCCAGAAATTATCTCACAACACGGAGATCTGTGGGTTGACAACCTGAAAAGCATGGCATGTAAACAAAATCTGCCTTGTCTTGCTCTTCTCCATCAGCCTTTTGCCATTTTAGGACCTGACCTCTCTGGGAATGGATAAAAATTGCAGTGACACTGCTACCGACAGGAGGACGTTGGGCAAGTGCCTGCAGTCTGTCACGTTACAGGCTGTAGTCCTCCACATGGCAAGGAATTACACAGCAGTCATTTTCACTTTTGCAAGCTGCTCTTCCTGCAGATGTACCTGGTGTTGGGGAGGAGAGACATCCACATGCACAAAAAGGCTTCCATCGGCTTTCTTCCAAAGAGCGCTCATTCAGCGAGCAGCCCATTGTACCCCACCTGGGTGCAATGTTTCAGGCAGCCCAAGCCCATAGTTTATTCCACTTTGGACTGCAAATTATGAAAACCACAGTCAGCATTCCTAGCAGCAGCTCAGCACTAAGGCTCACATTCATCGTCCTGCAGGATGGAGTGCTAATTATTCATATGGAATAATAGCTTTCATATGAAGTAATACATTGACTCTCCTCCAAAATCTAGCTTGGAATTTAAAAGATTATGAACAGTGCCAAGAAAACTACTCCAGGGCAAAACAACCCTGAATCTTCAAGTTTAGACAAGAGCCTTACTATAAACAAACAAAAGTGTGATATTGTTTAAATTGGTCTTTGAAATTGTCAGTGGGAGATCCATTTTTTCCTTCATTAAACCCTCCAAACAGGAGGAGAACTTTTACCTTCATATTGCAAAGTTAACTTCCAAATATTACCCAGGGAGCATTTCATAAAACATGTTGTGATGTATACTTTCTGTTGCACAGGTACTGAAACAATCACTGCAAGCTCTTTTCTGTAATTACCACTTAAGGATGTCCTTGAGACCAAAGAGACTTGGCCACAGGGAACTCAGAATTTCATTCCATCTTTCACTGGGTTGCCTTTGAACAAACCATTCCTTTGACCACCAAAGCCAAACTCTCACTTTACGAAGGCAAGTACTTTTCACACAGAGTGTATTCTTGCCTCATGCTCTCTGTCTTCATATCAGGGACTTAAGGAACAGTTTGTATATATCAAAAGCTCATTAAAACTCTACGTGCACAAGTGTGCCATGCAGGAAACTCCTGATGCTCACAGCTGAGATTCTCAAGCACGTGGTACTACAGCCCCCAAAACAAACTGCAGTATATATGTATTTATATATATATAAGATACAGAGGTTGCTGAATTTCCTGGTTGTGGGTAGGTAAAAATCAGAGTGAGAAAGGAAGGAACAAAACAAGTTCCATAAGACTGCCCCAGTCCTGGCCTTGCCACGTCACTTTAGCGGTGACATGCGTCCACTGCTGCACCCAGTAAGGCTGGGGCTCCACTGAGGCTGTTCAAGTCCTCTGCTCTAGAAGGGGTTGTGGGGGAGCAACTGGTTTCATGGAAAATACCAACACATTTTATACTGGCTGCTGCATTGGATTTTTGACCTGTTTTACTGGGGAGCTTCAACAGACATATTTTCCTATTAAAAAAAAAATCAAAATAGGACCCTTCAACATGATTTCACTTTGGCAGAATAACCAAAATGACACTGTTTGACAGGATATGTTCTCTCTTGACCATAAACATAAAATATATTTTCAGAATGTATTCCTTCAGAAAAAAAATGTTATTTTTGCTGTTATGTCATTTTACTTTTTGCCATATTTTTAATCTTGGCTGTTTATGAATGTTTTGCAGACCAAATGAAATTTTAAAAATAAGAATTTAAATTTAAAAAATGGACCAAAGACCATTTTTCTAAAACACTGCTTTTTAGGAAATTATGGAATGAAAAATTTGCAATTTCTGGAATTGCAATTCCAAGCCTGGAAAGCATACCTGCTTCATCTGAGAAGGACATACTGATGCTATCAGGGATCCCTGGTAAACTCAGTTGACTTTGAATGGATGACATAGTGCCATTTTCTCTAAATGCATGTGTCAAGTGACATTGTAACTGGTTTCCAGTTCAGACCTTCCTGTGATCTTCCATTTTGTACTCATGAAGTTGTGAGAAGTTCAGAGATACTCACACAATCACATTGATTTGCAATCACTACTCAGTTCCTTTGAAAATATGAACTTTCCTTTGATACTCCTGTGTCTCACTGACTCAGACTGCCTCAGCTATGGGCATCTGCAAATAACAAGCAAGTGAAATGATACTGGAGTCTAGAAAATATCACCTGCTTGTCACAGAAGGACTTTCCAAGGTGCCACCATCTCCAGCTTCAGCTGGTTTTCTGATGAAGTTGCAGCCACTTGTAAGTTCTAAGATGCTGAACTTGACAATTATGATTCATAGTTTGGCTAGATATTTGGTTGCTTTAAGATAACACATGCTTTAACTATTTTACCTTGTCCTGAGATTACTCAGAGATTTCTCCAGTATAAACAGTGACTTAAATAAGACTTTTTTAGCTTCATCTCTTACCAGAAGCAAAGGCAATATTCTCGAGCCTCGCTGGTTTCAAGTTAAGATAAAGACATGCAAATCACAAAATAATTGTCTCAATCCTGCAAAGATTTATATATTTTATTGTATGCATAGAGGCTGCCCCACTGACATCAACAAGACTGCTCATGCGTCAAGCACATGTGCATGTTTTTGTAGGATAGAGAGGCACAAGTAACTTGATTTCCAAAGATGTTCAATGCATGTAACTCTCACTGACTCCACAACATCTCTGTCTCTTAGTGTCTCTAGCCATCAGGCTACTTGTGTGGGTGCCAATCTGAAAATTTGAAAGTCTTGACCCAAAAAGTTAAGTTAGTTTTAAATTAAAGCTGGGATTTTGTATGAAAGCTACACCCCAATATACTGCTACACTGACCTGGAAAGGCAGCATTCTGCGCTGTGGAAGCAAATATTCCCCCTTGCTTCACCTCTCTTTGTTTAGTATAAATTAGAAATTGATGATGGGGAATTATCTCCCACCTCATCATAATCTTTCACGTGGGAGCTGCCTCCTGCTGTGCGCGAACTCAGAGTTCAGTAACAGCAACTGATTGCTGGCTTTTCCAAAGAAGAAGAGTAGGCATTCTCTAAATTATTCCCTTCAGTCAGATGCACTATATCACTGGAGATACAGAGCTTAACATGAAGAATTTATTACTGTCCCTCTACATTTACCAGTGATGTGATATAGTCAAAGAGACAATTATTTTCTTTCCTTGTCTCCCTTGGTTAAAAGCACTGGGAAAGGGAGTCATTTCTAGTTATGTACATCATGATTCACCTTGAATGTGAATATGATCACATACCTGTGTGTCTGTGTGCGCACACACGCACGTGTATGCATGCACATGTGGGCGTAAACTACATAACCATCAGTACAAGGATGTTTTGATTCAGGCCCTCAGATGATATAAAATGTGAGTACTTTGTTGGACTCAGTGAAACTGCAGCCCTGCAGAAAAGGTGTGGAGAGTTTTTCTGTGTCTAAAAAATTAATAGTAGTAGTAATAATAATAATCATCATCATCATCGTAATTGCCAAAAAGTCTCTTTCACCAATGGGACAAAGCTTTCCAAATAAAGGGCAGGTTACATACAGAAGCACGCAGGTCAGCTGGTGCCTCTTCCTATAAGGTGTGTTACCAGGGAAGAGGCGAGGCCTGATTCCCACAGGATGCAGAAGAATGTCAGAAGATGACCAAAACTCATCAGATTTCCCCAGCATTCAGAGCAGGTGGCTAAGCGTGACGTCAGATACCATATCAGGAGAAATATGCCATTATTGTAGCTCTGAAAAATATAAAAGGAAAAATAGGAAGCTACAGTCTGATCGTTGGAATGGAGCACTTCTATCATTACATTATTCTTTTGAAAGAATACTAACAAGTGATTTGGTTCACTGGGTTATTTTCTTCAACCATGAGTTTTTCTAAGGGAAAAAGTCTTCCTGTCCATGCTTACTCAAAAAGTACGTAACTAAAAACTTCTTGTGTCAGGGAAGTAGGACCTACATGTTGTATGTATGAAATCCCAAACTTGTCTGGCTTTCCTAGATACTCTGTTCGAAGTGAATACCGGTTTATCAGTTTTATTGCATGTTTTAAGAAGTATCATGAAACAATCCTACATCATCTCAACTTATTTGTAAAGTAGCCTATGGGAAAGTCTATTAGACTGGACATATCATTCCCAGATATCCATGTCCAAGATTCCTCTACTTCTCAGTGGCTGCAAATGCAATTTTTTTGTTTTATGGATGTCCAGCCCTTTTCAATTTTCCACAACTATTCATGTATATAGGTCACTGTAGAGCATGTATGAACTTTATTTACATATTCACCTTTTCCTGAACCCCAGAAACACTTTCTGGACCATGAAGCATTCATAGACAAAAAGATGAAAACCATGGCACTAGACGAAAGACACATAGCTTAGGAAACCTCAATAAAAAAGCGATAAAGGCAGAGAGATTTTTCGGGAATGAAAGTGGAGATTTTCCATATTCAAGTTTTGTGGTTTAAGAAAATTGTCTCCTTTATTATTACTTATGTTAGATTAGCACCTACATTCCAACTGACATTGGCAGAGTCAAAGAGACGATGAGTTTTTCCCCTTATTTAACATAGGAGTAAATACAACTACTGTCACGAGCACTTCACCAGCCAAAAACTGGACTTACCTCACCCTTATCTTATCCATTCTCACCACCAGAATCCAATTCATTAAGAAAATCCTCCCTCGGGAGAGCAACACAGATAAACGCAAAGTGACTTTTCACAGACAGGAAAAGAATCAGCACCTCTGGACTCCTCGCTTGGCTTTGGAAGACAGAAACCCATCACTTGTAGATAACTTTGGGCTTCTCCCGATGATGGTGGAAAGGGGAAGAGAAATGATAAGTTATATTTCGGCCCTCTGGCCTTGCTTGGTGAGACTCATCAGGAAAATATCTAAAACCTACAACTATGTATTTTTAAAGACCCACTGTCTCGTCATGGAGCATTTGGAGGGGGAAAGCAGTCTGTAACAGAAAGTTACTGTGTTGTATTTACACTGTTAAAGAAATACTGTGGTGTATCTTTCTTCTTCTTTCCTTCTTTCTTTTTCTCTTTCTTTCATTTTCTCCTTCCTTCCTTCCTTGCTTGTTTGTTATAGTCCTTTTTGCAAGATCACAACTGGTGGCTGTGGAAAATGACCACGAGATCACTAGCAAATTATTAGGACATCCTAAATGGAATACTCCAGGTAATCAGCTCTTGCCTTCCCCTCATCCTAAATAATTTGTATACACACAAAATCAGAAGGACTTTCAAAACACATTAACCAAAATTGTCTCCACATTTATTATTTTTCAAACTTTCCCATAGATAGGCATTTTTAGACGTTCCCTTTAAAACACAGCAGTGCTTGTAGACTGAAAAATACTGTTTTGTAGGAAAGTTCGGAATGAAAAATTTTCAATTTCTGAATTTTCTGTGGAATTGCAATTCCAAGTTTGGACAAGCATACCTGCTTCATCTGGGAAGGATATACTGATGCTATCAGGGATCCCTGGTAAACTGAGTTTACTTTGAACTGATGACATAGTAATGAAGGTTTTAAATTCCTGAGCCATCCAACTGTCTATTAACAGCTCTTTAAACTTACTACATACACACTGATACTGATCTGCTTATTACTGCAGAAATTCTAAACATAAACATTATTATGAAATCTTGTTTTAGCCACCAAGAAGGGTGAGAGATTGAAACACTAGACAGCTTTTCTTTGTCTTGTATTCCATGTGTGAGATTGGAGTTAGACATAACAGCCCTGTATCCTGCTCTGGGAGAAAAATAAGCCCTTATAGGACAAAATGACCAGCAATTATTCAAACAATTTAGACTGAAAGGGCTTAGGAAAAGGTAGCTGAGAAAGAAGGAGGGAGAAACATCACAGCTGAGGAAAATAAAGTACAGAAAAGTGTGGTAAGGACACAGATGTCTGCTTTTGTCAAGAAATGGTTACTTTCTTAGAAGGTTAATTAACAGGATAATGTTTTTATAACACATATTGGCACTATCAGCCAGAAAAGGGTTGCCAAAATGGACAACCCCTTCATAGTATAGGAAAGAAGACAAACCCGTCTGACTATAAGCAATTTTGTACCATTAGGTGTTCCTGTCAGGCTCTTTTTCCTACTTCGTCTGAAGCAAAGAATAATTACACTGCCTATGTGGAATACATGCCCACTTTTCCCTGGTTTGTTTAGATCACTAAATGTGACTGCCTTCCCTCTTTCGGTTTTTGTTTTTGAACTGATTGTGCTCTGCAGCCTGATTTCCACTTGAGTCCACTCAGGAATAGGATGCTGAAACACGATTGTTTCCACTACTGGAGGCTGCCGTTTTTTAATGCCACACACTGCCTTAATGAGCTTCACCCTGAGCGCACGACTCAGCTGGCAGTGAAAAACAGGAAGCATTTTGGCACACATTTTCCCTTTGTGGGGTGAGAGAGGAAGCAGACGCGAGCCCTGGCTCAACAGTGACACAATTAAAATGGAAACAGAGAGCTGCCTTGCCCTTGGTGCGGTGTGAGATCAAACCTGGGTCACCCCTGTAGGGCTGCCTCGCTGCCGAGACCCCTGGTTTGGATTGGAGGCGTATGAGAAATGTTCATGTTAAAACTCAACATGTACGTGGTCTCCAGGGGTCTGAACCAGCAAAGTCAAGGGAAGTCTGTCTGTCAATTTCCACAAAGTCTGGATTGAGCCCTACCTCTTGCCTTCTGGTCAGCAAGGATCCTTCCAACTAAGTGGGTAGAAAAATTTGTCAGGTGAAGATGGCTGCTGTATTTGGTGCTACAAGAGTCTTTAAATACCTATAGCATTAAAAAAATAGGCCATCTGTATTCACACTGAGCCACCTGTACCATGTAATTTACAAGTGCAGATATTCTGGACTTAAAAAAGCAAGGTATCTTTTGGTGGTAACTCCTGTAAGTGGGCCCATTTCAGCTGTTGGCAAACACAGGATATAATTCTCCCAGCTGTCTAGGTACTTTCCAAGTCCTCTTCATAGTTGTGTCTGAAAGACCCAATTGCTAATTCATCTTCATCATACCCCTCTGATAGGCAATCAGGCTAAGCTGTACCTAGTGATGACTTGGGACATAAAACTGAATGCATCCATGGGGGGGCGGTATCTATGAGAAGAGGGGCTGACTGTCTTCTTGACCAAATTAATCATTTGGGAAAATATCCAGGAAAATGCTATTTAAGTGGACCGCTGGACTCAAAAAGTTCCTTTCCAAGGTTGTATTCCACTAGAGACCACCATAAAGAAGAAGAGATATGTCCCACTGGGTTGCATATTGCCTTCTCTGACTGTCCTGATCTACACATGGTCACACACAGCCTGTTGGAAAACCATGCCACTTTCTCCAAATGAGACCACTCAGGTATGTGTACATGTACAAAGGCCTCTCCAGCACTGCCTGAGTACATGGGTGAAAGAACAAGCTTCCTCTGTGATCTACTCTATTAACTGATCATGAAATATCACCCTCCTCTATCACAGATATCATACACTTTGGTCTGCTTGCCTCTCCAAAGAAGGAAAAGTTGGTGCTCAGTGTCAGGAACTGCTGTGCACCAGAAATGGAAGCTTTTGCATATGACTGCTTCTGCCCGTGCTGCTCCCAGTTGCCTGCTGCAGGCAGCCTAAGAACGGGTGCCTTTTCTTCTTAGCTTACGACAGGCTAACGCTTTCCCCTCTGTAGCTACTAAGTGCCTAGATGGCTGATGAGAATTTTTGGATGTTAGATTTCTTTCTTCATTTGGGATATTTTGTAATAGTAGCAAGCATTGGGGCGGGGGACACACACTAACCTTTCTTTCTTTCTTTCTTTGGTAAATAATATTAAAAGCAACTTGGAAGCTATGCAGTTGTAAGAACAAAATATGACCCCATTCTACACCTTGGGATAATTTTTTTTAATGCAAAGTGAGCAAAGGTGCATGAGAGAGCATTTTAGCATGACAGCATTAATCTGTGTTTCATTATGTCTGTCAGAACAGGATTCATGAGGATAAAATCTGTGCTGAGCAGGAGCATTCTCCTGAAACCTCAAACATGACATTTCTGAAAGACGGTAAAGTGAAATTTTTATCATCTTCATTAAAAACCAAATCCTACAGGCTTTACCAGTGGCCAAACCAAATTTCTGAGCTAGTGCTACAGGGACACTTTAGAAAGACAGCAAAATGCAAACTGATATAGGTGTTAAGCACAGTCAAGGTGTCATCTCTTTCTAACAAAGGGATACGCTTTCTGTCATAACGTCATGGACAGTGCCTGTCTAAGGCAGCATCATTCCAACAGCCAATTATTCCCACTTAGTGAGCAGAAACTGCATAATGAAATATGATGACGTTTCCTGAGACACAGAGAAAGAAGTAACTCAGAAAGCCCCACTGGGTAATGCTCATCAGCTTCTGCACATTGTTCAGATGAACTGCTAAATCTTACAGAAAACTTCACCTCTCTCACCACAGTGGTCAGCCTTCATCTGCTCTGCAAGCAAGGACTGAACGTCCATCAAGAACTGTTTGGTGCTTTCTCTGTAAATAAAAGAAGAAAGCATTTTTACAGTAAAGACCTTTGTCATGTGTAGATCTCCAAGTAATTTACAAGGAAGTCAATATCTCCATCTTGCAGATGGGACAGCAGAAGACCAACGATGAACTGATTGACCCATGGTCACCCAGCAGCAAAGCCTGGAGAGCCCTGAAGTCCAGATCCCTAACAGAGGGCTCCATTCACAAACCCAGATGCAGAAAGAACATTTCAGGGAACAAATTCCAGCTCTGCTTTCCATATCATAACAACTGTCTCCTTAAAAAGAAAAGTACTGATCGATATGAAATAAGACAGGTGGATGAATGGTGGAAAGATGACATTTGATCACCTTAAATGGAAAATACAAGCTATGTAGATAGTCTGCTCATATGTCATTCGCAGGTATGAGTCTATACAAGCCAGTTTTGCAAGAGTTTGTAGATCTTTTTTATGATTGTATTTCAGCTTCAAATCTTATTGGCTTCTGCCCACAGACTTGTCATCTCTGGAAACCCCAGCTTATGCTAAGTGTAGGCCCTTTGAGGTCTCTGAAAACACATGGAATACAAAAAAGGCGGAAAAGAACTGGGAAGGGAGAGGAAGCAGAAGACAAAGCAGGGAAAGCAAAGAAAGAAAAATAAATTTGAGAGAAATGAAACAGGAGAATGAAGAAGATTGAGAGAAGGGAAGAGTCACGAGAAGAAAAATAGGAGGTGAGATAGGGAAATTTGGTTTTAATTATGTTTATTGTAGTTCTTCATGCACAAAATTACAAAGTGAAAACAACATAAACAGCTCTGCTGCAGGCATGCTAGGAAACAATCCATAAAGCAAGAAAACGTTATACAGGAGCTTGTAGTGACTTACTGCATTATTCACTACGTAATAATTGCCCACAAGAAATTAATGAGTCTTTTTTCAATTAGCTTGGCAGATACCTGGAAAGACTTATAGGCTTCTTTGCTATAGATTCTTTGCCTAAATAACAGATAAAAGACAACCAAGACCTTTAGAAGCTGGCTGTAAAAATAAAAAGTTAGATGTGATCTGTGCAAGAGAGGCACCCCTGCCCCAGAGCAGGACCCATCGTAGCAGGGAGGATATATTAATATAGCAGGAGGCAATCCCTGCTCAGAGAACTTGCAGAAAACAGCGGAAAGAAGAAACAAGCTGTGCTGAAAAACATGAGAAGAAAAGATTTTAAAAGTTCAAATCCTGAACCCCAACAAATTCACAAATGCACCTATAAAGCTGGCCCAGCTTTTTGCTACTCAGATAGTACATGGGACAAGCTTAACAGGAACAGTCAAGTAATTTAGGTATGACAAGTTTTGACAGGGTAAAGTCATGCTGCCCAGAGGACTGCGTTCCCCTCCCCACTGATTAAGGCCAACAAGGACCCATATACCACAAGCTTTCCAAATCTTCCTATTTCCACTCTACATTTAGGGCTTTCCTCCATATTCCTAAACCCATGCTCACTTTATTTTCTCTCTTGAAAGAAGGAAACTTCAGAAAACCTTTTGACCTGAACGGCTGAATGGAGAATACCTCCTATCCACAGCAGATTTCTTTTTTCCCCCTAGAGTTTGGATGATGATCACAAAGATTTTTCTTTTCATTTCCTTATTACCTGTTTCTACCTTTGAACTTTTCTAATTTAGAAATCCATGATTCTTCA
Organism: Ciconia boyciana; assembly: GCF_034638445.1. Classification (NCBI taxonomy): domain Eukaryota; kingdom Metazoa; phylum Chordata; class Aves; order Ciconiiformes; family Ciconiidae; genus Ciconia; species Ciconia boyciana. Next base: position 123,213,852 of record NC_132934.1, on the reverse strand, counting down.
TCATCTTCATCTCAGATCTCTAGCTGCTGGATCTTCCCTGATAGCAGCTAACAAGGCTGGGATCATTAACCAAACAATCAAGGAGAAAATCTAGGTACATGTTAATAGGAGGATATTCTTTCTCCTTATAGCACTGACAATGTATCTTAAAGTTTCCTGTCAAAATGTCCTTGAAATCTGCTGAGTGTTATCCTTGCCAAACACATTGTCACAAAACTTCTGCTTGTTTCTAACAAAAGCCTCTGAACTGGTTGGTACAATTTCTGGCTAAAAAAAAAAAATTAAAAAATCAGCAAACTATCAACACCCAGCAACAATGTAAAATTATAACGAAGCGTCTCCACTCCCAAAGGATATGTGTGCGTACAGGTCTATCTGTGTGTGTCCATGTCCTGCGCAGCGTGACTTGGCACCTGAGCTCTCAGCAGCTGGCACACCTGCAACGTCAGGAGTGCAGTGCATGTCACAGGAGGAGCTTTACGAGTCATCACACCGATAGCGATTAATTGACGCAGCACGCCGGCAAAGCTTGGACCAGCCCAGGGCTGTAGGGATTGGCACACTGTGCATCTTTTATACCGCCAAGTGCCTCTGACACTCATTAAACACGCCTGCCTGACTGACCAGTCGAACACGATTGATGCACGCTAGTTTCTGGAACAGTCTGTCTTCTCATATGTCCTTACCCTGCTACACTAATACTGTATTTCTCTCTTAAAACCGCCTATCAGAGCAAAAGGGTGTCCATGGAAACCTTTCTTGCTTTACACTAGCTATGCAGTCTGTTGCTACACTTTCACATCAGATTTGTTACTGGTGCTTATTCACTTGGAATGAAACAGTAAACTTGTCTGGAGACGTCCTGAATTATTCATAGACAACATGTACAAAGATAAGTCAGGGCATGAGATGTACCTCGGTGCTGAAGCCAACATGGTATGTAAGAGTGAATGATGCTTGCGTGGCTTTGTGGGAGAGCTGCGTCTCAACCACTGTGAATGACTAGGAATTGGGTAACAATCATTAAGACCTGCAAGCCAATTTGCCTTTGACAATGGAAGTCAGGGGAAGTTTTGACACAGCAGCTGTCTTTGCCTCGCTTTGATTGTGAACACAGCGTTAAGGCCTGAAGTCACCTCCGGGTTTGCATCTAGACTTTCAAAGGAGCAGTTTTGTGGGCACATAGAGGCAAGTATATCTGATAGCACTTAGACAGCTAATTACTTCATTATGCCTATCAAGGAAGTAGTTAGATGACTAAATATCATTGACTATGGCTCTGGAGCTGCAGCCGGAAAACTCTACATAGAAGTTGGATAAATCAGTCAATTCCAGATTTGTTATCCAGTATCAGCTTTGAGCTCATTTTTGACACAGTGAAGGTATATTCACCACACAGATATTTGTGCTTACAAACAATTTCTACCTTCCTCTGAAGCCTGGTACCGAAAGAGCCAGAAGCTAGTATTTGTGAACCATTAGTGGACCTGCTTTGAAAATGACGGGTCCAGTTCTGGTTGCACATCACTCCAATATACATCAGATGACTTTGATTTCTAGTCTGAGTCTGCAGGATCAGAAATGGGCCCATTTGTAAAGCCATCACCTAATCAGGTAGTCATGCTTTTCTAAAAAAAACATGTACGTCTATTACTCTGAGAAAAATTAAGTGAATTTTTCCTTGGCGATTTCCATCGGGGAGTACGTGGACTGGATGGCACAGAAAGCTAACACCAGCCTTCATAAGCCTCCAAGAGCTTGTCCATCAGTGTCTCATCAGCACTGCAATGACAGGCACTCCATGGCCGAACAGTGGCAAGACATTACATTTTTATGGTAGCTAAAAATAGGAGATGAAGTGATTCCATACTGAAAACACTTCTGTAAGCATTGGATGAAATAGTCAGTTAAGCTCTCGCATTCGTCCTTGTCCAAAATGGGAATTTTTTTTTAAAATCACAAAATCTTCGAGAGAAGAGAAACTTGGTTCTGACCCAGCTGTAACCATTAGCAGACTTAGGGAAGCATCCTAATTTGAAGACATTAGTCACAAAAGCAAGGTCCCACGTGCCACATCTCAAGCTAATGGATTTAAAAATAAGAGAGCTACCTTCCTAAACCACCGTTGGTTGACCAATTTGACCACTGGAAAGACACTTCAGTTTATAAATGACATGTTCCTATTTAAATTAACTCAAACTTCCCTCTGTGCTATCTTTATTTTAAAATCAGATTTATACCAGTTAGCAATTTTTTCCCTGAAGCAGCTTACAGATCTATGCCATCACAGTTGGTGTCTGACTTTAAGCTGTCAGTAATGTAGTACTGCAAGATGTTTTTAACTCGAATTATATATATATCTTATATTTAAATGACTTTAGAGTTGTGTATAGAGCCTTGTTTTTAAACACTTGTTCTCTTTCTGGAGATGTGTACACGTGCAGAGTTTGTTAGGAATCCAAGAATTTTATGATTCTAATACTCCTACGGAACATGACTAAATATTCAGCAATGCTTCAAATTAAGTTAATGCCCCACCCCAGCAGATCAGCTCTTCAAACAGCCTACATTCCTTCACCTGGGAGTGGAAGGAAATCATGAAAAAAAAGTAAATAAAGGAGTGAGACGGAAAGCATTTTTGCTGTGCAATTATCCTGATTCTCAACTTGCACTCCCTGAGAAACAAGAGGGAACAGCAATGCTTGAGACGTCCCTTGGTCATGGTAGGGAAAAATTGCTTATGGATCAGTACTACCATCCATACTCACCTTGACCAGTATCTTACTCTGGCAGGCCACTGAATCCAGAGAGACATCCCAATGCCTTATGTTTTAAAAGCATAACAGATACGAATGAGATGCCCCTTACAGCACCACTTCTGCCAAGCTCTCACTGTGGGCTGTAGCAGAGGGGAGGAAGAGTTTTCAGGGCATCTTCTCTCCCATTTTGCAGTAGAGCATTCTTCTCACTCAGCTGGTTTCCCCCGGACTACTCCATAAGGTAGCACTAAGCTTGAGTTCCTGGCTCCCAAAGTAATTTTCACACATAACCTACCTATTTGGGGTGGAGGGTGGGGGGAGTATATTTGCACATGTACGCATATTTGAGAGTACACTCATCCACCTGAACTGACCGTTTCATATTTATTAGGCAAATAACACGATGACACCAGAGCTTCCTTCCAAGCTGTCCAGATGGAATAACTCAGAAATTTTGCAAGACTTTTCCTTTCTTCCCACTGTAATGATTTCTTTACCATAAACCAGACTGCTAGCAGACAAACTGGTGAATTGTGCCCCATGCTGAGCAAAGCTTTGGTGCAGGGTCCATGTTTTGCCATTTAGCTCAAGACGAAACTCACATGTTTATCAGTCATACTTGGGAGCATTACTGTTCTTCAGCAGAGATTTTTGCCTTCTGAGGAGGCAGTTTGTGTTTCATACACCCTCTGAATCACATTCTGCTTTTTAGATTTTGGTATGCAATGATGACACAGCAAATTATACCCTTGTAAATACAAAAGGGTAATATTTTTCTAGCAACGGTTCATAAGGCTGTGACCAGCTGGTCCAAAACGGTTAGCCATGGTACATTCTCAAAGGGCTGTGCAGCTCCTCAGAGTCTCCAATTCCCAGGTTTTAGGCTTGAAAAGAATGGAGCATCTTGCATGAAGGCATTCCACTCTGGATCATACAGTAGTGGGAGTTTCAGAAGAGTGTAAGTTTTCTCGACTGTAAGAAGCTCATCTTATATCTTCTGTCTTGTTCTCATGATGAGACAACATCTTTGATGACATCTGTGTACGTGTGTGGATGATACGGGGAGATAGGGCCACCCCTAAATTCTCTGCACCTCCAAAAAAGAGACAAATGTGAGGGAAACTCCATTGCACAGCATATGCTGCTACTTACTTACTTTGACTTGACATTGATGGATGCATTCAAGTATTTACAAGCTGCCTGATGAGATGACTCAGAGAAAGTTTGAAAGAAACAGCACGGCTGACACCCCTGCTTGAAGGGGGAGGAAGTGGGAGGGAAAGATTGCCTTGAGATCAGAGTTTGTGGTTTTTTAAAATGCTGCTGCTTCACAAGCCCACTCTTTGTGCTGGAGTAATTATGTGGGTGTACTAGGAAAAAAAGCTAAGCAGCTTGAGAAAGGTCTGGCTGTGGGGAAACCCAAATTTAAAAAGCTCGAAGAAGTAGAGCAGCTCAGTAGTCCTGGAGGAGTACATGCAAGCCATCTTTGCAAGAGCCTAGAGCAGTTACTGGGACAGTCCTTGGACAGTTTGGGGTGCGGGTCAGTCAGCCATGGGCAGCGACCCCACCTTTCCATCACCCTGCCTGTACAACTCCTCCCTGCTGGGGACGTCCCCCATCCTGTGGCACTGCCTGAGACAAAGATCAGCACGTTTCTCCTGTCACTCAAAGACTGCTTTAGTTGAGGGCTTCTACAACCACGTGAGGATGTGAACAGGAGTAGGGACTGGAGGGTCAAAAAGCCACCCAGACCTCTTCCTCTCTCCCCTGCAATGTGTGTGGCTGGGCCCCGGAGGTGTGCCCTGGTACTCACCAGCACCAAGCCCTCTGGCTTGGAGGCAGGCTAGACCCATGGCAAGGCACAGAGCCGCTGCCCTGGAGATCGTGTCTGTCATCACTGACTTTTTAATGAGCAGAAAGCAGAAAGAAATGTGCATCCTGTTCTATGAACTACCATTTTTGAGGTGTCGGGCAGGAAATACCTGCATCAAGCTGGGAAGGCACTCCCATAAGCCATTGCATTTAACTCTTTCCTTCCATTTTCCAGACAGCTCGTGCAGGTCACAGAGCAACAGTGTAGAAAAAAAGCCAGAGAAGCTGGCTTTCTCCACAGATCCATATGGGAGTGATGCAACTCCACCTGTCCTTATACCACCTCCCCCTGTCACAGCACAGGGAGGGGAGGTGCCCTTGCGAAGGCAGTGGTGCAAGGGAAGAGTATATTTAAAACTTGGACTTCATCCCCATCCTCAAGACAGCAATCCTCATACTGTAACCAGCATGGGAAGAACAAGTCCCCCAGGTAAATAGTTGGCACAGTTCCCCAGCATGGTGGAAGAGGAGGAAAAAGACCATTTTGGCTACAGAGTGTATGCTACCCCTTACTAAGTCCTAATGGGAATTTTGTAACGTACCTTTGTACGACAAACCAAGGACGTGAGCTATTTCTTGTATGCATTGCTGTTTTAATTCATGAGATAAGCTCCCTTCAGAGTCCATTTCAGGCAGCTCCAGAAACAATCTGGGAATGTCTAGAGCATCCTCTGTCTGCAGCTCACACCGGCGTGCCCGTGCGAGCTCCACGCCAGCTGTGGGGGCCTGGGTAGAAGTGGGAGCTTGGGCTTCCACTGCTGTGGAAGTGGGAGCTTGGCCCGGATTAACCACCCCGGGACCTACCCAGGCACTGTAGCAGAGGCATACCCTAACTTGCAAAAGGAATGTGATGTATAAGAATTATTCTCCACCCAAGGAAATATCACATGCTACTATTTATATTCTTTTATATCCTCTAGGGGATTTAATACTTCTGGATGCTTCCTGTTCCTTAAAAAAAAAAAAAAGAAAAAAAAAAAAAGAAAAAAAAGGGGAGAGATTGAGAAACTACTGGAAAGTCTTAAGATGGCTGTCTTGTTCTGAAGAAATGAGAGTATTTATCTCTCTCAAAAGTTTTTTGTAAAAATCTCTAATTGCATTACAAGATATTTTATTTCCTTGGAATTTCATTTTTCTGTCAGACTTCACTGAAAGGGATATTTTTCTTGTCAAATCTTGTGTAACTACAAAAAAAAAGACACATTTTCCTGAAACACTATGGTGGTGAATTTCATTTGGAATTAAAGACATTACAGAAATGTAGGTGTATTGTTGTTGTTGAAAATAATTTTATGTAACAGAAAGTTGATGGACTTGTAGGTCTTTTTTGGACATGAGATGTAGTTATTAGTGATTTCCTAATGCTCACAGAACTAGCCGCCCCTGCTAACGCCAATGGGAGAACTTCGGTGGACTGCAGAGGGAACTGGTTTGGGCCACTGGTACCTCAACTTAATTCCTCCTTTCTTTTAGGAATACAAAAGAGCAACGCTCTGACTGGCAGAGTGCAGTGAGGAAATTAGCTTAATTGCTAAAGCAATAACACTTAATACAAAGCATGACACATGAATAAAAACCAGGAGAAAGGAGCCTCTAGCTGCAAAAAAAAGCTATATGAGGTTTTAAAATGTTCCCTTGCGTGCATATATGCAGTGTTTTGTACAGTAACCATAAAAATGACATGGTTGTTTTATACCTTTCAAGCACAAGCAACCTGTTTTGACTTTGTAGCACTTGGTGAGTCATTAGAGAAACTGATCTTACTAAAAGCTTTGCCATTTCTCTTGTTCTTACTGAGATCACTAAAAAAAAGGCTTGGGTAAGATACGTGCTGCAAAACCAAAATACTGTACATGTTCACTGTCTCCTGATCCCTGCCATGTGCCAGCTTGGGTAGCGGGCTTGCTCTTCCTTTGCCATCAGCAGGCTAGGCACTGGCTCCAGAGTCACTCATCTGAGACAGAGCCCCACTGGACACACGGTATGCTTTCCTTCCTTTCCCCACGTGCGTGGGGAGGGGAAAGGAGGATATCTTTTTGCTCATAAATAGGCTTAGACACTGCGTGATCTGGCGTAGCTGGTGGCTGTGATGGCACCTGGCTGAGCACACTCCACCTGGCTATCCACCAGGTCCTGGCCACGGCACGCCTGGGTACGCTAAGCCTCTTGAGTCAGAGCTGCAGATCCAGGCACTGCACCCATCACAGGTCCCTGGGCTCATCCCCTGCCCGGGACCTGCCTGCTGAGCCTTCTGCCCTGCAGACCCCCTGCTCTGTGCCGTCCTGAGCCCGGGCCCCCACCCCGGCTGGTGCAGAGCTTCCCTTTGCAGCTGAGCTCTGCATGGGGAACAGCACAAATTAAAACAAGAAGACAAAGACGCCAGAAAGACTTTGCCCGGAGTCCGTGATCACACCATTGCTCTCCTTAATAATCAACCACCAGAAGTGAAAGCACTTTACAGGAAGAAAAGCAACAACTGACCTATAAATAAAGCATTGTATTCCTTCTCAATGTGTTATTTTTTTTTTCCCAAGCAATCAATTAATGTTTCTGCAACAAAGAAGTTATCAACTCATGAGTGGGAAAGGAGGGGTCTGACATGAGTGTGAGGGGGTTATGTTGCAGATGACAAGTTGCAGAAAGAAGTGGTCCCCACAGCCACCTCTCCCACAAGTTGTGGCACCTTGGATCCAAAAAATGGGAGAGGTCCCTGCACTATGGGATCATCTTATCTCTGAATCCAAACATCTGTGCATTTTATTTACTTATTTTTGAAGGCTGAATAAGCAGCTATGTGTGCAGAGAGGCAGCAGGGTATTCATTCGCTTTATTGTTCATACCTTCAATCTTACTCTGACTGGCTGTGTATGGTATTTTGCCGCTGTGTACCAGTGGACTCTTTCACGGTGTCTGAAAGCTCGTCAATAAAAATAACTGCAACAAGAAAGGAACAGCTTTCCTATCGTGCGGCACTTTCAAGTTATCTCTTGATAGCAAGTGGTCAGATGTCACCACTATAAAACCACGGTATTCTGGGATAATGTATAACTCGAACAATAAATCCAGTATTGTATTCCTAGTCTTTCACATCAGACATGCAAGACCAGTGTCACTGCTTTTCCCTTCAGTTTAACCAGGGTTGGTCTGTCTGCTTAAGCTGAATGTTCTTCTGACTCCTACTCCTTTCTAAAACTAACCCACTTCATCTGCTGCCTGAATAAAAAGCTTCGCGTTAGTCACGACATCTTCCTGCACTGTTTTACTCACAAAGTTTGACAGAAAAATACGTGTTATGAAACCAGCTTTTAATGCCTGATGGAAATAGGTCCGAATCTGCCTGGGCAGCTGTCCTTCTGTGAAACTGAAGGCAACATTAAGGGCTCCAATGCATTTTCACCCTGCTTGATGTGTTGCCAGGCTTAGGTACCCACTGATCAGACTAAAGACCATCATGCTGGGTGGACCAAAGGCCCATCAAAGCCAGTGCTTCACCTCTGACAGCGGTCAATAGTAGGTGCCTTGGGGGAGAAGAGAAGAGGACAAGTAAACTGTGGTGATTCCCTCCACAGTATTTTCCCACCTTCCCTCAATCTGCTGCTTACAGAGTTCTCAAGCCAGATGTGCTCGCAGTTTTAATAGCTTGGGAAGTGCTTTTCTTCAAGGATTTTGGTCATTTTATGAAGCAGTTCAGACTTTCCACCCCATAGCATCCTAAGTAATGAGTTAAACATATTCAGTGGTCATAAAATGCATAAAACACTTTCTTAATTTACTTCAAATCTTATGTCTGATAATGCTGGAACAGGTTGCCCAGAGAGGCTGTAGGATCTGCATCCTTGGAGGTATTCAAAATCAGACAACACAAGACCCTGACCTAAGCTGGCCCTGCTTAGAGAGAGGGTTGGACCAGATTACCTCCAGGGATCCCTTTCAACCTAAATTGTTCTCTTTAGAACTTCTCAGGGTGTCCACCACGTTTTTTAGCGTGAAATAGTGAAACACTGCTTTCTTTTCACTTTCTTCTTATCCACTCACCATGTCATTCATGATCCCATGAAGCACTGCAAACCAACAGCCCCTCTCTGCCCTTGCCAGGTCTCTCTTTTCCAAACTCAAAGGGGATTATTCTATTTAGCTTCTCCCCATAGAGGAGGTGCTCCATACCCTTGTTCATCCTCGCCGCCCTTCTCTGAACCTTTTTCAATCTTACTTCATCCCTTCTGAGGCCTGGGAGGGACCAAAACTCCCTGCAGTTTAAGAGGTGAGCAAACCAGCACATTCTACTATGGGAAAGTGGTATTTTCAGACTGTTAGCTAGACTTCTCCTAATAATCCCAGTCTGGTCAACCTCTTGAGACCCACTGAGCCATGAACCAACATTTTCTCCATAATGACTGCTATTTCTCCCCCTTGAACTTGTTCTTGATTGTAGTCCCATCTTATAGCATCCTCACTCCTCTTCTTACCCCGTGACTCCCCTTCACCCCTGGACTTCCCCATCAGCTGGGGGAGCACCACTGTTTGTGGGGCTGTATGGTAAGCCAGACAGTCTCAGCAGCAGCCATCACTGCACCACAAAACTCTAGCTTAGTGGGGAAGGCTGCAGCTCCTTGGCAGCCTCAGTCAGCATGGCTGCTGGCCACTGCAGCCACCTCTGCTGCCCTGTGCTTCAGAGCTCTCCTCAGCAGAAACTATCCCCACAGAAAAAAGGTAACAGGTAGTTTTCTTTCAGGTTAACACCTCAAAATGGCTCTGTGGAGGAGCAGAGAACATCTGAGCCAAGGTAGGGGATGGAGTGGGACTGTGGGAGAGGGACAGACAGCAGGACTGCACTGCAGCAGAGCCGTTACATCAGCTTAGGCTGCCGTGGGACTGCAGCTGTGTACACGCTTATCGGAGAGGAGCCCATGGAAGCTCATAGCCTGAGGAAGGAAGCTGCTAATGAGCATCTTTCCTTCTTCCCTTTCTCACATGCAAAAGTACAATTCGTTTAATGGTAGCTGATGATAACTATAATATGTCATGATTACACCACATTTTTTCCCAGCAGATCCTTGTTGGCTTTGCATAGTCTGTCCTCACAAAGCTGTGTGAGGTATATAAGATAGAAGGCTGTCTTACAGATAAATAAATTGAAATTTAGGGAACTAAAACTATGTGATTGAGTTCACACAGTCCATTAGGAGCAGGCAAGAAACAGGACTTAAAGGTCTCAGCCTTCATTAATGCCTTTAAGTGCTAGAAAAACTGCTCGTACAGAAGGAAGAATTCATCCATGTAATACTGCTGAGGAGGAGAGTGAGGAGAAGCCTGATGCAGATGTCTGTAGTAGATACCTAATTCCTTTTTGTGCTTTTCAGGTACCTTATCAATAGCTGAGACGGTTGTCTTATCTTGTAGTATCTGGAGCCTTTCTTCCAGTTTCTCTTCCCTAAGTACGATGGCTCAGGTTAGATGCCTCACACAGATCAGAAAAACAATTTTCTGTCTGGGACAGACTACTCCCCTTTTTCAGATTTCTCTTCAGAAATCGCTTCAGATTTCTCTTCAGAAATCTGAAAAAGATAAGCCCTGCTCTTCTAATAGGTAAGGGGACATCTTCCTCCCAGCCAAGGGTCTCTGCTCTCTGCTCTGACCCCTGCTACCAGTCTTCATGGGCATGAGTCAGGAAAGCATTTCAACATCTTTTTACATCTATCCCCATTCGGGAAAGCACTGCAGTCAGGAACATTTGCACTCACTTGCAGACCCCCTGTACTGTCAATGAACTCTTGTAGAAAATAAGTATCATATTCACAAGACAATAAAAATAAAGTGGACCACTCTGACAATAAAGCAGCGTAAGTGTAACATAATTGGTGGGACTTTCATGTTTGTCTAAGGTTTTAAATAGTCCACATTTTATATCATATGACTTCGAAAATGATATTTGTTCATGTAATTAGAGACTGTGCTGTTACAAGGGAGCCAAATTCAGACTCTGTGTGCAACCTGAACATTGTCGTTTCCTGGCATCTGCTTAAAATATATTCTTAGTGCACTCTTTTATAGGTTTCTTTCCCCCTCTCCTATTCAATATTCTAAGATGTTTTAAAAGTAAAAAAGGATGCAGAGGGTAAAAAAGAAAATTATTCTTCTAACAACTATGCCAGTGCCGATCCTACATACCTCTAAACATCGGCAGGAGAGAAAGTCTTTTTCTGCACGCTCTGGGAGCTATAACCACACTAAAGACAACACCGGCAACAACCATTTCTAGCTTTGCAGAACCTGATCATAACCTGAACTGCCATCAGGAACTTAGACTGTGCTGCAAAATGTTTTCCACTGGTAGATCCCAAAGTGAGTTAGGAAGAAAGGCAAGTATTACTGTCCCCATTTCACACTCACACAAGGGTACTGGTTTCCAGAGAAGTGAAGGGAGATATCTTGAGGAGAGAGGTCAGGAGCAGTAAAGCCATGAAAAGCACAAGGCTCACCTAAATCCCAAACCAGAGCATGACCAACCCCTGGAACATGCTGCCTCCTATGGAGTTTGCCATCATCAGAGGACACCCTACCACCTTGTTAAAGCAAAGCACCCCACTGCATTCCAGTAAAAGCAAGAAGAATAAGATGGAGGCCCTTCTCATTCCTAATCATTTTTTTTCTGCTCTGTAGATGACTTACATGTAAACCACAGCCTACTTTTGCACCAAACATTACTAAAAAGGAATGGTGCCACTCATATGCCGAGCACCATAGCTCTGACTCAACTCAGGCCCACTGGACCTTTAGACCATGACTGCTCCCTAAGGCAGCACTGGGGACTCTGATGGACACCCGAAGCAGGGATCCAACCACACCGCAACACCTCTTTCCCCATGCATTGAGCATGGAGGACATGACAATGGCTCCCTTTACTCCTCCAAAGCAACCAGGCAAAGACAAATGGGGTTTCAATTCCATTTTGGTTTCAGGCTGCCCTGTATGTGACTGTATACTGTACTCCCATAAGAAAAAGCAAGGGCTTTCCCTAGGCTCCCCCAGGAAGGCCTTGTCCTGAAATTGTTGTAGAGAAGAGAGCTGTACAAATCATTTTTCTATGAATGAAAACATGACGTGCAGAGCAACACGCTTGGCTCCAGAACCCAAAGATAAGGCAGGATGCGGGAATTGCCTCCCACCCTGGCCACGAACCCAGAACCACATCCTCTCTCTCAGGAACGACCCACTGTTTTTTCCTCTGTTGCCTACTGCAGACCACGAGAACGGTGGACGCCCCACTCCAGTCTGAAAGGGACTGTTTACCCTGTTATGAATACCATGCCTCGGCAAAGTGGGATTTTTCAGCAGCCCACAACTAGTCAAATCACAGCCTCTGTAACTGGAGTGCAGAGATGCACTCCTGCTCTGTGAGGGCTCCCTTCCCATCCTGCAGCAGTTTTCTGCTTCTGATAGTTCAACAATGTGCTCTTCAAAACACAGAAATACAAATGCAACCACTTTTCTGCCCCTCTTGTTTTTAACTAGACAATGGTGTTTTCATATCCCCCAGATTAAAACATGATGAGATGGCTTCGCTTAAACCTGTACACTAATATACATATTTTCATGCTGAGACAATGTTTAATAAGATCAGTCCTGCCTACCTGAACAAATTCTATCCAACAGGCATTGCTTAGGTAGGTTCGCAGTGATTAAAACCCAAACTTGAAAAGAATTACCTGGATAACCTTCATTATTATGGCAGCATACCTAGTAAACAGGGAATCACGGCTGGAGTTATAACAACACTATGTTGATTCCCATCTTCCTACATCAGCAATCCCACTAAAGCCCAGGACAAGTCTATCCTTAGGTGAGCAACTAGTGAGCATTCAATACCACAGGCATTCAGTTAGCAGCTCTTGTGCAAGCTCTGGAGGGGCTCAGTTTCTGCAGTGTGTATTATTCTCCCTAAAATAGGATGAAACTCCATGAAGAGAAGCCTTTTTACAGCTGTGATGGAGTCATACTCTCATTTATTCTAACAAAAGGATGAAGCCCAGAACAGTCAGAGTTGACAGTATAAATTAATCCCTCTTAATATTTGTCTTGCAGTTTAATCTCAAATGCCACTAACCTACATTTGTTTAGAAACAATCAACTGGTCTCTATTTCAATAGTGGTTTTGTATGCTCTAGAATCAATTTTCCCTATTTGTACTCTCTTCCATCCTTTCACAAGTTTAATCGCCTTATTTAAAAATGTGCAAGAACTATAAATATCAGAAAAACCAAACCTTTCAGCCATGAGGTTGAGTGGAGACATGCATATCAGTAAACACATTTCCTGAGTAATAGCACACTACGCAGTTTGTAAAATGCAATTACGCAGTAGCAACTCTTATCAGGAAATGTATTTACACTGATTCCTTGTAGCAATAGATCAAAGAACTTATTTTACTGACCTATATCTGTACTTAATTGTACAGCAGTTTCTTACATAAATAAGCAGATCATCTTCCTTTTTCTGAATAATTGCCTACTAATGGACAGCAGTTTTCCTGACATAGATGCTTTGCAAAGATTAATTTTTTAAAACTAAAACTGGTGTCTGAATTTAATATAACTCATCACTGGAAAATTGCAGACATCTGAAACATTGGCTGTCTGTAGAGGAAAAGAAGAGCAGTACCCACAATGTGGCCACCATCCCAAGAAGAGATTAGCAGGTGGCCTTATCACAGAAATAGCTAGGTTTTTTTCTTTTGTCTATTTTCTCTTTTGTCTCTACCCACCCATAAAACTGTCTAGAAAAGTGTAACATCCATCCAGCAGAGGAGGACTGAGGAGCATGGAAGGCCCCCCAGTCCTGGCTCCCACTCCTTTAGCAGCCAGGGGTCTTCAGGGTTCCTCTACTTTCCAGCCATCTAACCAGACTGCCATCAAGGCAGGACTTCCAGTACAGCTGAGCAGCCAATGGCCACTCCTTTATGGGGGATTTAAAACATTTTGTTTCCATTCTGCTTTAAAAAATCCCCACAAACAGCGTAAGGGCTCCCCACATAGGATACATCACCTCTGGACTGCTGCCCTCCATGCAGCCCTACTCATTTAAGGGCCCTGAATCATTTTGTTGCTTCGGCACAGTCAGGAATACCTGCAAGTGCATTTGCAGCAATTAGCAGCATGCTCCAGACAGCATCAGCTGTGGTTTTCTGTGATTATTTGTGCCAAGAGCAGCTGGGCTGAAGAGAGAAGCCACAGAGAAGAAGCTTTACTGGAGACTGAGTGAGAAGGTCCAAATCCACAGAGCAGCCCAAGGAACCAGTCCTTCTACCTCCTATCCTCTAGAGCTGCCTCTAGAAAATATCCTCTAGAAATTTCTATAAAATAATTTTTGCTATAAAATGCTGACTTGTTAAAAACAGAGGTTCTTATGAAATAGAGCTGTTAAAGTGAAACTTTCAGTAAAAATAACAGCTTCTGTTGCTCCAGGAGACAACATATCCACTCTGTCGGAGTTGGACTAGGGGTCTCAGTTTCAGGACTAGGTGTGGTCCTGACCAGCATCATTTGATGGAAAGGAGAAGGCATCTTCTCCAAGCCCATCCACTGGAGTAGTTTCCACTTTTTGTAAATAAAAAACACTTGGCGCAGGAGCGCTCATCTGAGTCTCCCTTATCCCAGAGGAATGCTCAAACCCACACCCACACAGAGAACATCTCTTAGAGAAGCACAAGCAGCTTACATGGCCAGAGATATTTAAGGAGACCCATCACGGAGCAGCTGATGGATTGGTGTCAGGGGAATCCCTCCTGGCACATGAGAAACCCAGCTCAAGCCAAAGAAGGGTTTAAACCTGTTTCTCCAATAGTCCCAGCGTGAAGCACAAGCACGAGGCTACCACCTAGACCAGAATAAACTTGCTCTTTTCCCTATTTGGAGAATAATTCTAGAGATCTGCTTCATCCCAGAACAGCGTGGGATCATTTCCCACCCAGCTCTGTTGTCTAAATTTGTTCTTGAAAATGGCAGAACCAGTTACACTAAGGTTTCCTTTGACAAATTTAAAAGCAGGGTGGCAAAATGGTAAATCTTGTGCTATCTCAATAATTACAGCTAATTCATTACAGCTGATCAAAAAATACAGGACATTCATTTGTGTTAACTCATCTTTCAGGCAAGGAGCTTTCTATGTCTGGCACAGACTTCATTTAGGTGGAAAAATAAGTCATCTAACCTGTTTAAGTTAATAACATCAGAGGAAGAAAATAAGCAATGCAATTCCAAATTGGGAAGGAATTTTGTGGATTTTAAATAGTTTTACAAGCCAGCAAAACCAAAATATCAAGCTTCACAAAACCCTAAACTCAACTATCCGTAGTCTGTGGTTATTATGGGAAGAGACATGATACATTTGTTAGTTGAATTGCGTGTGGAGGTTGATCTGTGTCAGCAGACAGTGCCATATGCGGCTGGCTTTCCTGTCATTTCTTACATAGATGCTCTGAAGTCTCTGAGTGACATTTACCAAGCTGTGCAGGAGAGCGTCATGCATGTCCCATTAATTTTAAGAGGAGATGTGTCACTGCACTTTTTTAAAAAATTTCCATCATAACTTACATTGTCTAAGCATTTTGCATTTTCAGTGAGCAATGGGACAGAAGTAGAATAAAAACTGATTATGGTTAATCTCTGAGTTTGCAGAATGTTTGAAGAAGTTATTTGTGCTTGAAAGAAGGAAAGTAACAGCCAGCCAACAAAGGCAACCACAGTTTGGAGTGCTGAAGAATAGTTCATATCTATATCTATCTATATCAAGTAAAGATCCCTTTTAGTGTTGTTCTAGGAGGAAGGCTGGTTTGGGAGGCTCGTTTATTGACTGATTATTTTCTCTAACCCGGGATATTTCAATGTTTGCATTATGGACCCAGAAACATACACCTTGGAGGGACAGGAGCAATTTCCAGTTCAGGGGTTCTGCAGTCACACAGGAAAAGCACTCAAGAACTGAGGACAAATGTCACCAAATGTGTGGCACTCGTCCCTGCCCTTGCAGGTGCCTCCTGAAAGAGAAGCAACCTCACCTCATGTACCACACTGGCTCTCGTTCCAGGGGGACACACTACTGATGAACAGTTACCAAGGAAATAAAAACTTTTGGACTCAATTTCCCTGAGAATAAGGAAGGCCACATAAGCTGGAAAATATGGGCCAGTAGTTTTAAGTAAGTGGAAAGTGATTGAAATATTTTGGACTCGGTTTAAAAACACTCACCAAATTGTTTTGGTTTCAAATCAGAAAGACAGCCACTGTACCTCATTATCTTCTACAAGCCAGGCTGTCTGGCCATGCTCCCTTCATGCAACAACTCACAATAGTATTTACTATTGTTATTATTAACTTAAGACTTTTTTCCATGGAAAAAAAAAATTCCCAGCTACCAGAACATTTAAAAAAGTACTAGTTACTACTGTTGACAAAAAAACTGATGTTTAAAATGATCAGTTAGTCCATATGTGCTAAACTGTGCTTTGAAATGTGTTAATGTGAGTTAACTAACACATTTTGAAAACACTGCCATTTATTTTCTCAGTCCACGTATGTCCTATGGAAGTTAATGAAAAAGAAAGGAGGAAGCTCAAGATATTAAAAAATATCCAACAGATGCTGATGGATATAGTGGTCCCAAAGAGGCCACTCCTGTCCACACTGGCTATATATGGCTTACGTTTCCTTTTACATCGGGATTGTGGGGAAGGACAGGGTCTGATGTGCTGTGTAATTTAATGTCAGGCAAACTGTAGCCTATTTTTGAGACCTAGCATTTGTAATAACCAGGTTGTTCATTTAACATGTACTGGCTTACTAAGTAAAGTAAATTAAAGAGTGAGGTGGCAACAATGATAAACAGTAAATTTGTTTGTTCAGTAGGGAGCTGAAACGTGTCGGCTCATGCTTTGATCAAATTAAATTGAGAGGTTTCAAAGTACACACAGGAAATGCTCCAACAGATAAACTTTGTCCCTGGAGGTTCGTCCTAGCCACTTTTCAGCCTTCTGCACTCTGTTATCTGTTTCAGCAATTCTGTAACTTTAAACTCAGAGAATCCATGGAGAAAAGTGACAGTGATAAAGGTCAAGAATTGACTTCTAGGGTGATGGACAACATAAAGTCTTGGTCTTAAGAGACAGGTTATTGGGCAGTTGTTGGTCCTTTACAAGGAAAAAAAAAAAAAAAGGAAAAGAAATGGGAAATTAAGTGATTTTTAAAAACATTTGCTTTAAATGCAGTTAAGGTGGTAAATCATTACTGCAAAGCAGTATCCCCACGTGCTGTGGAGGTCAGTACTATGAAGCCTGGCTCCTGAAAGACCTGAGCCTCAGACTCACTTGACTTCAGATCAAAGAAGGAACAAGATTTCCCTGAAATGCTCCCCATGGACAGGCATTTATAAATAAACGCTTTCGTACAAGTGGGTTCTCTGCTGTCTGAAATGGTGCCTGTTCGCACTGCAGCCTGCCCCTGTGTGAGAGCACTACCTGGCAGGTTATTTTCGCAAAGCTTGTATGAACTTGATTTTCTTTGAGAGATCAATTGGTTGAAATTTGTCAATCAGTTCAAAAGATTTTGGGGGTGTGGAAGTGACGGAAATACAAGAGTACGCAGCAGGATTGCATAAGCCTCGTTTCTGCAGGAATCAGGATAAAAAGTTGCAGCAATATAAAAATAAATAACTGAGCAGGCATAATTCCTACAAAATACCAGTAGCTAGCCAAAACTTCATTTCTGCTGAGGGCAAAAGGAAAGGGGAGAGCTGTCATTTTCCTTAGTGTTAGGTACTTTAGCCTGTGATATCTACTTCTTGAGAAGCGAGGACATTTCACACATAAAAACATTTCTTTTCTCTCTGAAATAAGGAACATAGTATCTTCTTATCCTATGAGGGAATAATAACATCTCCAGAAACTGGCAGAGGAAATAGCATTTTTCTCTTGCTCATCATTCATTTAATTCATGGCAGCAATACAGATTTATTCATGGAACTCAATGCTACTAATGCTGACTTTTGTCCATCGTATGCAGTGTTTAAAGCTGACAAGTTATTTCGCTGTTGGGGATATCAGTGCAAACACAACTACATAGATCAGAGAAGTACCTACCTCTCTGTATGATGAAATAGTCTCCATGGCCATAATACTTCAGAGTGTCCCAGCCTGACCTTAAAGGGAGCTAACTGGCAAAATCACACTCTAGTTACTAAATCTGAATTAAATACCAGCACAATTAGTACGCAGCATCTTACATGTAATTCAGAAGCTAACTTCTATAAAATCCCTTGCAAAAATACGTTGCTGAGGTGGGTTTTTAATACATTTGGAAAAGATCTAGTTTATTTTAAAAATAATCTAATATTCTAAGAATAGTAAAGGCAGCAATTTTGCAGTATTGAAGAATATAATAATTTCTTATTTTATTGATGACCTACACCACCATAGAAACAGAGAATTATTTTCTCCTCGATATAGGACCAGCTAAAAAATCCTGCTGTTTGGCAGAGCACAAACCCTAACCCAGGGAAGTGACCTATTGACTGAAAAGCAACAGCAAAGCTAACTGGTCTGCTAGCCCAGTTAATTTCTCTGATATACTTCCCTTTTGCAGGAGTTAAATATTAGAAACTTCAAGTACAATCCCAGAATCCCACAAATACCTGCCTCTCTTCATTTTCAGTTCAGCTTTGTTTTTAAACAGTATTGTCTTTGCATGTATCTTGTAGTCTTCAAATCCTGTCACATGTAAGGTATTTTCCTTTAAAGAAGAACACGTGTAGAAACAAGAGATTTTCATTCTCTCCGATAACTTGAGACGGTGACCATGACTGCTGCTGATTACTGTGCCCAGGGTAATATGCCATGGTGGATATGGTACGTATTTGTCACTGAACAGATAGGTTAAAATTCAAATGGTTGCTGCATGTTTCTTCTTATTTAGTATCTTTATTCGCACTCTTATCTCTCCACAGTCTTCTAGACAATCCCTTTGTGCTTACGGTTTTCCTGACCCCTTCATTATCCTACATTAACTTATTGTTAAAGACTTTCCTGCTGTGAAACCTAGAAACTTTCTTCCTTCCCCCAGTGAGATCTTAACTTAGAAAGAACAGTTATAGCAATAATTCAATTGGGGGAAGAAAAAAATAACACAGCTGCTTAGCCATGCTATTCAGCACTAGCCTTTTTTTTTGCAGCCGCCTTACTTAAATTTTTCACTTTTTTAGGAATGGAAGCTGTGTGGAGCAGAAATTTTGTTCTCATCTTTGTTGAAAACACATAACACTAATTATTCATGCAAAAGTAGTTCTAAATTTAAATGAAAAGTAAACTGTAACCTGAAATCATTTTTATTTAGAGCTAACAATCACTCCAGAAAATTCATAGCAGTTTTGACTGTAAGTTCACAAGCTTAGCTTCTTCCTCGAGATAGATCAAAAATACTCCCAAAATAAACTTTCCTATAGTATTTCCATCCAAACCATAAAAAGAGCTAGAGACGAAAAATCTTCAAAGTCTGTTGCACCAAGGCAAGAAGTCGAAGTGCTTGTACAAATTGGTAAAGAAGTCATGTTTTACCAGTGACACCGTAATTACGGAGGTTTGATTTCTGTTTGTAGGGCAAGGTCCTCTCACTGATGGAGAACCCACCAGCCACGGAAAGAAAGGAATCTTTGTCCGAGCAGCAGCACATGACAGGCATCCTTGTGACCGGCCGACTGACGCAGCCCAGGCTGCCGTCGCTCGGGCTCTCCCGGCTCTTGCTGCGCTTCGCTCCCATGACCTGGAGCCCGCTCAGCTCTTCACCAAAAAAAACCCCCAAAAAACCAACTCACGACAGCAGCCTTTGAAAGAGGTGGCTGTGTTCAGGGTCAAAATTAACAGATAAAGAAAGAAAGAACAAACTACAGCCCCCTGGGCAGTGCTTGGCCGGGCTGTTCCCAGAACAAGCCTGTTTCTAGATTGCAACACGTATCTTTCTCAGAGCTGAAGGGCTCTCCAAGGAAGCGATTTTTTTTTTCTCTCAGGCATTTTAATGGGAAAGTTAAAAATAAATTAAACTAATCAAAGCCTTTTGGCTGCCGCTGTTTCAGCTGATGCCTCCTTTAGCAAAACACAAGCTTGATATGGTGCCTGAGAGCTCTTCAGGACAGAAAATGGGCTTCTCCACACAAGATTTTACAAATGCAGCCTTCCTTCCTTACGACTTTGAGTAATGTTTTGCTTCTGAATGTTTATGTTTCCCAGCTATCAGTGAATATATGAAATAGCTCTTCTGTGCGGTAGGAAGCAACCTAACAAGCCTGAGCTCCACGAGGCCGCTGGGGGAGAGTTTACAAATGCTTGGAGAGCACATGCAAGAGCAACCCAGGCAGACAGTGCCACTCAAGGGAGTCCTCTGCCGGAGCCGGGGACAGCACTGGGCCTGGAGAGGAACAGGCAACCGACCCGAGCAAAAGGGGCACCTTAACTTCCAGCTGGATGTAGGTGCCCAAACCTGCGGTCTTGGTTGCCGTCTTGCTAGGTCTGAGGGAAAATCTATAGGCAAAAGGAGGTCAGCTGGACTGATCTGGGATTTACAGGGACAGTCTTACCCTAATTAGGCACTACAAGAAGCAGATGAATGGAGGAATAACTAACATGTTGAAACAATAGAGTTGGAGAAGAAAATAATCTCCTTGGGGTTAAAATTGTATCAAATTATTGGTTTCGTCTGGGGAGAGAGGCACAGAACGTATTGGCTGGGGACAAAACAACGTTGGAGGAGACTGACAAGACTGAAGATGACTTTCCAGGAGGCAGAGAAGGGCCAGCAGGCAGGGAATAGAGGTAAAAGAGTCCAACCCCAACACAGTGTCCCCAAAGAAATTCAGTTCAGCTCTTGCAGGGAGTGGAAGTTCAGCTGTCCCTCCAAGGCAGAAGCTAAAAGAGGGGCTGGAGAGGTGTGCTGCTCTGTTAGGTACAGAGCCAGCAGAAAAAGCTGCCGCGTGAACTTCCCAGCCACTATAGCACAACAGGGTGAACGCCACATTTATAAGTGGTCCAAAAAGAAGCAAATAATTATGTGAAGGAAACAAATGGCAGTGTAGTGTTTTGAAAGTCCTCTCATACTAGGTATTCCTGTGTTTTTGCAAGAATGGAGTGGCACAAGTGCCATTAATAAAAAGAGAGAAATCATGTAAGGATTAATTTAATACTGCCCTTAGGCATTTCACAGGAAGCCAGAAGACGTTTTTGGTGGTATAATGGGTAAGAGGATTTACACAGAGAACATTTTAATAAAAAGAGAAACAGAAGAATACAGTCAAAGGCTGCTGCCCTACTGGTCAAGGCAGGGGTACAAAGTTCATCATTCCACAAAATCTATCTCACTGCCCAAAATTTTAGTCTGAGAGTACTCAAGAGCAGTCTGTGAGCAAACTGTGCAGGGATAGCCAGTCCACAAAGGATGGAGCTCTTAACAGACTGCCTGAGAAACAGAAGTAGTTGACGAGAAGCTGAAGATTGGGAGTGAGATGACAATGTGGACAAAATTAATTTGTCCGCAGACATCCCCCAAGGATTGATCCTGTCCTACCACCATTTTACAGCTCAAGTTAGGAGGTGACACTGTCTACATCATGCACACTTAAAAAAACTAGGAAACAGCACGGTCAAGGAGAAGAGGGGGGCATTGGCCCTAGTTGATAGACTGCCTATATGCAACTTGTTGCCGTAGCCAAAATGGCTCCAGCAAATCACCTTCCTCTTAAATTGTATTCTGCTATAGCTACAATGTAGGAACCAGAAACGGAATATGAGCTCAGGAATATGAGCTCTGTCACTTTCTTTAAACCACAGAGTTCCTAAATCCACAATTTTGAAACCGTCTCAAAATCATATAAGAGAAAAAATATCTGCCCAGATATGATTTCTCTGGAGGCAAAGGGACTGCAGACACCTTTCCTCCTTTGCATATGAATGGACCTGGATCTGCATCACCATGCTGATGGATGTGCATCATTCTTTGGCTATGGAGCAAGTCTTTAAGCAAACAACACTTGGGAAACTGCTTTGTCAAAAGCAAAGCAAACTTTGCAACCCAAACTATATACATACCAGTTTAAAACGGAAGAAAGAAAAAGGTTGGTCAGCCTCAGAATGAAACATGGACAACATCTATCACAGAGCCTGCTGAGGACAAGACCACGTACAAAGTCTTTCAGGCTACTAGTACAGGGGCTGTGACAGCATGCTCCTGGCACTGCTGCTCAGGTAAGGGAGAGCACTCAGTACTAGACAGAGCTGTGTTCAAAGACATGGGATGGTGATTAGGGGAAAGATGCGTTAAATAGCAGTTACAATGGTTAGGGATTGAAAACTCAAGAAGGTCCAGAGGTGTTTTAGAGCAGGCTCATGTGAAGATCAGCACTGAAGGTGCTTTTAAGGTTCACAGCAGATACCAAAATGCTGATTAAGATGAGCAAGAGAGGCCATGGGAAGTTGTCCAGGCCTCCAACTCTCCTTTCCTCACCCCCCAAGCAAGACAGAAGTACTCCTTATTTCCCCTAAATCAGGGATTCACTCACATCATTTTGCAAGGTAGCGTTCTCACCAGTGGCAGCTCCCTGTCCTGGGCTGCACACCTCTTAGAAATGGCTGGTTTATGAACTCTTGCCCTCAATTCCCTGAGATAGCCTCGCTACTGCTAACCTCCTAGTTATACACAGCAAACCCATTTCTGCCAGATGCAGTCAGTCTGACAGAGCAGGGCAGATAGCCACAGCTCAGCATGCAAGACATCAAGCAGTTCATAGTACGGGACTTGATCGGTAACAACTGTGCCCTGGTGCCCCGAGCCCAGTGCATCGGTGAAACAGTGCCAGCACAACACAGACCACTATAGACGGAGGCAAAAGCAGGCTGGCCTGTGCTTCCCATGGGGGGACCACAGAATTGACTCAGAGGAGGGGACACTTGGGACATCGCTCTGCCCAGGAAGACCTAGGGCAGGCGGGGGTCACAGGGGGAGGCGGCTGAGCCTGGCAAGGGGACACACCAGAACTAATGCCAAAGGGGCTCTAGGTCACCACGAACACCCTCCAGAGACTGGATGTCCTTCAATCGCTTTTCATCTCCCTTCAAAATTATATCTTGGGTTCATGCCTGTTGGCCAGAGGCGGAAGGGAGACGTGCCCAGCAGTGCCCAGTGAAGGCCATGCTCGTCAGAGAGAGGGGCTGGGCTGGGCTTCTCCTCGCACAGTGCTCAAACTCACCGGGCACAGGGGGTCCAACAACTGGCTCCTCACCAGGACACCCTGCTTGACCATCCTCCAGTGGACACTAGCTCCTCCTGCTTCATCACTGCCTGCCCAGCTTCCCAACCATGGGACTCGGCCAGGGAGCGCCCAGGGCACGGGGCCAGCCCGTCTTCTCCCCCGATCAGTCCCCAGCTGTGGGGTATTCCTCCACCTCCCTCCAAAAGCCCGCAGCGGTCTAGCAGACAGGGAAAGCAGCACGGGGCTGGCTAGCCCCAGGCTTCCTGGCCCTTCAAGAGGAAGGCGGCAGGCCCTCTTACACCATCCTTCAATAATTTACTAGACAGGCACTAACAGCTTCCCCCTCTGTTGCAACAAGCAAGTCAAAAACAGTACAGCAGAAGCATCCATCTCTGACATTCCTGCAGGTTTTCTGTAATGGATCACTTTTGATTAATTAGAGAAACAAGTTTGAAACAGCCTGCAGGGTACTTGATGTGTGCTTGTGTCTCAAACTGGAACAGGAAAGCGAATCTCTCTCCATAAAACATGAACATAAAAACTTTGCACTTATTGTTTCCACTTTCACAGGGGGACTCTTTTGTCTGCTATCCATGTGGAAAAGAAAATATGTCTAAAACATTTTTGTTATTGTGCTAGATACAAAAAATGCAAAAAAAATTTTTTGGTTCACCTTTCCCTCTCTGACCTGTGAGCACAGAGCCATTGCTCGACAAAATGTAACACAAGCACACAGCATACAATTTCTCCTCCAAGTTTACTGCCTAGAATTTCATTAGTTAAAAATTGAGGCAAGGTAGTGGCTTCCTACAGCTCGTTACCATTTTGACAGTTGAAGACTACTTGTAAGCACAGATTATCTTTGACAAAGTCCCACATCTGCGTGATGCTGAATGTGGTACCAATCTCAGCCTGCACGTGCAACACCAGTTCTGGAGTCTCTTGAACAGCAGTATGCACAGTGAAGAAAATGTCTTAAGATGCTCACTCGGAGACTTTCTGATAATTTTATTATATGTTGCCCAAACCACAAAAATCTCAAAATGCTGTTAGAGACAGCAACTTGCTTAATTTTTTTTTCTCAGGAATTAGTCTAAGGCCTTGCACACTTTCCCACGCTTGCAGATTGCAGGTTATAAATGCGTGGGAGTAATGCAGTTTCGATCAGTCAGGTAGGCTGGGTTTCTGTTAGCTGGCTGCATACCTTTGAGCCCTATCAGCACACAGTGATCAGTGGAATTCCTGGCATTTTTGTCATAGCATCAGAGGCAGTACTTTACAGAGTAAATACCAATGACCTGCTGTTCTGTCAGGGCTCTGTACTTACCTTTTATTTTCAAGTCAAAGGTTAGGCCTATTTATGTAAATCCTCAGCCATGGGCCAAGTAATCTGACCTCCTGGTTTTCATTCTCCTAATTGTTTCAGGTATTTTTCTTGAAAAGTTTGGTCAGTTAAAGCTAGGGATCTTTTTTAAGGCGCCTTTGAAGGGCTCTAGGGGCTTTCATAGCCCACCCAGTTTGCAAAGTGGAAACATCAGTGACCTGATGCCCTGGGCACTTATTTAAAATTCATTACCAGGAAATAAGGTTTTGATGTATAGCCCCTCCATTCTGAAGAATATCTTAGGGAACACATGCATGCCATTTTTTACTTTGGATTACATGATGTCTGAAGCCACATAGAGAGGCAATAATCAATTATACTCCTGTTTGCCCTTCATTTCTAATAAGAACATTATTCGGCTGTAGATGGTTTTGACTTTCCACATGCTGGCCACTGCTTACAATTCCTTTGTTACTTCACACTTTGCTGTGTCATTTTATTCATAAAAGGGTGTCCAAAGCTGTATAACATGAAAAAGAAACTTACTGGTTTTCAACCCTTTTCTCTGAGATTCAGCACTGGTTATATTCTAAGATTAAAAAGCAAGATGAATATCTTCTGAATAAGAGAGAAATACAGCCAGTTTACTCATAAAGGAGTACATAAAGGAGTACAGGTACTCTAGATTTTGTCCTGTCACCCAGGGGCATAGAAGCTATGTATTTCCCATGTGACCAAGAACAGCCATAGAGAACTCCATTGTGGGAGTTATTCTCTCCCTTTTTCAGGTATATTACAACCTGAAACCCTAATCAGATCATTACTTCCTCTTCTGACCATGAATAATCCACATAAAATGCATGCTATCACATTTCAGCATTTATTTCTCTCCTATTCTTGCTCCCATTAAGTGCCACTTTAAGGTATGCACTAGAAAAGGATAATTAATATAAGAAGAATATGTTCTTTAAATGGTGCTGGTACCAGAGCTCATGCTGCCATCCGAAAGCAGCAGCTCTAAACTGGAATGTGGCTTCTGCGTTTTAGGCCTGTGGGGACTGAATGCACAATCAGACAGCTGAAGTTTCAACTTCTGGGGCATTCATCACATGGCTAATTCTCCAGGTGTATTCCTTCTAATTATTGGAATAGTCATTTGTCTGCTCCTGGTGAAAAAGGGATTGCAAGAAACCAGGCTAAGTGAAAAGCACCATTTACATTCTTCACTGCTATGTGCTATTGCCTTGAATTACAATGTTCATTTTTTCAGCCCTCAGGTAACTAGAGCCCCATTCTGACGAAAAAAAAAATATTTCCTGCATCCCATACCCAGCAACAAAGGAACACTGAGAAAACATTAAGGAAGGAAGGTCACGTCCCTCCATCTGAAACCGTTAGTAGCTAAAACATGTAGGCTGGGCTAGAGTTAACAGAAATTGCTAAGGCAAACAGATGAGAGACAGAGGCTTAAAATAATGACAATGGTCAGCAAGTGGAAATAGAAGTCAAACTGTCAGAAAAGGTGAAATTACAGGCAGGCTCTCAGGCCTTCACAAAATGTGGAACCCCCACTTAGGAGAGAAATTGCTTCTTGGGACTTGTCCCCACCTTTCATGATTTCACAGGCCACTTCCCACGCTTGGCTACAATTGCTCAATATCTCTGCAGCAACTACAACTATTACTTTTATGCCAAATTTTGAAAATACCTTGAGTTTCTTTGAACTGAAGGAGTCGGCATTGTTTGGTAAGGCAAGTTCCCAGGGGACACCGTTTGAGACCGTGCTCCAAAGCACTGCTTTCCACTAGTAATCCCAAAGTGCACATTTTTATTGATACTTCTGGACCCTGTAAAGGAGAAGACATTCTAAATCATTACCACACTGAGCTCTATTGCTTTTTTCACATAGCCATCTTCCTAACATAAAATGGAAGTGACTGCATAGCCTACCTATGCCCAGAGGATGAGTGATGTTATTAAGATTCACTACAAGCACTTCTAGCACATGAGGTCAAACTCTCCATGCCTCTGTCTGCCTTGCCTCGACCAACACTGAATGCGTAGCATATGTCGGGCTACAAAGCAGCCGAGTGGAGGGCATAGAAGAAAGTGCACGGGATTGGGGATGGTGAGACCTTCTCTCCGCGGGACCAGTCAGCACAGGATGAGGCCGAGACATTGACACCAACACATTTACCTTCCCAAGATATACCCAAATTAAGTTAGCATCACCACAGCTGCACTGCAGGGTGTCTTTGTACCTCTCTGTATGTCTTCGTTGCCTTGACCTGAGTGGGAGCTGTTGGGCTGGTGGGATTTAAGCCTTCCAAGCTGGGACCCCCAGCATTTCACAAACCCAGGTGGACACATTATGCTGCTGAGCGCAAAGTCCAGCCTTTCTGAGCACAGTCTGACTGTGAAGGAGAAAGCAGGTCCAGCAGTATGCCAATGCACTACAAAATAGTTTCAGTTAAAGAGTCCACACTCAGATAAAGTTGGATATGAACTACATAAGGGGACTGGAGGTCTATTAATGGATGCAGTGGAGCAGGAGGAAGGGTAAACTGCTATAGGCTGAGGTTCCCCAAGAGCTCGACTAATCCAAGTCCTGACATTTCCTTCTCAACCCAGCCACAAATTCCAGCTAGCTCTTGCATGCCAGTACCAGGCCTTGCTATGACCCTGCTGTGAGCTGGTTCAGGGAGTTAAACCAGGTAAAAAGTAACTCTGCAGGAAAAAGCAATAGTCTTCAATCAGTTTAGCTCCCTGAACTGGCTCATGACAAGATCAAATATCAGTGCTGGCAAGGAGAGGGGGAGCAAGGTGCAGGACTAAACTGTGATAGCTCCAACTTAGATAGACCTAAATTGCCTTGGATATGTGGCCCTAGACAAAGAGCTAAGCTAGTCTGTGTAACATCACAAGCCTGAAATAATTCTCTAAGCTACTGCTCACGTTTCTATTTACACAGCAAGCCTCTGCTTCAGAAAACAAGAGTGCATGAGGACACGTCTTTCTGAGGCAACAAACATTTTTCTTCCATGCAGGAAAAAACATCTTATTCCCCACACCTCTCAAACGCAACCGCCAGCTAAGCCTACAACCTGCTTGAGCTTTAATTTTTCTGCTGGGCCCCTAACCAGATATAAGAGCTGAACTCTGAGGGCTGTTCAGCAGGGCTTGAGCAGCTGATCAGATCTCTGCCAACTTTTACAGGCTTGTTGAAAGACAAAAAGAGCATTCCAGTTCAGCTCAGTAAGGCTAGCTAAACCACAGCATTCCCAACTGAGTCCAGCAGGTTTTGACTCAGTACTATTGTTCTTAAGCACATGGTAGACACAACTCTTACTTGCTTCCTTATTTGTTGTTTTGTTTTCTTCTAAAGCATTGCCTCTCATTCCTCTGCCATTCCTGGCAATGTTTCATGGGATTTTGTTTTTTAAACACAGAGCTCTTGGAACCAACAATTCTTCTACAGGTATTTCCACTTCCCTCTGTAGACATCCCTTTTCTCTTTAGAGACAGTGAGATCTTATACCACCTTTGACTAAAAGATATACGATCCTTGACAGCATCTTAGCCTTACTCCAGAAAAGCACAGTTTCATTTAATGTCCATGTAAGCCTGTCTGGAAGACATAGATAGAGACATAAGCCATTTTCCATTGATATTTCATTTACCAGTAAAAAGTTTTTAATGTACTTACCTCAAATGTCCACCTCCATACTATAAGTCAACTTAAGTTTTCCTACTTACTCTTTCACAAGGCTTTTGATTTTGTTATATACAAAGCTAGTTGTGCATATGGTGCACCCAGCAGCCTACCTGTTGACTTGGTTATCTTGTTTAAAACACCTTCGTGATCCTCAGTGCTTTATGCGGTGTTTACTAGTGCAACACCACCAGTTTTGTCTTCTTAGTCAAAAGCACAGAAAACGTATCCCATGTGCTACTGCAGCCATAACATTTTGTACTCTTCCCAAACACAGCCCAGATCCCACAATTACAGATTATAGCCTTGGGACCCCCATTTGTACAGCCGTAAGAGCACAGCCTCAAAGCCGCTTTCACTGGGCACCAACGCACGTGCAGCCCTGGTCCCCTGGCATGCCCTCTGGCCGCGTGCTGCCTACGGGACGGTGAAGTCCCCAGTGCACCTTGTGGGCCTGGTCCCACAGCCATCCCGACCAGTGTACTTGTTGCACCTCAGCTCCTTCCCTGCCTGTGTGCACCCAGGCTTCCTTCCCAAGGAAAGCAGGCCATGCACTGGCATGGTGCAAACCAGCAAGTCCCCACAAGCAGACACGTGGCCAGAAGCCATGGCTGTCTGGTGCACTGCAATGTATCCTGCAATGTACATACAGTCCTTGTGTTTGGGACAAAAATATTCTCTCGGAGAAGGTGTGAGGACAGCGCAAGTGGAAATAGCCATGCGAGTTTGCATAGCTGCCTTAATCCTGTGACACAGCCTCTCTTAGTTATTGATCTAAACACCCTCTTTACATCCACATGTCTTTTCTCTCTTTCACTCTCTGCCGGGGGTCTGAACAACCAATCTGGGCTTTAACCAGAAGTTCATACACAGGAGAAATGGAAGGGTTTCCAGTGCTGTCTTCACGCTGTCTGACTAGGGTGTGAAATGAGGTTTCATTTTCAGGGGAGATATTTGGGTCACAGTTAGTGATGGAAATGACCTACTTCAGTATCCTTGGGAATTACTTTTACTCTCCATTTCTTGCTCAAGAGCCAGGCCCAGGCAGATGTATTACTGCAATATTGCAACTGTCCCAGTAAAACCTGCCAGCCCTGACTGATCTTGGCACTCCTCCTAATACCCCTGGGACCATTCACCCCTTCTGGCTGGGCTGCTGGCATGGGAATAGACAGAGCATCTCGGCAAGCCGCACCAGGCCATCCTTGCACTTTGGTACATGCACAGGATCAGCCCATTACAGAGGGCCGTTTCAGCATATGCAACGCCATTATGTCAATACCAAGACACAGTGGATTTCTCTCCAACATAATTTCATCAAATCAAGAAACATGTCCTACTTCCTACAGCATTAAGTTGACTCCCTTCCCCCTGAGATACGGCATTAACCTTCTCGACTTCAGCAACCTACTCACCAAATTGCTGGTAGCTACTAATCAAAAAGGTTTTTAACTGACTGCAAAACTGGATTGAGTGAAATGATGAGCATCACTGCTACAGACGTGAATTTTAATCTGGATTTCTGAAGTAGTTTATATATATATATATATATATATATATACACACACATCTTTACTTACATGTTTTTGTACATTACACAGAGCATGGCCCTCCTCTGTGTGGGTATGGACAGAATGACACGGCTTGTGAATTCAAAATTAAGATGCCAAAAGGAAGCTGAAGAATTTTTAATCCCTTAAAAATGCTCCTTCCACAAACTAGGAAGAAGTCAATTTTGCAGGATTCCCCCAAAGAGGACAGACTGCCTAAGGGAGGTTTCTTCCACCCTGGCCTCTGTTGACAAGATCACGGCTCTGGACCCTGTCAGCTGAGATGCCATAGTTGAAAGCAGCTATGGTTTTGAAGCTCAGAGCCACAGGTAATAAGACTTTGAAAAGAGGAGCTAGTGTCAACTCTCGCTGGATGACTCAGGACATTTCAGTTTTCTCCTGAAGAGCTTTGGATTTAAGCTGTTCATGTTTTCACACCCAAAAATGAAGCAGATTCAGAAGCTGAAGTCTGGTCTGGATGGCAGCAAAAAATGCTTGAAACGCAACTTGAGTGAACCCTAGAGGCTCAATATACGGAAGGTACTTTCTTCAGTAGCAACTGAAAATATCATGCATATGTTACAGAAAAGACACAGTCCTTGTTCTTTGAAGATGATTTAAAAAACAATTTTTCACATAATAAATAAATGAGAAATTTTGTGAAAAGAAACTGCAGTTTGCTGGGACGTGGGAGAATTGACTGCAGCCCTGCACAGAAATATTCTGTCCTATTTATAAGGATACAAAATGCCTTTCCAAAAAGTCTTCCTCCATTCATTTCTACACACGCATGGCTTATATCCCCCTTCTAAGGACAGAGCCTCATTTCCCTAAGATGTCTTTCTGCCTCCTCACAAGTGAAGTTCTTCCCCATTTACTTCCTCCTTAAACAAATAAACAAACAAATCAAAGGGAGATATTTTTTCTACATTTGTTTTCTATCTGGCTATGAACTAATTGATTTAAACTGATAGGCCAGGGGCAGATTTTTGGTTTTCTAACATCTTATCATTCAAATCTTAGTTTATACAAAATGAGCAAGAGAAGTCGACTATGCCTCAGTCATCAGGGTTTTCAGGGGGAAGGGAGATATGGAGATAGTTTTCTAAAGTCTGGTTTTGATTCATCTCAGAGGCAAATTAGTTTTCTTTCACTCTAGCAAAGCAAGGTGTAGAACCATTCCATCACTGGTCTCTTTTTAAAAGGATTTCAGCAAGAGATATGAACTGTGCCTTCATTTTCAATCTACAGAAGAGCAACAGAAGTGTTTCTTTAAAGGAAAGAGGCGTTAAGAAATGTTATTGAAATGTGGGAAAATAAATAACTTTTATCCCTCATGATCAATATCACTAAAGGCGAGGATGCTGTCAGAAGCATAAGTCTGAGACAGAGCTGAAACTCCCCCTGTTGGCATCTGGTAGGCAAGCAAGGGCAATACCTGAAAACCATCTTTCCTACGTCTTCAGAAATCTTTTGGGATTTATTTAAAATGATCAGGTACAAATCTTCAGTTATTTGCTCCTTAATGCCAGCCAGGAGAAAAAGTAGCCAGGTTCTTTAAAATCTGTGTCACTGTTCCTCACTACGCCTTGCGCTTGGCAAACTGTGAGAGCTGAAAGTGGAATATACCCACATAATGGTGCAGGCTGGTGAGGAGAAGCTGCAAAAGAAGAAGGAAAATTAACCACAGGGTGCAGTTCAGTGCAAAATAAAACATTAAAGGAAAAGGAGCCTCAAGCCATCCTGAGAGTTTGGGGAGGAGGGAGCAATGCCTGCTCAGTGGAGATGACAGGCATCAGGCAGTGCTTTTGCTAACAGCCTGTGAATTTATCCTTGGGTTCACAAGGCGGTGATGACACTATCAGTCAATTCATCCGTCATCAAAGAACAACCACAAATAAACAAATTGATCTATGGAGCTGGTCCCTATCCAATGGCAGAAAAAAAACAGAAAAAGGAAGAATTACAGGTGTTAGTCTGGCTATGGGTAGAAAATGACTCTAAAGTCATTGAATCCACCTCATAAGCCCACTTGCTTTGTGTCAGGAAAGCTACATATCCTGGAGGGATTCTTCAGGGACCGAGTTTCAGTCATTCTGCCAACTGCATTTGCTGTCATTTGGAGCAAATTCCTACAGTCCTTTCTTTTTTTTCCGCCTGTCATAATTAGCTTCCCAGACCGTCTTTATACACATGGATTAGGGTTAGCACAGGCAGTCCTGTTCGCCTGCAGACTGAACATATGCTGTGGGTCTTCTTGTTCCTTCCTTGTATCTAATGGTTCTTCTAACTCTCGAAATTCAGAGGAATGCATCTGAGGATGCCAAAGACAAGAACTAACAAGACTGTTAGCACTGCAGAGCCAATGCAACTGTGAGAAAACAAATCGGCGCCTATTCTGCTGTGTGGACCACCAACACCTACATCTGCTAACCCTCTGAGTGTAGAAACATTAACTTGTGACACTGATGTCAAAACCATACAGATACTATTTGATGGTCGAGTGTATCTAGCATTGAGTTTGCCACACAGAAACGTAGGCAGATTGCTCTTCCAAACATGTTGTGGAAATTATTGTAGAAAAGTCCTCTTTATATAAAATAACCTCACCATGACATGGCTGAGTGAGGCATTTATGTGACTGTGGAAAGGGCTGGACAGCACAGTCTTGTGACATGTGAGATCTGGGAGGAGATGTCCCACCCCTCTCTCATAAAAAGCAGGAGAACAGAGAGGATTGCCTTAAACCGTGACGAGTTTATTCTTTCCAAGAGAGAGAGCATTTTGCAGCTAGGGTCAAATTCTGTGCCTTAATGCGTACTGAATGTGCCCTGTCCTCTACAGCAGTCCTACTGACCCAAATGCAGACCCTCAAGGAGTGAAGTGCTATCCACGATGACTACAGATGGCAGAATCTCATTCTGCTGGATTGACCCTGCATTTCTGCAGTTCCTGCTGTAGCTGTGCTACACTGGCAGGTCTGCTCTGATCTTTCTCTTCTTGTGAAATCATTATCCCAGGAAAAGCTATCTAGTCATTAAATATTAAATGAAATTAAACTCAGTACATGTAGTTGGTCTGACAATTCATTTTACTGACAGCAGAATTTCGTTCCTACTGTTCGAATAAAAATGTGAAGAGACTACAAAAGTATTTGAGCACTACATTAAGAAGCAAATATCATTTCTGTCTGTTCACCCAGGGGAGGAAGAGTTAATCACATGTGCACTACCCCACAACCTACCACATCACAAGCAGGAAGCTAAGTTCAAGCATCCTTCACACTATCACAGTACCCATCAGCACGGAATTTCTCACCTCAGTGCAACACCCCTTTGGCCTTCCCTCTTCTCAGTTCATGTTTGTGACCAAAGGCGAGTGCACACACACTACAGGCACCTGACACAGCCATAAGGAGCTCACCAATCACTCCCCATGTTGTGGCGTTTCTGAACTGCAGCAAACCCCATATGGACCTTGCCCATGATGGAAGTCGTATTTAAAACAGTAATTTTATGATGAGCCATTCAGAAGGGTGCTTGGAGCTCCTATCAAGCCCCCGGAGAGTACAGGGGTGACAAAGGCACTGGAAAAAAGCTGGCAGATGGCAGCAGGCAACTAGCGTAGGAAGTGGGACCACCTGCAGGTCTCTGGGGCAGGAGGTCCCTGCAGAGCAGCCCCTGGCAGCTGGATGTTCTGAGTGGGACATCCATCCTGAGTGTCCTGTATGGGGGCCACCATATATAGATGCACTATGCAACATCTGTAAAAGCATTTGATATTCACCTAATTTCAGTTTGGAGGCATTAGCAGCAGTTGTCCCAAGATGCTGATGTGCTAGAAGAATGTGTCCTGGACACTGAAATTGTAAGGGACCAGCTGTATGAGCTGAATGTTCATAAGTCCATGGGGCTGATGGGATTCATCCCAGAGTACTGAAGGAGCTAGGAGATGTTACAGCAGGACCTCTCTCGATCATCTACCAAAGGTCTTGGGAGTCTGGGGAGGTTCCACTCCTGCTGAGTGGAAGCTAGCCAATGTTATTCCAACCTACAAAAAGGGCGTGAGGGAAGACCCAGGGAACTACAGACCTGTTAGTCTAACCTCAGTTCCTGGAAAAATTATGGAGAAGATTATACCAGGTACTACTGAAAGGCCTTTAAAGAATAATGCAATCATCAGGCACAGTCAACATGGGTTCACAAAGGGAAAGTCCCGCTTAACAAATTTGATATCCTTCTCTGATAAGGTTGCCTGCCTAGTGGGTGAAGGGAAGGCGATGGATGTAGTTTTGCTGGATTTTAGTATGGCTTTCAATACTGTCCCTCACAGCATCCTTCTGGAGAACTTGTCCAACTGTGGGATGAGTGGGTTCACGGTGCACTGGGTGAAGAACTGGCTGAAGGGCAGAGCTCAAAGGGTTGTAGTGAATGGGACTACATCTGGCTGGCGACTGGTCACCAGCGGTGTTCCTCAGGGTTCAACTCTAGGGCCAGTGCTGTTCAATGTATTGATCAGCGATGTCAATGCAGGAGTTGCATGCACCATTAGCAAGTTTGCTGACGATACCAAACCAGGAGGTGCTGTTGACTCTCTTGAGGGACAAGGGGCCTTGCAGAGGGATCTAGATAGATTGGAGCTTTGGGCTATGATTAATGGGATGAAATTTAACAAGTCCAAATGCCAGATCCTGCACCTAGGACAGAGTAACGCTGAGCACAAGTATAAATTGGGAGAGGAGTGGCTGGAGAGCAGCCCTGCAGAAAGGCGTCTGGGGATGCTGGTCGCAGCAGGCCCCATACGAGTCAGCAGCGTGCCCTGGCAGCCAAGAGGGCAAACCGCACCCTGGGGTGCATCAAACACAGTAGAACCAGCCGGCCAAAAGAGGTGATTATCCCGCTGTATTCAGCGTTGGTGCGGCCTCACCTGGAGTTCTGCGTGCAGTTCTGGGCCCCACAGTTTAAGAAGGACGTGAAGGTCCCTGAATGCATCCAGAGGAAGGCACCAAAGCTGGTGAAAGGGCTGGAAGGCATGTCCTGTGAGGAGCAGCTGAGGACCTTGGGCTTGTCTAGTTTGGAGAAAAGGAGGCTGAGGGGCAACCTCATGGCTCTCTACAGCTTCCTGAGGAGGGGACGTGGAGAGGGAGGTGCTGAGCTCTTCTCCCTGGGATCCAATGACAGGATGTGTGCGAATGGTTCAAAGCTGCACCAAAGGAGGTTTAGACGGGACATTAGGAAGCATTTCTTTACCGAGGGGGTGGTCAAACACTGGTCAAACACTGGTCAAACACTTCCTAGAGAGGTGGTTGATGTCCCAAGCCTGTCAGTGTTTAAGAGGTATTTGGACAATGCCCTTAACAACATGCTTTAACTTTTAGTCAGCCCTGAGTTGGTCAGGCAGTTGGACTAGATGATCATTGTAGGTCCCTTCCAGCTAAGCTATTCTATTCTATTCCAATGCCATCTGCAGCACCGTGCATCCCCAATGCCACACAGAAAAAGACACAGAGGGTCCACCAAGGAGAGCATGGCTGTGGACAACACTTACAGCAGGCCCTGTGTTTACGTGGAGGCTGTTGATCAGGAGTTTCCTTCCTGGGTGTCAGCTGCAGCTCAGCAAGGTAACCTGGCACTTGCCCAGATGGGAGGTGCTCACACAGCCCCATGACACTGCTCCCGAGAGCTGAGAGTGGAAGCTTCAGCAGTTTTGCTCTGGTCATGAAGCTCTGCTCTGAGCAACAGCACTTCAACCCAGGAGAAGAACAGACACAAAAAGTTTGAAAGTGGTTTCACGCCCATTCATGAGCTGCACACAATGAGCAAATTTCCTTTGAGCATCCCTTACATTCCTACACAGCAGTCCTAAGGCTACCACTGGCCTGGCCTTAAGACCATCTGAGCATCCACTCTCATTTCTCAAATGTTTTTACAACCAAATACCAAATTTTACTTTAGGATTGCTTCAGATACTAATGTGTTCATCTTTATTCCTTTAGAACAAACTGTTTGTAGTTTCATAGGTTTTGTACTTTTCTGAAGGTGCTATCTGTAAATGGATTAACTTTACTTTCAGCCTCAAGTGTTTCTGTGGAAGCATTTCAAAGTGAAGGAACTTTGGAAAAATAATTTTCTGGAGTGCTTCAAGAAAACTGAAAATCACATTAAGTGACTTTGAATTATTGCAATGTATTAAACGACATAAATGCTTAAAGCTGGATTTTTTCAAGGTTCTTCTAAGTGTTCAGAGAGACAAATACATAACATAATACACCTTAATGCTTTCACTAGTTCTTTAGTCTCAAATCAAGTTCTTTAAATGATTACAATGCTATGCTTTATTCATAAAAGGTGAAATTCATTCATTCTGCATAAATCCTGACTCATCAATCAGGGCAGCAAGTAGGAAATGGAGGGAAGATAAACTGCGCTGTTCAAAATAAGCAGACTAGCAGAGTGATTCAGAGCACTTAGAATTAGGCTCCCTTTCTGAATCATCCTCTAGAGAAGTCTCTCTTTCTCCAGTAACTTCAAGGGGAGTTTAGGAGGCAAGTCTCCTTTGGCTGAAGTAAGCCATTGTAAATTAGCCCTTCAGTTCCCTCACAGATCCATAATATTCTGCTTGTGGATCCTCTAGCTACACAGCTTCACCATGGGGTTAAGGGAAACAGAGGGCTTTTTGCCAGTCATCCACATCTAGAGCGAATTCTCATTTTCCTGAATGTTGCAATAATCCTTGAAAAATGTGGAACACAATCAGCAGGAAAAAAAACTTGCAAACAAAGGAAGAAGAGAGAAGAGCTGAATAAACAATAAAAATATCAGTGCCAAAGGACATTGGTCTTTGTTGTCTGTGGCAGCATGACACACAAGATCTTTCCCTCATTCTTACTGCAATAAGTGATGAAGAAAAACCTGCCTGCAAATATTTAGTCATATTTGAAATACATCAGTTTGACCATATTTACAGTCAGTATGTATCTACTTTATTTGATCATTCAAGCACTCACATCCTACCAAGCTGTATATTTAACAGTAAAATTCACAATTTGCACTGCTTGGTGTGCTACAGAAGCCATTCAATCAGAGAATAGAAATGATTTGACCACAAATTTGCAACTGTAAATATTTATATCTAAGCATTTGTAAATGATGTGCAGTACAAGAATAATTGCCAAATCAATTCAAAAGGCAAAACTGAATAAATTAATGGATATGAATTATTCATGAATTTTACCTTCTCATATAGCAAGTTCATTATTTCTCTGTGTAACCAGTAAGCAGCTAATATGTCTGAGTGCATTTAAAATATCGATTAGTCTTCTGGATACACTATTCAGAGCATTTAATCAACAGAAGATTTCAATAAATATTAAACTTGCATTTGGGCGAATATAAGAAATCTCAGGTTTAGGGATAATGCATGCTTATTGCAGAGTATAAGGAAAAAGTATTTGCAATTTATCCAAAGTATCAAGAGAATTTTCCATAGCTACTGAGTGCAGACGAGTGTAATAATAAAGTGCTCAAGAATTAATTGGCCAGGAATCTTGCAGACTGGAAGGACTGAATTCCAGAGAAGAGATTTGATTGATCTTGGGAAGATCAATCCAAAAGACAGACCCTAAGAATATTCCAACCAGCTACACTCTGTGGAGAAGCCTTAATTTTCTCCAAAGGTCAGAGAAATCTCACATTTCTCTTGTAAGGAAGAAAAGCCACAAGACACACTTATACCTTGGCAAGCCTGGGAAACCCTGGGAACGATGTGGAGGCAGGAAATGACAGCAGCTCCAGGGGGGTTTGCTGTTCCATTGTGAGATGGGGCTCAAGGACAGACCAGGGACTTCGGCCTCAGCTGCTCTTCTTGGCTCACTTACCCCCACAGCTGGGCATGGGTTTCACGTCGTAGACCCTCACGTAGCAAACTTCGCTGCCAGTCACATACCCAGGCATAATCTGTGCTGGAACTGCCCATGAACTCAACACATCTCAAGAGCTACCCACCCCTGCCTTTGACTTTCCTTGGAGACTGTGCATTAAGTCCTGTTTCTGACTTCAGGCGACAGTTTAGAACAGAAGTCCTGTAGGTCTATGTAATTTGTGCTGGTAGGAAAAACAAGCGCTATAGTCTCTCTGGGAGACATCTTCCCGGTTACTAAGGTAAAAATACCAGGAACAAGATTTGGAGTGATGGGGGTTTGTCAGCTAAGTCAGTCAGAAATGCTTTTAAAGCTTTGCAGAGGCTGAAGCTGTTGATAATGATTTTATATGAGATTGTTTTATCCCAATTATTCCCGCTTGTTTTCTCATGTGTTGTTTAGCTGTGTATGTGTTTGTATGAGAGAGGAGGAAAAAAAGTAAAAAACCTTGCCTGTCACATTTAACTACAGCTGCAGAGAAGGTCCAGTCTGAGATCTTATCTTCAGAGAGGTACCATTCTACAGTTAACCCATGCAGCAACCTCAAAAATCAGATTGTTGATGATAGCTTCTGGTTTATGAGACCAGATAGTCCAACCTTACAGATTACTTTATAGTATGAGGAAGTGTGTACATCTGCTCTGCTTATAAACTTCAAGTATGGAGATGTTTCCAGATAAGACAAATTTATCTCTGCAGACAAAGCAGTGAGCAGAGGCTGCAACACAGAGGGTGGACACGGACAGACTAGTAGCTACTAGATTTTGAATGTTTCACTCAGCTAGCCCGCTTCTCCATCCTTTGCTTAATTTTGATGATGCATTCAGATGAGCAAAGGAAACATTTTTCATTGTGCACAAATCTACAAGGAGTTTGAAGACATACAGCGTTACTGCAAGCAACAGAAATGAGGGAGTCATAGAAATTAAAGGCCATGAGGGACTTCAAGGATGTAATCCAGCCCAGCTGTGCTTTGATGAGTGAGGACTAAATATTAATAGGTTCTACCTAAAAGAAGTTTGTGAAAATCCTAAAGGAAGAGGTTAACATTGAGAGGGACCCAGACTGCCCAGTTAAATTCATTCCACTCTTTCATCATACAGGCTGTTCTGTTTCCACTGAAATCCACCTTAAACTTCCTTTTGCTGTAAACCAAGCTGCTATTGTCCTGTCCTTTCTCCAGCAGTTGTGGACAACCACTGATCACCATCTCCTTTATAAAAAGGTCTTCATATTTTAAAACTTCTTCTGCTCCCCCTTTGGTTTCTCTTCTCTAGACTGAACTCTAGTTCCTTCAGCCTTCTTCACAAGTCCCGTTAGCTAATCCTGCCACCAGTCTTCTTGTTCTTCCCTCCACTTTCGTTTGCTTAAAGTAGTATAACTCCAGCTAGGTATACAGCTCCATCACTAGCACCAATTCAGGCAAATGATACACCATCACATCTTAAATGTGGCATGGCTGTCAAGTCATCTGTGCATTCGTAACTGTCATGGGGTTCGTTGTTTTCAGTAGCTTGTGGTGCTAATGTGGAAAGGCCTAAACCAAGCTTTGAGAAGCTAAAATGAAAAGCTAAACTATTGGCAAATTTGTGCAATACACAGTACACAGGGAAGAAGCTTTTTCTGTTTAAGTGTGTACCAGCTAAAGAGTTATGTACAGATAAGGAAAGCCCTGGGAAACTAAGGAAGATATCTGTATTCCTTGTGCTTTAAGAAAAAAGAAAAACAGAGTCGATGTGCAAGACCACTCTTAGCTGGTCCACACTGCTGTTAATAAAGTGCAGAATTCAGATGAATTCAACATACAAATCATGTCCACTATCAATGTCAGTCAGGTCATTTGGGTAGATGCAGCCACAAAAAATTACCTTAGCCTGGGTGGGTTTCCTTGGGCTCCTCCATAGACTACAAGAGTCCTAGGAAGACTCGCTGGGATGTCCTCTGCAGCACCATGTCTCTCTCCACTGAACAAATCACTCTCACAGAGCAAGTTCAAGGAGACAAGGCACTCCATGCTACACATGGGCTTTATGAGCTGTTACACTGGGCCTGTATCAACCAATTCAAAACAAATTTGGAAATGTCTTTAAGCTGACTAGCATTCAGCCTACCTAGTTGAATCCTCCACTTTACTAAGAGCTAGCTGTAATGAATGAGTTAGCTTTGTAAAAATAAATGGAGCAGCTATGCAAAGAATAAGTGGCAATCCGACTAAATGAGGCATTTATCGCTGAATTACTGGTAAAGGACTTCTAAGAGTACCAAATTATTTAAAACTCAACTTCAGCCTAGGGTGACATTTCCATTTTTTGCAATACCATGTTGCTGACTAATACATACTGTTGTTCCACTCTCATCTCTAAATCTTCCTCTGCCATACTGCTGCTTAGCAGACACTACCCACCTGGCATTTGTATTCTCCTTCCTAAATGTCACAGTTGGTACATTGAACATCCTTTTGTTTATTCACCTATTCATCTCTCTGTCTGACCAAGTTCATTTAGAACTCTGATCATGTCCTCCAGAAGATCTTGCAGCACCACCAACTGAAGTGTCAAATTTTAAAAGCATCTCTTCCATCAGTCAAATTGTTTGTAAAAGAGAGATTTTTGCATCTCATTGTACATCAGAAGTAGCATAAGATGTATTAGATGCCTTCTAGCTTGATAGCACTGACTCTCGTCTTTGAGAATAATTTCTAGCCATTTGTGAAACTGGCTAACAGTTATTATCGTTTGGCATTCCCATGAGAGAACTAAAAAACCATGGTCATACGGAGTGCAGACCAGTTGTATTTTTCATAGAGTCTGGAGACCATTCAGGGCAGGAATGCAAGGAATCTCCTGACTGAACTTGATTTGTGAATGTGTTTGAGTTTTCAAATCCCCATTTTAAAAATGGACCACATTCTGTCATCACTGACTCAGGGGAGAGCTCGCTCACAGCAAGTGTGAGGAACAGCCAGAGCCGAACTTCTTGCATGTTCACTTGAAGAGGAAACATTCAGCTGTGTACTTGAAACTTTAAAAGCCCCACACAATCACAGAAACAAGACTTCAGGTTAACTGTAAGTCACTGTTAATGTACATTAATGGCAAACCACGCATGTGGCATCTGCACATACCCTTCACTGGGCTCTTCCAGTCAAGAACCATTTTATCCAGGTGTCCGTGTCAGGGGGAATAATCATAGTGCAGGCCCCTCCCTCCTCATCTTCAGTCTATACAGCTTAGGTGGAGGTGAGAGCTCTAGATAAGCATTTGAAAAGCACGAATGTTTGTTAAAGCTTTTTTAAGCTTCACTTTTGTTCAAGGGCACAGTACAGCAAATCTCTGGAGCACTTCCTCATTTTGTTCAGGCTGAGCTTAGCAATACAGGCTTTCTGGAAACCTGCAGTTCCTGATGAATACCAGGAAGATTTTCAAGTTTGCTATCAGATGTGTATTAATTTGATTCAGTCCAAGCTTTGGGAAAAGTTTCTAGACACCAAGAGGAAGAGCTGTAGCTGACATGCACCGATTTTCCCACTGGCATGTCCAGCACTCTGGGCTAACCCAGACTCTTGCTGGTCCCACTGGCATAATGCTCCTTGTCCTCCCTTGTGTGGGGTGGCCAACCAAAGTTTCCCTACTCCACAGCTGTCAAAACTGAGAATATTTCTCACTTGCTTTCCATGGTATTGCTTCTGCACACCCTGCTGTACCTCCTGCACTACCATTACCTGCCTTCCTCATCCCTTCCCTCTGCAACATATACATGGGGATCCCTACCTATATAATCTGCCTTCTCCCTATAGTTCTATGTTTTTGCTTTATTTTTTTTCCCAAAATTTTCCAGGCTGCACACACAGAGAAAAGATAGAATGATAAACAAACCCTAAATATCTTACCAAGAGCAAATTACTGTAAAAGAGATATCTATTGAAGCAAGTGTTCCTCTGATTTATCACCCCACTCCCTCATTCCTATTGCTCACTCCTACTACTAAAGCTATACTGAGGCAGCAATCTCTACAAAGAAAGAGCTTGACCTTTATATTCCCCAATAAAGCATGTAGCAAGCTTTGGTGCAATATCACCAGATTTTGTTCAAATAGATTACCCTATCCCTACAGACACAACACGAGAACCCAAACCACAATGAAAGGGTTTGCTGTGGTAGATTGTTACTTAATAATGGGTGCATGCACACTGAAGACTGAGCCAAAGCTGAGACTATTTGCCTAACCATTAATTTTTAGAATTACTGAAAAGCAGTTTCAAAATCACTAAGAATCACAACACTGACTTGAAAAGGAATCAGAACAAGAGTCTTACTATCACCATGGATACAACTGATGTGGACTCAGGATTTAAGCAAAAAAACCTGGGACTGTTGCATAGACTAGCTCATTTAATATTAATAATATTTAGAATATGTCCTACTTGTAAAGAAAATTGTAATCAAAATACAAGGCAAATCTTGCTCTGTTTTTTGTTGGAATACAAGAATCACGGAAGCATTCATCATTAGTTACTTCATTTTTATGCTTGTGTACTGCCTGTGACATCAACACAATGCAACACAACAGTGAGGTAAGCTGACAGTGATGTTTCAAATGCAAGATAACCATGTGATCTTTTAAACATTTTGAGATTAACTATTACTTTTCTGTATTCCAATCAGGCCTGAATGTCAACCAAACCACCCCTCTGATTTAGCACAAACACTATTAATTGGCTTTGTTATGACCCAGATTATAAAAATATTCTGACACTTTACTCCCAGAAATTTCGGTGAGCTTTAGGTATTTGAATACCTTTAATAATGTGGACCCCTGAGTTCAG
The DNA here is from genome assembly GCF_034638445.1 of Ciconia boyciana. NCBI lineage: Eukaryota > Metazoa > Chordata > Aves > Ciconiiformes > Ciconiidae > Ciconia > Ciconia boyciana. The sequence goes on along the minus strand of NC_132934.1, from coordinate 123,171,613 downwards.
TTTATCGTCAGTGATGCATCAAAAACAGTGGAATGTCGATGGGTATTTGGTCTTGTTCCAGCCTCAGCACTTCTCACGTCTCTATTTATCATTTTTCCTTCACTGACGCCTTCAGACCCTTGTGGAAGATCTCAGCTGCAAAAGCCGATGCAGCTACAGACACACAGTACTCATTGCAGAGAGCAGGCACAGCTGAAAGGGGGGCAGGAATGATTTTCTCTGGTGCTTTCATGTAAACTTTCTTTAAAATATCATTAAAAGGCCAGCTGTATCAGACTGAACTAAATTTGCATTCAGCCCAGCATCCTGGCTTGGACAGTGACCATGTGCCTAGAGAAAGGTGTAAGAACAAGGTAAAGGCAGCATGGTATTACTTTGACATACTGTCCCAGTTTCCAGCAATTTCTTGAACTAAAAGCAGTTTTTGCTTATAGTTCTTGACAAGATCTTCTTCTGTGATGCCTCTAACTGCTTTCTGAGCATTGAATTAACATTGTGCCCTGCGACAGGGAGTGTCACACTTCATCATGATGTGGAATCCAACTCCTTACAAAAAGAGTGGGCTTAAATGATGCTTCTACTTTCCCCACATTGATGGCCCTCTCCACTCCAACATTGTTTTTCATAACCAGACATAAATAGGAACATTTAGTAATCACACATCGCAAACATACATACTTCACAGAGTCATAGAATGGTTTCGGTTGGCAGGGACCTTTAAAGATCATCCAGTCCAATGCCCTTCCAAATCCGCTTTCAGGTGCCTTTCAATTTAGACACCTGAAATCAAGGGCTAAGTCCATCTACCCGATGTGTTCAGACAATTGCAAGCAATTCTAGCCCAGAAGCCATGGTAGCTACATTTGCTCAGTATAGTATCACAGATAAAAAGTCCTTCTCTGCTTCCTCTTCTCCCCATAAAATTTCATCTGGGACCCAAAAATAACCTTCTGGATAACAGAAATTGATACATTGCCATGAAATGTTTCCATTTCAGCGAGCTAGTATTTCTGGCAAAAGACAAACGCAAACCTATTTAGTGAGGAGTTTCAAAGTAGCTCTAATGAATGACTTTACTAGGCACTCCAGGCCTTGCTCATGGTTCAATATATGCACTGATCTCTGCCTGATGGCATTTGGCTTAGTTTTGTATCCCTGAAAAATAAACAGAAGGTTTGCCGGTAGCTTCAGTGAGAACAGATTGAGGCTATAAAGAAATCAAGACAATTTCCTTCTGGAAACCAGTAGCTTTCTGTTAATAAAGGAATCCAGAGGAAGAGAAAGCAGCATGACCTGTGGAAACACTTCGTTATCTCAAAACATCCAGCCTTTTGAAATGGAGAGACTGGGGGGGGGGGGGGGAATCTCTGAATGTGCACAGTAGCAGCGCTGGGAAGCAGCTGCTGTGGGCCAGGAGAGGGAGGCAGGGAAATGGCAATGGGCACTGAGCCACAGAAGTCCTCTCAGAGGTGGGTAAGAGAGGGCCGTGCTGCGCTCTCTGCCTGGTGTCCAGCAGGACCGGTGTCCAGCACCAGCTCGGCTCACACGCGTTGGCTGACATGCATTTTCTAGGGAGAGCCTGATGAGGAAATGAGAAAAGAAGGGTATTTTCTAAAGCCCTCTGCATCCATTTTCAATGAAATAAGGAAGCAAGAAATCTGCAGTTGCTGAGCGTCTGATGTATCAAATCCAGGACTGATGGTACAGCTTTTTCTATCTTCATTTTACACTAAAAATACATTATGCCATTTCCTAAAAGGTTTCATGAATGCTTCTAGTGCACTAGGAAGTGAGCAATTCTCTTTGTCCTGACACACAAAAGTTTCAGTTCCTCATTAACCTTTCTACAGGACGTGATCTCCTGTAGTTCTGCAGAAGAGGCTTTGCTTGGCTGGGGGGTTCTTGTTTCCTGTTACTTCATAGCTCTACAGGGAAATAACTGGTGGTTTCGAAGAAAAAGAAAGGAAGTAAAAATGGCAAGGGAACAACAGAAGCATCTCTATTATTTTTCTACGCTAGGTTATCTCTAGATTGCTGTGCAATTGCCTCATATTTAAAGAAACCTAAGGGGAAATCAAGCAGTTCACACACAGTCCAAAATGCTGGGTTATATTATAGCTGAATCAGATGGTATTTAAAGCCCATTATAGCTAGAATACGATCACACACATGCGCATGCATCCATATCATTTTTTGCAGCAACACAGCTCCTTCACTGCTCTGCATGATGGGGACCGCGAGCTCATGAATGCATCCAGAGCAGGAGAACAGTAAGGTGACCTCACTACTGCGACACAGTGCTCCAGACAGGGCCACCTGGCCTCATCACAAGGCAGATCTGCACAGAGACTAACCCTGAGCAGCACCCTTCCCCTCCCAGGTCCATCACCATGCTTCCCATCTCAATACTTCAGGAGGCTGTGAGAAGAGTTTAGGCCCATCAGGTCCTCCAGCTCAGTCTATGAACTGCACATAAAACAGCTAGATGCTGCCTTTCACCTCCTCCTTGTCATATCCTCAGTCCGCTTACCTCTTCCTGAAGGTGTGCCTTCACCACCTACCGAGATCCCCTTATTCAGCTACAAAGGGGACTCAGCTCACCTTCAAGACCTCTCTCGTCCTCCCAGGGACACTATACTATCAGCCTGCCACAGGTCCTATTTCTGAGTCCCAGGAGACATAAACATGCCCAGGACCTTGGGCAGAGGTGGCCTCCCCATGCCACTACCAACTCACTTGCTCTCCACTCATGTCCCAGCAGCTCATAGTCACTTGGCTTCTTCCCTCCAGCATCCAAAGCCCAGCAGGTGAAGCAACTGGGGCTAAACAAGCACTCAAGTAGCTTTATTTTGGTACCTTCATAAGTGAGTTTGGGAATTATTTGTGGAAAGGAATCACTCGTGATTAACACATGAACAGTGGCTGTACTCTATGTGGTTTCCCAAGCCATTAACTGGCTGTAACAACTGTACGAAGTGAGGGAGGTGACAGAGAAAGGGCCAGGCAGCTTGTCCCTCTTGTCTGAGCTACACATCTAGACAATTAGGGAGAGCGTGTCACATGTCTTTAATCTGCACACATAGGTATTTTACCTAATAACTTTCTGTGTAAAGTAAATAGACCAAATACATTAAAGCACCATAAGCAATCTTACTATTAATGTGATTTTTCACATTTTTTCAGACATTCATCAAATATTTATAAAATGTATCCCAGTGATAAAAAAAGCCATCCAAAAGGCAAGTGCACATGTTGTTTCCAAAAACTGCTTTGCCACTTTCTTGCGGCCTTTTGAAAACAGCGTGCATGGAGGATGTTCAGACGCCCAGCAAGGAGCTGCACCTTGCTCTGCAGCTCTTACCCAGGGCGGGCTGCTGGGACGTACTGCAGCCTGAGCAAGGAGCTGGCAAACAAATCACAGCAGAATCTGACCCAAACATTTGACCCAAACATCTGACCCAAACCTGAAAGGAGGTTGTAGAGAGGTGGGGGTCGGTCTCTTCTCCCAGGTAACAAGTGATAGGACAAGAGGAAATGGCCTCAAGTTGTGCCAGGGGAGGTTTAGACTGGATATTAGGAAATTTTACTTCACTGAAAGGGTTGTCAAGCATTGGAACAGGCTGCCCAGGGAAGTGGTTGAGTCACCATCCCTGGAGGTATTTAAAAGACGTTTGGATGAGGTGCTTAGGGACATGGTGTAGTGGTGGTCTTGGTAGTGTTAGGTTTACGGTTGGACTCGATGATCTTAGAGGTCTTTTCCAACCTATACAATTCTGTGATTCTGTGTGATTCTGTGATTTTAAACTTTATTCTTTATGGCTGTAGTTCATTCTTCCTGTCTAGCTCCACTATTCTAATCTTTTATGGCATGACTTTGTCTTATATTATAGATACCTTTTTACCGTCCACAGGCAAAGGTAGTAGTGGATAAACATTTGATTTCCCCTCTAGCCAATGGGCAGCTGCTGCCTAGGAAGTGATAAATGAAATGATAAAGCTGTAATCAAAGTCTTATTGTATATTATGAGAAGAGTCATATATCAAAGCTAGGTTCTGAGGTTTCCAATTTGAGTGATTTACATGATTTTATATCTTTCTTGATCATAAAAGGAACCTCAAAAGCCTAAATCTTACCAAGCTGTTCACTTTCTTGACATCCTACTGCATTGTGTGATTTTTGTATAAATAAAAACGTAAAACCTTGGTAAAAGACCATAGATGTTTTCCTGTAAAGTCACATAGAGCACGTGGAGCCGAATTCCAGGAACAATGGGAAATGAGAATATTTTTCAAAAGGGAAAATGAGGGGGTTTTGACTGAACACACATATATAAAACTGAAGATTTTTTGGTACATTTTGAAAGCCATTTAAAATATATTTAAAAAAAAAAAAAAAAAGAAGTAAGCAACCAAACTCCTCTTCCTTTGCCTATACTTTTAATGAAAGCAGTATCTCGTCCTGGTTGTTTTCTTAAGTTGTTTTTGAAAAATGGAAATCCTTCCTGTTAACGGCCATAACTGAAAACGAACTGTTTGAGCTCAAATGTTTTCTAAGCATGCCAAGAACAGACCATAAAGTGAAAAAAAAATGAACTAATTAGTTTACTTGTCTCCTAAAACTAAGCTAACAAGCAAAAGCCTTTAAAGAACACCGTTCAGAAATACAGATATCAAAGGAAGAGACTGCTGATAATCCTGGATTCTTTTGCAATTATTTATTCCATATTTTATTGCACAATTTATAAAGAGAATTGCAGCAATTGGAGCCCTTACATTACTACAAGAGATTAAAAGATTTTCTTATCAGACAATTCAGAATTGTGATGATTCACACCTTCATTATTTCTTGAAACACTCCAGCTTCCTCCACAAGTACAGCAAAGGTTTTGCATGACTACATCCCTTAAACTAAACAGTGCTCATGTCATTTTCCCACGGTGCTCAGAACAAGCTAGGGGTGAAAGAGTAACCCTTTCGAGCCAGTTAAACAACCATCATTATTTTAAAATAAATGAAGAGGAGCCTGGTTATTTATGACTACGTGCTCATGTTTTATGCATGCCTTACCTTGGAGACATTTGATAGCCCCCTAGAACACTTTGTTAGCTGTAGCCTTCAATAGTCGTTCGTTAAGAAGGTCACATTGGCCTATTTGCACTCAAAAGGTGCAGATTTGAAGACACAGTATGATAACAGAACAAATAGGAAGACACTGGAAAATTGTTTTCACTGACAGGGTTTCCACGCAAGCATAAAGCCTGGGTCAGGGAGAGTCACTTCAGTTAAAAGTACAGGCCAGTACTTCTCACTGCCAGGTTAAATTAAGGATATGCCCAGGCCTGCTGTGCAGCATAGAAAAACAGAATGAGAATGAGCCACCTGCAAGGAATTTCTTAAAATCAGCAAAAAGGAGCCATCATACTTACAAAGAGTTTTGCTGGATGCCCCAGCCAAACACTAACACAGATCAGACTGCCCTTATCTTCAGGTCTGCAAAAAAGATGGAAACTGAGACCCAGATAGAAGGTAGGCACCTGAAACTCAGTGAGGAGGTCCAGGGAAGAGTTTTCTGTTTATCATACACTTTTCATACACTGTGTGTGTATGAGAGACCTGAGGGGCTGTGCTGGAGAACCAGCTGTACACAAATGTCTCGTTCTTCACATTCTTGCTCCACAGCATCCTCAGATGAAATTATGGTTTGGTTCTGTAACAGGTCAGCATCTTCTCCACAGAAGTGGCTTTTATTGGGAACATCAGTGCTTCCTGGGTAAAACTGGGTCAGGGTACCCATTCGGGCTTGTAAAGGATCAGGAGGTGCTGCGTTACAAGTCCTGACTTAGGGACTGTGTGTTTTAACCTCGCATTTCCCCCATTATTAAATTCAAACTATGTGCCCAAGAAAGTCAAGGGAGGAGCACTTCCTCACTTCTGTAATATCCCCCATTAAGAAATACTGAGAAGAAATTCATTTGGATGCTGCCAGTCACACAGAAGATGCTACGTCTGATGCACAGGCTCCAGGATGGCGTGCTTCTTCTGCATATAGTCTTGACATAGGAAAGATGAAAGCTCTCCCTATCCCCTACAACTTACACACACGCTTCATTCAGGAGGTTGCCGTTCTGTTTTGAACACAAAGTATACCTACTGCACACAAACCAGTGACCACTGGTACTTCTCCAATTGTAATCTCCTGCAGTCGTGTGGCTTATGGAGGCTTGGAGTGCTTTCTCCCTGGGATGTCATAGCGCAAAACAAAAACACATCTCTCTGTCACCTTCTATTCCGAGGATCCCTAGAAGGGCCCTTCAGTGACTTCCCAATCTCCATTTAAAGGTTCTTTATAACTGAGAGTTTCATGGGTCAAACATTTAATAGAATATGAGCCCCGTAGCTCATTTAGCTTTGTAGACAGCATATTGTGCTTGAGTCTCTCATCCATTCATTCGCTTGCATTACATCATAAAGGTATTTTTTAGAAATAAAACATGAATAGGGAGATTTTTTTTTTAAAGCTTAGCGATTAGCTGGAGATTAGAATTCAATTGAACAGTTTAGTTAAATATGGGTTTGTGTGTGTTGATACGGCTACCCATTGTCACAGCAGGTATGAGATGTTTGGCAGTTTCCCAGCTTTGCTCTCCAGTGGGGGTTTGTAGCAATGCAAAAAAGCAGTGTCCCACCTTTCAGTGAAATAAAATATTTCTCAGAAAATGCTTATTGAAATCTTGCCAGTTTTAAGAGAGAGAAATTTGCATGAAACTATTTTTGTTTGTTCCAAAGCTTTACTTTTTTTTTTTGACAGAAATGTCTGGGTTTAGTTGATTATTTATATATAGTTGGGGTTTGTTCCCCCTTTAAGCTAGCTCTGAGGAAACAATATTAGAAGAAGAAATAATTAGGGAAGCCAACAGTCAGCTGCTTTCTCTGAAGAATACTGGGCAGATGACAAACCCACTACAAAATATGGCACACTATTTATGGGCAGGAAATTTTCACGGAGAAATGCCACTCTAGAGATCATGCTAAAGTTGTATGATAGCTTTTCCTACTAAAACTGAAGGACCAGAATGACAGACAGACAAAAACGAACCAACTTCTGTGCTCTCTCCTTATCACAATGGTAACTCATATATTTCTCAGCATGAGATATCTCTTTTTCTGAGCAGTAGCAACATTAATAAATGGTACTCTGAATGAGAGAGATTTTTTAAATAATCTATTCCAGGTTAGCCTATCATTACCAATAAAATACCTGTGATTTGCACAAAATGTGTAATTTGAGAGCTTTTTTCCACTGGTGTAACTCTTTTGCTCTTTTAACTCTCAAAAATACAAAAAATGCTCTCGGAAATATTCCCAGCGGCCTTTCTGGACCTGAGCAGCTCTCTGGGTATTAATAAAAAGTCAGCTGTGGGGAAGTCAGCACAGCTCAGCTGTGCTGTTACCAGTGTACAGTGAACACATTTAGCACATTAAGCCTTGATTACATGGTAAAAATAGAGAGTCAAACAAACTCTAACATCTCCTCCTTCATTAGGAAACTCCATAGTTATGGTAGGTCCTGAAGCACGATAGTAGCAGTGCCACTTACTAAGTACACAAAGTAGAGGCAAAAGACCCCAAACCAGTCGCCTATGTCACCCACGGAGCAACCAGTGCATGGTGCAGAAGGGTGCTATGGTGCAGGCGTGGTGAACGCCGTAGCACCCACCTAAGCGGACCGGGCACACCAAGGGTTGTCACCACGGCACTTCTTCATGTCCTCTGTGACCTCCCTATGCCACAGCTCTGCTTTGCCCCTGGAAGTCTGACCTTGCACTCATGAAAGCAGGAGCAGAAAAGATGCCTCGATTTCAGTAATCCTAGATCAAACTCTTAAAGGCATGTGATGAAGGCAACGCGTGTGCGCCTACAGAGCTCTGCAGCACGGTGAAGCCACGTTTCCCAAAGATATGGATCACATGCTGGTGTAGTGTTACAAATGCTGCACCAAGAGATCCTTTCTGCCAACATCTAAGCAATGGCAAGGAAGCACGACGATGCAGGTTCAGCTCTGTGTCCTGCCAGAAACCTGACTTCACACACTTGTCTCCTCTATGACCTGACTAACCTAGCAAGTGACAGGCTCGTTATAAATATCCAAGAATCATGAGGTTGTCACTTTCCCACTGTCACAGCTAATTAACTTCTAGGAATAACTATGGGAACTATTTTATTTCACCATCCCAAACATGGGCCTGGGGTGAATGTGCGTATCTGCCCTGACTGAATTAGCTGAGAAAAAACACGCCTCTGCTAAACAGCAGGGCAGATCAGTGCCTGTGGGTATGTGCCTTGTATTCAAGGCTCTGTAACTGGCTAGAAGCAGCACCAAGATTTACACCACCATTTTCAATCACTTGCACATGGTGGTACTTGTGGACAGAGGAGAGGTAAAAGAGCTCGTTCGTGGAAAACCCTCAAAAAGTACACGCATACCGCAAAAAACCCGTGTATGTAAACTCTCATTTCAGTTTAGAAAAATCTAGGCAAAATCCCATAATTAGGAGTAGCTAAATTGCCTGCTCTTTAGTCAACGGCACAAGGAGAAATTTATTTCATTTAATAAACTGCTCTTAATGATTACTGTTTGTTTGCTTTCTAAATCTCTAAGTAATCGTGTACTGCAAGTGCAAAATGCTGGCGAGGGGGTTTGTCTCCCAAACCTAAAAGACAAAAAAATCTCTTCAGTTTTCCAGTTTGAGGGTAGCTTTTGCCCAGCAGCCCTTTACCACTGACCTGCGAGCCTCCTGCCAGCTCCTGGTCAAAAAGAGGGACCTTGGCTTACAGAGTGAAGGGCTGCCAAGAACATGAAACCAACACCTATATCTCGGGGACACCAGAAAGCTGTAAACTGGCTGTTTATAGAGTAGCAATTGTTTTATAATAATTGTCTGCTATACCTGCATCCTGTTCCTGTTCCAGGAGTTCACAATGGATCAATGTACCCAAAGTGTTTATATCCAGATCAACCTGCAGCGACACAGCTTAAAGACCTTTTCTTCCCCTCAGCTGGACTGCCCAAAGAAAGCAGCCCCGTAAGGAATTGGTTCTCCCCTCAAAGAAGGATTATGAAAAAGCAACGGTCTCTTGGCCATTCTGCCTGTGCCCGAGCGCTGGAGCACAGAAAGGACGGTACAGGTACGAACGGCAGGAGGAAGCCCATATCATTCGTGATTTCCTTTTTGCAGCAGCTTTTGGAGCTACATGGTGACTTTCCAGACAGCTTTCCAGGAACTGCCAGCTGGAATGCCAACGCAGAGAAGCCATGCTTTGTATAGGGACATATGTGCGCTCACATACGTACACAAAGCCTCTGAACTCACTGCAGGAAAGGGTTTTTTCAAACAGCGGGATAAGTAACATGTGGAAATTACCCTACTGCAAAATCCTCGTGAAAATCAGCCCCTTCGATTTTACCGCAGTAGCAAGGTGATCCCACCCCCAGCTGGGACAAATGCTATTGCTTTTACCTCACTATCTGGTGGCAAAAACTATTTTAAATTCATAGACAGAAAAAAATGACAGAGCTGAGAGGTTGAAGTTAGAGTGAGCCAAGAGTAGGAAGTGCTGCACATTGTATCCTAGAAACAGCCTTCAGTTCCTCAGCCCTTTTTAGTTATTCATTGTAGAAAGAAGGTTGGAAGAACTGGTGCAGATAAAGTAGATAGCAGCTGAATTTTTGCCAAGCGGTCATTAATCCCCAAAATTTCAATCATATTTTCATTAAAATTTAACAGCGGAGACATGCCCTGAACTATACAAACACAATTGAGTCTGTGCTTCAGGAATGTATTTATGTATACATGGGTGGGAAAAACAATAGCTGGATGGAAGGAGCTGCCTGAGACGTTCCCTCACCTACAGCCATGAAAAATAAGGCCACTCAAATGATGAAATTATATCATGTGCTTTTCATCTGTAGTTTACACCTTGAAAACCTATGTGTGAAAGACTGAACACATTATGATCTCAGGAAGCATATCTTTACCCAGATGAGGATGAGGATGGTTCTCTCCAAAGAAGAAACTCGATTCGTTTCCTCATTATGAAACAGAATCTAGTCATGTTTTTAATGGTGCTATGAGAAAAAGCACTTTGCCTTGGAGAGTGAAACGAAGTTGAGTGAGAACCCAGTAGATTAAAAAGCAGTCTTGGAACGGTATGCAGATGCTAGTTAAGATGTAGACATATCTGAAAAAATATCCAGCCCCTCCTTATACATCTTCTATCTTCCAAAATATATATCACACTTAAAATGGAGCAAAAGTCCTGTACATCCTTAATGAAATCTAAAGTGACAAGGAATTCACCTGTTCTCAGATTCCTCTCCCTCTTGAAACTGAGTCAAGATTGCTTTGGTGAGAGGAATTAGCATGTTTTGCAAGTTTATATCACGTCCAATGGGGAGACGGTGATTAAAAATGTATCATTCTCTTTGGGTTTAGCTTTATCCAAGGCTGCACCTTCAAGCAGAATTTCCAGTATGTGTGGGGGGAGGAAAATCTAATTCGGAAAAGGGAGAAAAATGTAGCCTGCAAATTCAGAATTACTCCATCAAACATAACTAGATTGTCTTTTTCATAGCAGGAATTGGAAGTGACAGATGGTCTTGCTGCTGAACCAAAGGTGTAGAAGTCCTGAGATTCAATCTATATTTCTGGCTCTGAAACAGATTTCCTGTGCAAGATAGGGCAAAAAATCAACATTTCAGTAATGGCCAGCTTTTGCAGACTTCATCTGAAACACCTAAGACCTGATTTTTAGAAAAACAGACTGGGAGCCCCAGTTTACTTGCAGTGGGAGGGACAAACTTAAAGCCACTCTGAAAAGACAGCTTCTTTCTCTCAGATTGGATAACAAAAGCTGAAAATTTAAAAATTTAAAAGCGGTGCCAAATCTTGAAAACTCTGACCAACAGTCTCTCTGAGAGGTAGTTTTCCCATCTGTGAAACAGAGACATTCTTCTGTTTATCCCCTTCCAATATTCCTGTATGTCCACAGGACAGCACAACCTCAGACAAGAGAAACGGAACAGGGGTAACACCAATAACGATACCTACAGGTAAGACACCTTTTACCTTTTCCATTACATAAGCCTGCCTTCAAGTAAATCTCACCAACTTTGTTCACGTGCACTGAAATTGCCTATTATGGTGCTGAATTGCGTTAAGCAGAATTTGAATTTTATTTCTGTATGCGGATATATTTTTAGTTAGCTTATACAGTTCACCCGTTTCTGAAAATGGCAAATCGACTTCACTTTTTCTCTAACCTCAACATTAAAATAAATACCACCGTAAAACAAAATCTCTCCAGTAATTCTGTGCTTTTGACCAGAGATTAAAAGTTCAGCAAAGATGTGGGTGAAACCAGTGGGGGTATTTACAGCCCATGTGAAAATCTGCTCAGGTTCCTCTGTACAAGGCTCTGAGGTCCAAACATACGCACGCACACACTCACAGCTGATGGGGCTGAGCAGGAGTTCCCTGCTCGTGACATCTCCCAACAAGCTGAGGATGCTGCAGCAGCGGGCAGAGGAGCTGAGGCCAAAAGTGTCCCCCAATGCACTCTGTCCCCCCCATCCTCATGATTCAGCAATGTGGAGGAGAAGGCGGCCAGCTGGCATAGAGAAGGAGCTAGGAAGAGGCTTAGCGACAAAGGGGGAGCGAGGGGCTGAGGGGGAGCGGCCCAAACTGCAGAGCACGGAAATGGAGACATTCAGTGAGGACGAAAGGGCTACAGGGAAGGCAGCAATTGGCACAAGAAAAGCTGTGAAATGGATCAGCTGAGGAAAGATGGTACTAGGAAGAAAGCAAAAACCTAGACTGAAATCCGGTATTTCTCCTTCATCATCATCAGACTGTGAAGCACAACAACAAAACATGGGCTTACCCATCAAGTTCCCAAATAACCTCATGGCTGATCACTCCATTACCCTAATTGGTAAAGTTCTCTGCTTTACATCTAAATTTTAAAGCTGTTAGTGGAACACGAAGGCATACATTTAGTTCCAGATGATGAATTTTGTTTTATCATTTTGCTGCATTTTAAAACCGAGCATTTCTTAGGAAAAGATATGGCTGTGAAATCAAGTGCTATAAGAATTTACTCTATGCTAGGATTAAAGGTTCTTGTGCAGATTTAATCTGACATCCTCAAACATGTGTATTTTGACACTGCCTTCATCCTTTACGTATCTGAAAGTTACATGATCTCACACTATCATTTATATTGCCTGAAAATACATTTTTTCAAGTTCATATGCTTTTTCTGCTTTTTCTAGTGTGAAGATTTTGCACAAATTCTGACATATAACATTCTGAGGACGTATTTGGTGAAAATGAGCTTCTGCTGCTGGACCCCCTTCTCTGCCACCTTCAAAAAAATTCCACGCACCTTTGTATTTTTGCCAAATTCCAAAGCAAAAATAAAAACCCAGAACAAAATCCCCTTTTTACTTTTTGCAGATATAAAAAAATGACTTTTCTTTCTATCAGTGCAATTATTTGGAAACAATACTCTTTGCAAAACAAGTCAAAAATTACAAAATAAATAAATGCAAAATAAAAGTACCGTCTCCTAGCACTTTATGATACTTCGTTAGCTTGTGAAAGAGAGAAGCTGAGTATTTGCTGCCCTCAAGTGGCGTCCTGTTTTCTTCTTTCTAGAGGCGTTCACAATGCTGCTTCATCCCTTTTATAGCTTAAGTTCAGGGTTTTTTGAAAGAAAATCGAAAGCTTGGAGCAAACAGAATTCAGCTTTCATTCAGAAAACATAAGTTTTTAAAAATACATATTTCTCCTTAAATACTGAAAAGATGTTTGACAAGCCTGATTTTGGATATGCTTCATCTCTGCTCTACTGCATTGTAGAAAAGAAGGATGCTGGCACACAAAACCACACAAAATATGGGCTCCAAAAAAACTGAATATCGCTGATTACTCTTTTGTGGCTTTGAGTTTTGGGCTATGCAAAACAAACCAAGAAATATGGTCTGAGAAAAATGTTCTTGTTTAAAGAGGCCATTTCTAAATTGTAGTGGGGAAAATTTGAGTTTGCCATATCTTTGTAGATCATGTTGAATTACTGACGATGGGCTGAAAACGTCAGGGAAAATGGCATTCGTATCACACTTCAAAGGTGGGGTATAACCGGTTTAGGAGCTAATCCAGTTGCAGCTCAAAGGCAGCTGGATCAGATTCCAACTCAGCCGAAATGAGCAATAAGAATTGCATTTTCAGACTGCACTACATGAGAAAACATATTCTTTCCAAATACGCTCCAAACAGAAACCTTCTGTGGCAATCCAAGTGCCTTATTACAGTCTTCACCTGTTTTTCCAAACCAGCACCAGTTCCTGTGGCCTGAAGAGCAATTAAGAGCTCCCTGTATTGGAGCTTGTTTTATTCACGCTCTGCATCCAGGAGTATTAAGGAACTGCAGAACTACACTATTGCATCAGACTATTAATATGTGTCATCGGACCATTCAGAGGCCATGTCTGCCAGGTCCCATGGTGGTATGTCATACCGACACAAAGTAGACAGATGGTGCCTCAAGGATAACACACGCTCTTGGTTACAAGAAGACGCGACAATCAGACAAAAAGCAAAATTGAGGAATAGGAGCAGGACAAAATGAGTGAGGAGAGCAAGTCCTGCACAGCTCCCTCTGTCTTTATGTAATAAAAAACATCTGCATATTAACATGAAATAACAGCTCTGGATGCATTTCTGTTTTCCTCCCTCTCCAATTGTATCCTAATGTCCCTGTCCCTCTCTGACATATGTTGCAATCCTATTGTGAAACCAGTCATTTTCTGAAATGTCTGAAAATAGCAGGTGGGCATGACATGAAATGACTAAACACCCATCATTTGAGACTGGCTGCAAAGGAGATGTAAATTGCACATGAAAGAAAAAAAAGGACAGTAAACAATGCAGTCTTTTCTATTTACTTCTAAGATCATACATGTCCTGAACTAGGATAACTGCATCCATCTGGACCCTTGCCTGGACAACCTCTGCTCCTGTCTCTTGTTGCTGCTGGGAGCCTGGCTGGTGCCAAGACACTGCCAGGGAGGTGTCTCTGCTGCTCTGGGGAACCAGCATGAGATGCAGAGCCTGGCATCACCAGACTAATATGCAGAGCAAAACGTTTTGTTAGCATGCAAACTGTGCTGCTGGTGCTGCAAGCGGAGAAGCTCAGCCTCGGCTGCCCTCTCACCTGACTTACCCCCTCAAAGCCCAGATTTAACCCTGACATTTGGCTTGTCTGCTTTTTATAGAGCTCCCTTTTCTTTCAGTTTGTGAAACCACACCGTCTTTTGTATTTATTTTTGAAGCCACGCAAGAATACATGTCCGGTCACAGAACACACTTGTCTTCACAGTTGGCAAAGTCAGAGTCACAGCAATTACACTTTGGGTTTGCTTGGCAATGTTAACAACTGCCTCTCTTACATTTCTTCAGGTCGCTACAGCTCCGTTTCAGAAAACCCTCAGGTGAGCGTTCCCAGTCCCGGTGAGTGTGCGAGCACAGTGGGTAACACCAACACACGCTCATCTCTGCAAACACCCTCTTCAGCTGAGGGCTGTTGAGGACACAAGGCAAACCAGTTCCTAGGCCATTCCCGTAACAGATTTCCTTTGATTCTGATCAGCTGTGTCTTGCCACATAGCCTGCCTATGGCATCCACGCTGGGCAGGACATCAGCAGGGTTTTAAGAGCTCTTACAAAGGAGCAATAATGAAGCCTAGGGTCCAGTCTATGCCAGGCAGAAAAGCTACAGAGATCTCATATCTCCCTGCACCCTGCCTGGATCCAGTAGCACTTGCAGAGGAGGCATGTGCTACTAACACTACTAGCACTACTAGCACTTGCAGAGGAGGCATGGAGCTCAGCCCAGCCGCCCCAGGGACTTCTCAGCAGAGAGAGTTGTCAGAACATGCTCAGGGCAGACATCTGGACCCTTTTCCTCAGGGCTGACTGCACTGGAGATCTGTGGTGCACTGGTCTTGTAGGACCTTGACCTGCTACCACTTGTTGCCAGAAACGAGCTTTCCTCATCGTGCTCAACAAGCACAGGCAGACGATCAGACAGAAGTGGATACGATAAAGGAGCACAACGACTAGAAATACATTTGAAGTGCCCAGATGGGAAAACAGCAAAGCAGAGCCCATCTCATGCCTCAGACAGCCTTAAAAAAAAAAACCAACCATACAGTAGAGAACTTTCTTTGCGACATTTGCATCCGCTCAGTGAAGAAGGTGCTGGGAGTGTCATTTCCCAAAGATTTCACTTGTCTGAGGAGCAGTGTAGCACAACGTGGCTGCAACAGGAAAGCCTATAATTTTATGCACTGGAAAAACTTCGGGGCATTTCATGAAGCAATCAAGTGGGAGAGCTGAAGAGTTTAACAGAATGCCTATAATTCCAGTCATTTAGTGAAAATATCCAAAAGTTTATTCTAAATAAAATATAAATATCTGATCAGACTGACAAATAGTCTTTTAACTCCAATACATTATGTTCCTATGACAGATTTTAAGATTATATAACTTGTCAAGTAACATAGTCCTTATCTTCATCACACCACACCTGGTTTTCTCTGCTAGCAGATGTCATGCAAGTATGAAAAGATATGCATGAGGAAAAGAAACCAACCTAAAATGCCATCAGTGGAAAGATCAGCATAGTTAAGTCTCCTGAGTTGGAAAAAAGGCAATCTATCTCCAGAGATGCTTTCTTGCAAGGAAGCCCTCAGGATTTACAATGTGTTAGTGCAGTGTTCATGGAGAAGTCTGTATCACCCTACTTTGTATCTGACCCTAAAAAAATCTTTGTTCAAAAAGAGGAGTAATCACAAAGGCTTTTATTTTGCCTTAGTTACCTGACCAGTAATAAATATAGTATGTCTAATTGTAGATGAAAAAGGGCATAGTTAGGGATTTCCTACTAGTGCCAATAATGTTAAGCATCTGTCAGTCCAGGACAAGAAACTGAGTACCTAGGGAAATCATGATCTGCTACCAAGGAACCTTTTTCTTCCTAAATCCTTCAGTTCCTAGTTGAGGCATTGGCAATGCTGTTACCCTGGAAATCTTCATGCTGTAGTCAGCATTGCATGGCATTCACTGTTTTGTATTCCTGCTCCTGTTTTTACTCTCAGTTCATTCCTGTGTAGTTTCAGCCCTTCTGCTTTAGAGAGGAAGGAGCTACAGTAAACACTAGGTCAGGACCCCACTCATCAGGACTCTTTAATTTTTCCTGCTATATTGTAAAACCCTAAACAGAAGAGTTTGATGGAAGAGGCCAAGAAACCAGTGTGTGTGTGTGTGTGTACTCAAATGGCGATCTAGCAGTACCTGCACCATCTCTGTAAATAATTTCCCTGGCAAGGAGTGAATGTAGTTTCAGAGACTATGGCTCTTTTATTATTCCCTAATAAATGTATGAGAAACACAGCACCAATGGTCAGCCAGGCAGAACACACACCAGGACAGAATTTATGATTAAACAGACAAACAAAGCAGCACTTACATTTCTGAGTCTACAAATCTGCACAAGTACTGAAGCAAGAGTAACAATAAAGCCCATAAACAAACCTATTGATAGGGAGCAGGGCAGAGAAAAGAAAGGTGGAGCTTTTGCTGTCTTGTTGGGAAGAGAAGACATAAAAGACACATGCTTTTGCCAGGAGTTAACACAAAGCCAGCTGTGAACTGCCGTGGCTCCTGTGACAGAATAGGGCTGTGAAGAGACCTTGAACGAGAAGTTAAGCAGCAAAATATGAGTTACATACTCATGTTATTGACCCAAGAACTCACACACCAACATATAACTTGGAGATGTTAAAGGTTCCTTAATTAAGGAAAGGCACATTTGTGGCTCACTTATTCCAGCCAACAGGAGAGGTTCTAGTTTGCAGGCAGATCCAACCCAAGGGAAAGGCACACAGACAGCACGAGGAGCTGAACTGTTGCAGGAAAAAAACATGCTATGCAGACACTTGCACAGAACAAGGTAAAGGACCAGCAGCTGGCTGAGAATGGAGGTGTCACAGTCCAAAGCACCAACTACACAAAGTGATACAAAAAGCAAGGTTAAAAATACCCTGCCTATGAGCAACACGGGGAAGGAGCCTAAATGACCTCCTCTGGTCAGAAGAGGCAGAGGCAAGCATAAAGCCACGGGAGAGTCATCCTGAACCAACTATAACTTACTGAAAGGCTTTCTTAACTCAGCACTCCTGGGCTATAGCCCCTTCCTTGAGGTGTATGGGGCAACCCAACCCTGGGACTGCAATGCCAGGATTTTGTCCCTCAGCAGCAGCAGTCCCAGGTGTAAGCAATGGCCAGGATCGAGCACCAGCTGAGCCCCAGACACAAGCACCTCCCTACAGCAAAGGAGCCCCAGCCACAGGACACAGCACAAAACTGGGAAAGCTGGGTCCAACTATCAGATCAGCAAGCATGTGATGGAGAAGGTGCTAGGTGAGTCTGCAGCAAGACACGGGTTACAGCAGATGGCCACAGCAACCGGGTTAGAAGTGAGGGTAACTGGGAAGTGGAAACTGCTAAGCTTGAGTATGTAGACAGGCAGTTTGTGGAAAGTGCCAAGGCCAGGGAAAAGCATCCTGGCTGCTCTGGGTTGGAAGCATCAAAAGAAGCAGGATGCGTCAGCAACGTGAAAGCCCTGCAGAACGTGTGTCCTCGAATGAAACAGCAGCCAGTTCCCCCACCAGAAAGAAGAGGAGAGGCAATCAAAAGTCTCCATGCTGGAAAGAACAGGAAGATTTAAAAGCCCATAACTGCAGCAGAGTGAAAGTCCACGTTTCCCAAGTCAACTCTGTGCCTAAATACCAGGCAAACAGCAGCAAAGAGAAGCCCAGAGCACCATGGAAAGCAGAAAGGTGATTTGAGGTGTATGGTTCTACTTTATTCCTTGTCTTCATTTAAACATTTAATCTTACTGTTTAATAGTTTAATTATGGAAAACAACAGGGTTTCTGGATAAGACACTGAATGAGGACTATGGTTTAATTTCTTATCTCTTCTCCCGTCTGAGACATGACTTTGGCAAATGCTTTTCTTCTCCACACCACTGTTTCACCTCTGAAATTTGGCTATTCTTGCATACTTAGATAAGAGAAATTTCCAGTCAAGCTTTCCCTTACTGTGAGTTTTTACAGTGCCTAGCACAACAGGGCTTTGACCCTAACTCAGACCTCTAAGTGCTACTAAATTCAAAAATGGTCGCTTACACATTTTACAATGCCTGAATGCATCCACTACTGCAGATGGAGCCTCATACTAATGTAGAAAAAGTAGATCATTTTACCAGAGAAAGATTATTTGTAAAACAGGGAGAACCAGTCAGCTGATGTGACAGAACACCACAATATGGGGTCTATCGTGATTACATACATTAAAATGTTTATTACAGGTTTAGGAAAGAAACTAGAAGCAGATGCCTTATTCTGCTTCAACCACCATGAGGCTAAGGAGCCCAGACAATGCAAAACACGTTTGATTAAGGGTTAGTTTGTTATTAGTACTCAACTGCTTCCAGCATTGTTAACTTGCCCGTGGCAATAATATAACCTATGTATTGTAGACAGTACATGAAGATTTCTACTTATATAAAGTGATCCCCAAAGTCTGTTTTGACTGCAGAATGGAAACTGTTGATTTTAGCTGATAATGGCTGAGCTGTAAGGAGGATGAAGATAGCCACATTCCTGCTGGGCCAAGGGAACCTCTGGAGATGCCAGGAAGCCCTTTTTGGGCTCTGTACAAAGCCAGCGGTGTCGGAGTGAGATGGCCGACAGCATGTCTCTGCCATGCAGTGCGGGAGCTTGCACAGGGCCTCAGCCTGGCAGCCTGTGCACAACACATGGGACAGGCACCAGCATATCCATCTCACTGTGGCACTGGCCCTGGTCTCGTTAGTCCCGCTGAGAGTCCTGGGGCAGTGCCAGGCTGATACTGCATCCAGGGTGCAATTTGCTATCTGTGCTATAGGACTGGTTGTGTGGTGTAGGCACATGTATTCAGTCCCTGAATCTGCACTAGTGCCTTGAGCTTTGCCAGTGGCTGCTGTCGTTTCAGGCTGTGGTGGCTTTCTCATGGTTTTCTGCACGAGTGAAAGCCAAAGTGCCTTTTCAAACAGGGACCTAATCACTGTAAAGCAAATTGCTTTTAAAATCTAAGCTTACACGTGCGAATCTTGGCCTAGATCTTAAAAAAAATATATATATTCCTGACAGTGCTAATTATTATTTTTCCACATAATTGTAGGAGAGAGGGTGCCAAGTATGAAAGATAAGGGAGTGCAACCAGGCTGAAGGCAGTGGGTTCTGCACGTTCCACCAGAAGGCAGATTGGGTGGTACTTCCTCTGCAGCTCCACTCACTCACCTCGGTGGAGACCTCCTACATAAAGATGTACAGTAGCGCTTCGAAATACCACCATGGGAGACAGGAAGATGGGTGAGGAAACAAATATGAAAAAAAGGTAACTGGAAACCAGATGAAAAAGCAGTATAAAAACACAGTACGTCTGTGGTCTCCACTGTTTCAATTCCTCTTACCAATCTGTGACGCTAGGTAAACCGATTTATAGTTGGATCTGTTCATTATTAAAGAAAATTGACCAAATTCCTGGTCTGCAAAAGAGTTACCATCTCTATAAAGTAGGCCACTGTAAGGTATCTCACTTTTTGTCCACTTTGGAGCTCATTTGCCTGTGATGAATGGCTATTGATGCAAGGTAACAAACGCTCTATTCTTTCATGCCTTGCCTAGATCACAGGGCAGGTGAAGGAAGAGGGGCAGGTGATAGGGATTATGGACTGCAGCAGGTCAGTGAGATCCCTTGATATGGCAGAAAGGGTATTTCCAGCTGTAGTCCAATAACCAGAAATAAAAAGGCGATTTCTGACATTGTGGATACCATTTCAAATCACTGCTGCATTTATTTTAAAAAAAAAAAAAATCAACCACACAAAACTCAAGAGACCTCAAGGTCTGCCAAGGATTGATTCGCTGTGTGACTGCAACCAAGTTCCTTCCCTTCCAGGTGCTTCTGTTTGCTTTGTCTTACCCATTTCATTCTTTAGGTCAGGGAATATTTCCTTGTCTGTGTTTTCACAGAAACTAGAGCAAGGGCACTCCAGTCTTGAGTGATATCCCTTGCTGATATTTTAATAATGACATCTGAAGATTCATTTAGAGCAGATGGCCTCAAAGTCTTAGACTTCAAATAAGTAAGGAAGTTCAACACTGGTTCTGGTTAAGAGCACTTTGACTAAATGCAGGACTCTGAATCCATAGGCAGCTTGGTGGAACCAATTTAACCACTGGTAGCCCCTCAGGTGAGAAATGTAAGCCGCTTCCATGAAGCGGTTGCAGCATTTCCTTCCACACAAGGCAGCCAGCTCTGCTGCCCACAGTGATCCCTTACTGCTCTGCACAAAGCACAGCTGACCTACAGATGCTGCCGAGTCTGGGGGAAAGGGAGAGAGGAAAGTGGCTCTGAAGCAGTTGCATGGCAGAAAAGCTAAAAAAAGAAAACAGAAACTAACATTTCAAGCAATAAATTTAAAAAAAACCAAAAAAAACAAAAAAAAGGAAAACAGGAAAATTATGGGAAATGCAACATTCAAAGGGACCTGTCAGAAGATAAGCAAAGAAAGTTCTTTTTTTCCAGTTAAGTGAAAGAATGGTAACTACTTTGAAGTAGATATTTAAATAATAATTCAATGCATCCTACATTTAGTTATTCTATGCAGTTGCCAAGCCCACCTATTTTATCACCCATGGAAAAGTGGTGAGATTTGTAACACTTCGTAGTTACGAGCATAACATATTTTACCTTTAGAGTACTGTCATAGGGTTTACTTTATTTGTGCCTCACAACTGATTCTTTAAAGTGCGTAATATATGCTCTTACTCATTTAAAATGCTGGTTGACCAATGACCACATATGCATAAAGGAGAAAAAAAGAGAGAGAGATTACAGAGCGATTGTCTATTTAGAATTAGCTTTCCCAATCTAGATATATCTCCCAATTTTCAATAGATTTCCTTGTAGAGATCCCACTAGTTGCTCATCCCTAGTCCCAAAGCAAATTCTGTATCCATTTCACTTAATTCCTTCACATGTTTATTCATTTCAATGCTATTTTTTCACTTCTGACACTTTGTAAAAGGATTTTCGTTTTTTCAAGTGATGTGAATTGTACCATTCATTCTGCTGACCTTTACAAAACTAAGCGGAACCTTCATTTTTACAAGTCTCCAATTAATGTTCAAAATGTCTGTACCGCAGTTCCTATAGCCATGTAAACGTGGCTGAGGAGATTAAATGGTCTAGTTAATTTGCTGATTCCAGCGGAATCGTTCAGACCTACTTAAGGTATCCGCATTTAAACCAAGTGATTCATACAGTGACAGTGAAAACCAGCGGAATTCCTAATTATTAGCTAAGTGCTGCAAAGTGTTAGTGGTAATGTAAAAAGATTATAGATGGTTTCTAAAGGAATTTTAGTTTGTCAGGTCAGCCTTTTTTTGTGTTAAAGCATTGTAACAAACCACAGCCAATAACTGTGCTTTATTAGCTACTTCTGGTTTTCAACCGCTGTAGGTTTTAGTTCTCAGCATCCTTCCTCACCCCACAGATTGAGACTGACCAGGTTGGATACTTCTGTCAGAACAGGAATTTACTTGTAGCTGCAGTTTTGAAACAGCTGCTGTATCCTTTCATTTGTTTTGTTTGCTTTATTCTGAACTCCTTTCCTGTTTCTTCAGTGGTTTTGCAATGACCAGTTTTCTTGCAAGTGGGTACATAAGTCTCCATCACATCTAATGGGATCACACCTGGAAACAGGCAAATTGTTTCTACACATGTGTATGGAGACTTGCAATGTCTCTGAGAATATAAAATACTCTTCAATTTCTATAGCGCTTCTCACAGGCATCGAAATAAGAACACACTTCACTGCAATATTGAAAATTATTAATAAACAGAGATTTGACTTCACCCTCTCCTGAACTGGTAAGGAGTAATTACAGCTAACTGCCCTTTCTTGATATCACACCAATTGGTCTCTGGAGGATCAAATAACCCTTTAGAGAATTATTTTTCTTTCCTGGAATGCTCTAAGCAAAACTCCTAGGAGAAAGAGACAGACTGTAGTCTTAGGTGACTTGATATCAGTCAAGTCTTACGTCCGTGTCTCAAGCAGGCAAACATCCTAGCTGGAAATCTGGCCGAAGTGGCTCACAAAAGCCGTGTCAATAATGAAACAGAAATCCCTGGGCCCAGTGCAAAGGGTACAGCTGAAGCTGTGTGGCGTGCATTACACAGGGCCTCAGAGCAGATGCTCTAATGGCTCAGATGCTCATGAGAGATGGTGTTTATGTCCTCACGGTCTTTTGAAGACAGGCACCAACTTTCTTGCCCTGGCCCTAGTCAGCTCCCACACAGAGGTGGTATAGTTATAGGTTGGTGTTGTGCTCAAGCTAATAGTAATAAGCCCAGGGAGTTAGCAGCAGTCAGACACCCAGGCAGCCCTACATCTATGAAATCAAACCTATAGGCAGAAAAATCTCAGTAATATGAAATCCCACAAGAAGGATTATGAAGACGGCTGGGGTAAGACAGCTGTCACAATATTTGCTTTACATATGAAAGAAAAAAACTTCTTTGGCATTTTTAAATTGGAACAGCTTAATTTGATAATAGTAATTCATAATCAACATGCTGATAGTTTGAGAACAGGATATTCACAGAAAGAATCGGGTTGCATCCAATGTTACAATTTCAATAGAAATAAAATGTTATTTAACAGATCTAAAGTAAATCAAGTCAATTTACCACTGAAGCCACATACGGTGAGTTTCAGCAGAAAACAAATTCATAACTTCTTGAGGAAAAGCTTTTAATAGATGTATAAAGAGAACTCTAGCTTCTCCAGCACAGCCAGTTCTGGTTTAGTTTGTGCTAAACACATACATATATTTACAAAATAATACCACTGTCAAATACAGATACATTAAAAAGAAGGGTGGGGGGGAAGTCTTTGAAATAAAGTACACCAGCCGAAACTGCTTTTGGCAGGAGATATGCAGGAAGCTTAAAAGTACAGTATATACCACACAAGTTGCATTTAATAAATTCCTTAAGTCTGGTATGCAGGTTTCAGTTAGTTCAGAACGTCAGCTGAGACAGACTCAGTTTGCTTCCTCCCACTTAGCCTTGATGAAAAAACATCAAGACAAACCATTCCCCTGCAGAAAAATTATCATATTGGGTATATCTCTACAAAGACTGCTTACTCTCTACTAGAAGAGAGTGTTACCACAGAATCAACCTCTTCTGTTCCAACTCATCAGAAAAGCATGCAGAAATCATAATAAGCACAAGCCAAATAATCCATGTAAAATTACCATACTGGAGGAGTTTCTCATACACAGGTCTGATTTGCTTGACACTTGAGAAGTTTCAGGTTTTCTGCTCTAAAATAACTTCTCAGCCAGAAAATATAAGGGTCTATAAAAATTTGCACTTTTGAATACGTCTGTTACATGCATTTTGAAATCCATTACAGAGAAATAAAGACAAAAAGAAGTGTTAGTTCCAAGCAAGCAGCAAGCATCTATAATTTATTCATCATTTTTAACTTGTGTTTGGGGAAACATCCTTCTGAGACACGCCAACCCCTTCCCTCCTTCCTCTGCTTGTCTACTCTCAAGAAGAAACTTCCACTCTATTTTGCCATTACTCCCAAGTATCTGCAAGATCAAATGGTCTCATGCCCCTTGATACATATTTTCTTCTTTCATCCCACCCTGAATAAACAAATCCTTTGTCTGGTCTATGATATTAATTTTGGCTGAAGTTCTTACTTCAGACCTCCCCTTTAAGCACAGACACACTTTTTCTATGTTTCAGATCTTAAAATCTTTCTCTTAACAAAGAGCTGAGAAGAGGAGAAAGGAAAGAATAAAAGATGGTTTGTTCCACTGTGGAAATCCCTCATACTCTGTTCTGAGTGGGTCTCCTGCCTCACGTATTTACCAATTCCAGATGTTTCCGTGAGAGGATTAATCCCTCCCCCCCTCCCCCAATGAACTTAATTGTTCTATAGTGTCCTGCAGGATATGGAGAGGGGAAAAAGAGGGTATTTTCCTCTTGACCCTTAACTGCAAAACAAGTTGTACCCTGAATTTTGGAACAGATAGCTTCTGCAATGCTCCTGCAGTGTAAAAACACGAGCTATTCTCTGCCTTCAGACTGTCTCATTTCATTAAAGACATCAAATTGGTTTTAGCCAATGATAAAACAGCAGTGAGTTCCTAAAATGTCCACTTGTGTTGGTTTCTCTCCTAAATTTTCTTGCATATCAACACATATTTGGGAGGTGTTTAAACTTCAGACATCTGCAAGTTACTTTGTAAAACAATAAGAGCACAGTGAGACAAACAAAGTAGTATATGAACAACATAAATCTGACCGGTAGAGCTAGCTGGCAATGCATACCGCATTTTTTCAGCAGGTAGACTCTAGAAATATTAATTCATTTATTTCAAGAATGTGCTGTGAGCTTACTGAATGTAGCATGTATCTGGAGCCAGAATACAGTTCAGGGATAACTTAATTAGCTGTGCTGTCCAAGACACAGCTCAGTTCAAGAGAACCTTATAAAAAAAACCCAATGGTGAAATGTAAAACACTAAAGGAAGGTAGTAGCATGCTTTGGTGCCAATATTTTTTCTTATAACATATAAAGAGCATCATATGCTGCGATGCTATGTAAGTGTTTAGCACCAGATAATGAACTGAGGTAACTGAGCTACCTTCAGTATTTTTAAAAAACTAACATTATTCCTCTACCTGCAATCTGTAAAACTTCTCAGCTACATACATACTTTTCTGTGCTTCCTCAGCATACAGCTACCCTGTATCCCCTCATGCAGGAACCACACAACCCGCTGCGATCGCCTGAACTCCAGAGGAATTCCCCCACCCCCACAAATTCAAGCTGCCCATTTGCAAAACACGTTGCAAGATCAGCCAAATTTTGAAGACCAAAAGGCGAGGCTGTTACACCCAATAGGGATGTAAGAGCAGACTTTAACTCTTCAGTACAGGCTTTTCCTTTTAAAATTAACCTACTTTCTACTTCCCAAATAGATAACCTGTAAGAAGCATATATTAGGTTGTAGAACATGGCTGCTGTTACTGAGTACCTGCTTCTGGGAAAGCAGCTGCCCCAGCAAGCCACTTTTCAGATAGTTTCAATTTTCTCTCTCTCCCTCATCTGGCCTCTATTATTTCCAGGAATTTGTTTAAATGAATGCTGATTAGTATGAGCTCTTTACCCTAATTTCTCATGAATTAAGTGCAGAAGTATAATCACTTACAAACACTAAAGCACAGTGTACTTCAGTTATTTTATGTCCTTTTCAAAAAAAGGCCAACAGAAATAAAGAAATCAACAGGCAGGATTGAAAAGTAATTAGTGATTTTGGGTTCCCAAAAGGAAAAAGCTTAAAGAAGTATGTTGTCATCATCTTTTCTCTGTAAATCAGGTTCTTAGAAAATCCATCCAATTAGAAACATGCATCCAGGTGGAAACCCTCCTCTCTTCCAGACTTATAAATAAATACGCATAGCTGGATCTAAACCTCTTTACCTTGCACCAATAGAAACGGCTATTAGAAACAATTATATAATTAACTAATTAACATAACAGCTCACCATTAAAAGCATTTTTAGTCTTACATTTAGAAGTAGCAGAGTAGCAAATTATCATTCTGTTGCCAGCAGAGCACCAGGAAGCTCTTCAGAAGCAGTGTGAAATGTGAAACTTCACTTTCTTACCCGAGGGGTGCTTTTTTTCCCCACATTCCTGCACTAGTCTGTACTGCAGAAGAGATAAATGTATAAGATAGAGAATTACTATATTGATTATATGTAGAGCCAATCAGGCTGCAACTTCCTCAGTATGTCGCCATTCTGCAACTGGATACTGGGGTCCCAGTTCTGATCTCACTGGTCAGGAGAAGGAGAAATGTAATTAAAACCAGAGGAGTTGCCTCAGCACAAAACAGATAGGAGAAGAGCATCCCTCCCTTGGCACCTACAACTGCCTCCCCAGGTTCGGTGATGGAGAGCAGCTTCCCCTGGACTGGAGCAGGGACTGCAAAGCAAGACAGTTTGGAGGGGAATGTGGGCTATTTTTATTTGCTATTTAATTTGGAGCCCTTATGTTTCATAATTTCAAGAAAACCTAAGTGTTTATCTTTCACTTGTATAAATGCAAGCTAAAATACACAATCGCATGACACCAAGACTGACATCAGATATATCACGTGAAGTCACAAGAGCTCTCAACACTGTGCTATATTTGTACGGCATTTAAAAAGTCTTTTACAGAGACATCTCACGTTTTCCCTGCCACACAGGTCTTCTCCTTTTCCGTTTCTTTTATACATACTAACATGCATAATTTATTTTCCCATATGTATAAATCCTAGCCTTTATTTAACCCCTCTGGTTTCCCCCATAAATAAGGGCTTCATTCAAATAAGTACAACCTTTTTTGTCTCCTTTTCCTGTTCAAGAGCTCACTGTAACACCTTCTAAATGACAGCAAATAAGTTCCAAAATACCTGCTTTTAACCTTCCTCTTCATCACAAATTAAACAGACCACACACACACATGCACATATATGTTTATTTTTTCTTCATGCAAAGCAAAACCATTCAGCCCATGACCTATCGAACAAGTACAGTTCCTTGGTTAAGGAAAAAAAAAATAAGGCTGCATCATGCTTTGCCAGGATGGCAAAGCAATGTGGTTCTCACCAATTCTAAAATTTCAGTCCTAAAAGTACTCTCACTGTTCCTTTTTATAAGTTTTTCAGCATTTTATGATCAGCTGGTGACCAAAGACGGAAATCATTTACTCACTTGCAGACTTGTATTCACCTCCATTTTCTCCCTGGAGCAGGACCACCTTTGTAGGGAGTCCAGCAGAAGACACCCTATGCTGGCTTTTAAAGAGAGTTTCATTTTCATTGTTGCATCTAAATCACACCTCTATTCCCGAAACTACTCAGATTGCTGGATTACACTCCAAAGGACATAACCAGTAGCAATAATAAATTGCTGCAAACTAGAAGAGATTTGAGTAATTTCAAACAAATACACGGTCTAGCAAAAAAGACAAGTGACAACCTTCTTTTTAGTTACACATATTAGGGATCATTTTCCCAACTGCATACAATTCCCCAGGGTTAGAAGACCTGTCCCAGAATGAGCCATGGATTGCCATCGCTGCTGGCAGGGTCGCCTTTCATCTGCAGTCCTTAAAGGAGGTGGCAGGTGGGGAACGATGTAGGAACAATGATCATTAAGGCTTTACATCAAAAGATGAGGTGATTTACTTAATTCAGTTGGGACCATTTGGATGTCCGCATCCATGATGACATCCACCCAATTAAAACGGGCCTTGCCCTCTAGTTAAAACATTGCCATTAGCTCCATTTTGTACCACTGCAAAAGGCCCAATGCTAAGATCCCCCAAAATCCATTTCTCTGGAGCCATCCTCTACATTAAATGAGGCATGAGCTTCTTGGTGAAAAAGAGGGACATGGGAGTAACAGCAACACACTGTGAAAAATACTGGTATTATTATAAAAAGTGGTATTACAGTGTGCAGTATTACAGCTATGCAGTGTGCAACAGGATGCTCCTTATATAAACAAAATAATCCGAGATCATTGGTTAATACTTACATGCCTTCTTTCAGAAATGTCTTAAGCTAAATAAATTAGGTGATATTGTTTCTTAAATTTGAACAAGCTAAAACTCATCTGCCAACATCTCTGAATTCACAAGGATCATGAAAAGCCATTAGCTATGGTGTAGGAGATCTTTATAGATGTTGTATCTCGTTTGGAGCTCCACTTTTACTCTTGCTTGGTTTGACATACTACTCCTCCAGCACTCCCCTGCTTTCTAAATTGATTAAATCACTGTGACTGATGCAAAGGGGTTAGGACAGCAACACAGACATTAGTTAGACTGCATAAAATTCACCAAAGGAACATTTTGTGACACACCAAATACTACTGACACAGAGCGCATCCTAAATCGTGGGGTCAGTTAAAATTTTTTAAGTTGTATTTCTCAAAATTACACCTAGAATAGCCCCATTTCAAGTTGAACAAAAGAAGTTGGGTCTCACAAAAATCCATTATAGGAATGATAAGAAATGCAAAAAAAAGACATTGCTTAGAAAAGCAAGAAACCTCCTCAGACTTGCACAAATGACTGCGTAGGAGCACCTGAAGGGCAGATTGTGAGGAAGGACAGCACTGTAGAGTCAGAATCTGCAGTATTCGTTTACCACATTATTCACTAACAGCTGAACTGCAAAAGTCCAGGCACAGCCAGGCTATCATCTGTCGTGACACTGTTACAGAGGTTTCAGAAGCCACTCTTCCTCAGCTAGAAGCTGCCATGCCTCAGGTGAGAGGCAGCAATTGATTGCACGATGGTTCCTACTTTGCTGTGATGCAAATACAATTGGTTCCCTTAATCTGCTGAAGATCAGGACTGGACCCACACTGCAACCAGCACATCTCGGTGGAGCTGACAGTGGCTGTTTCACAGTCTTTTCAGCCAGGAATACAAATGTTCATCCAATGGTAAAATAGTCTTAGTTAGCACTTACCTAAATTGCAGGAGATACAAAGAAAACCATCTGAGCTTCTGTGTAACTCCACTCTTTCCCCAGGAGCACACAAATAGCAACCTGCCTTCCGCTGTGCCAGGTAGACTAATGGCATTTTAAATGGCATTGCTCTCATTGTTGTTCTAACCCACCATACAAATTTAAGAGCACACTTATAGCTACCGCTACTTTAGCTTGGTGTTTAGCTTAACTCGGAGGTTATTTGTTTTGTGGTTTGTTTTCTAGTCGGTCTCATACCCCAGCTCCAGGAGGCAGTTTGTTGAAAGAATGGAAACCACTAACAGCAGATGCTGCCGGAGACCAGGTATACATGAGAAACCTCTGCATCTGGGGAGGGCAAACCTGGGGGAAAACTCCGGGGGAAGAAGACATGAGCAGGACTGGACACAACGTCCCAGAACACTGATGAAGAGACAGTGTGAAGGAACAAGTTTCCAACAAGAACACAGAAATACAGGACTGGCAGGGGCCCCCAGGGTCATCCACTCAAATTTGACCACAGCAACAGGCACTGCAGAACAACATGCCATTGAGAGGCCACAGATCGTCCGCTCCCTGTGCCACCACCTATGTGTAATAAATTCATAGAAAGATAGGGCTAGGGGGAACATCTGCCGATCATCTAGTGTCCCCTCCCTCCACCGAGGAAGGACCCCATGCACTCAGACCACATCTGGCAGATGTTTGCCAAACCTTCTCTTAAGACTCCCATGAAGGAGCTGCCACGCCCGGAGAAGCTGAGAGGGACCTAAATCAGTTGGGATAGCAGTGTTCCCATGCAAGCACCCTCTCTCTCAAGCCAGTAGGACTTTGACATGGGTGTCACAGCCTCCATTCGCCACAAACACCCAACCAAAAATTCTGGGCTCCAAACCTGAACAACGGGATGAGCTCAGTTTTCAGAAGGCACACTGAGAGATACCTTCAGGGATGTTCCAGTTCTCAACAGTGGCACTTTTCTCCTTTCTTTTTCAGCCAGATGAGAATTTTCTTACTAGTGCCCACAGATTTCAGAACTCAACTCCTGTTTTCCAGCAGAAAATTAAACTCTTCGGTGGCTCTCCTTCAAACTCTGAGCTGAAGTTTCTCAAAATTTAGCATTTATTTCATGGGAAATTCTACATTTCTCAATGGAGTTTTATTCTAAAAGGGAAAGGAAAAGAGAATTTCCAAATTTTCCCATGGAATAAAAACTTTGAAATTTGTTTCTTTAAGAGTGAATAACTAGGAATTTTCAAGCTTGTTTAGAAATTCTGTATCGCTTAATTAATATGCACTGTTCTACTGTTTCATGATATGCCAGGAACTGACTATAACTCACATTAATTCATAAAACATTTAATTTTATATTCAGTTTTTAAAATCATTAAGGAGTAGTGCTTCAATACACACTGAAGGTTTTGCTCTCCTTTCTACTTAAAACTTCTTTCTCTGTGCTGAAAGTTTCATCACATTTTTACTAACAGAGCACATATAAAAGATGAAATCAAATTTAAGAAAAATATGCAATTTCTTTTTGCACCTTTTTATTGTGTTGAAACATTTTCTGAAATGGAAATATGGTTTTTAAATTCTTTCTTAAATTTCTTGAAAAAGATGCTACGTGGGCAAATTACCACATAGAAAATTCATCAGGTTTTTCTGACAAACTCTTTTCTGGCTAATTGCATTGGGATTTTCATAAGGAGGGCCCCTAAAAACCTCACTGACTTGACTATGGAATTTGGTTTCCTCTGTATACTTCCTTCTGGGATCTTCAGTGTACATACTTCCCCAGTATGGCCTTCTCCTTTTAAAATTAATGTGGTTTCCATTTCCCAAATAAGTAAACCATAAGAGACATATATTAGGTTGCAGAAAGTGGTTGCTTTTATTGAAAATACACATCCAGGAAAGCAGATGCCCCAGCAAGTCCTTTTTACAACAGTTTCCAATTTCTGCCTCTCATTTGTTATTTCCAGGCATTTGTTTCAGTGAATGCTGACCAGTAAGAGCTATTTCCCTTACCTTCTCCTTAATGGGAGTCTCCTTAATGGGGTCACCCCTAAGGAACTGCAACCCATGGGTGACCCACGCTGGGCAGGGACACTAAGAAGCAGCAGAGCAGCAGGAAAACCCGAAGGAGCAAAGAGCAGCCAAAAGAAACAGTTATGGATGCGGCCCCAGCCCTCCCACGCTGCCCAGCGCCTTGCTGCAGGGACTGGGGGGGGTTGAGCGTAACCCACAGTGAAAATACAGGGAGGTGAGGCTGGAAAGGAGGGATGATAGGTGTTTGGCTTCTGCTCAGCCCAGGGAAGGGGGAGGAAAGTGTTTACTGAAGTGTTTATTTGATTGGTTTTGTCCTCCTTTTTCTCAACACGAGAAGCCAGGTGATCAGAAGTTTGTGTTAATTGGCAATAAATTAGATTAAGTAGAAATTCCCCAAGTGGGGACTGTTTTGCCTGCAACAACTGCCTCAGTCACTTAAGCTTCTCTGCCTGCTTTTGAATTTATGACAAAATAAAACCAGCCTTATAAGCACAATGACAAAACAAGTCATAATTTCACAAGTAAACACTCACCACTCTGCTAATAGCACTAATGTGCATGTGTTAAAATGAAGATCCTAGAGCTTTTACAGAAATATATTTCACATCCACCTACTGTAAACAACATCAGCCTTTTTACACCATGACAAATCAAAACGCACAGGATGCTTATTCTTAGAACAAAAAGGTACTGAACATTTCTATCATAGATGATTAAATAAAATAACAGATCTAAGCCCACCATATATCCACATGACACTATTTTTAAGATTTAAAACAGTCTTTTCTTCCAGACAGAGTTCATTTTCCTACCTCTCTGCTTCCTGACTTGGCATTAAATCATGACCAAAGTACCATAACCAACACTGGGAGCCTGGCATATACCTAGCCTGACTGGAGGCACATACACTGCTGAAGTCCGAACTTCCTAAATACCATGTTTCACTTAAGGGATCCTGACGGTCTAAAGCGCATATTTGGTATGTCAGAAAATTAGGCTGCCACACACTGTCAGATTGAAAACCTTCAAGGTTTTCTATCGTCTCAGATCATTTCTCACAGAAGGCCGTCATGGGCACCTATGTACAAACCCAACCACAGCTGCAGTCTCCAAGGCTGACCACCTGCAATGGATGACATGCTTACAGGAATGAGGCAGGCACAGAGGAGCGAAGGGCATCAAAATCTCAGCCTATAGGGCAGCAAAAAACTACGCATTTTATCATAGTTACAAAGCACTGATCCAGGCATGATCCTAAGGCATGAAATAGGCCCCATTCCCACCTCCCTCCTGGATAGTTTACAAAGGCAGAACCTGCGCAAAGGAACACTTTAGCTGAAATTTAAAATCGCACAGGTTCCAGGTCTGGGTCAAAACAGGATTCCTCCACTGCCTCACAAAAGGTCAAAAATGTTTCTGCACAAGAAAGTTCCTCGAGCTGGAAAGTCAGATTTCTTTTCACTACAGGAGCATGAATATGAAGGGAAAAGCTCATCTTCCCTGGCAGATCCAGACAGGAAGAAGGGGAAGGCTCTTCAGGCAAGTCACCTCCAAGCACCAGGCTGTAGAGCATGGGGCAGCTAGAGGAGAAGGGGCCATGTGCCCGGGTAAATTGGGAAAATGCCTCAGCAGCCATCCTGGGGTGGGTCAGGAGCAACGCCTTGCACTGCTGAGCAGGCAGCCAGGACACGCGCAAGCACAGGGTGCAGCTGGGCACACGGGTTAGCGCAGCAGAGGGGCTGCGCTTCCATTAACCACTGGTACAAAACCAAACCGCCTCCCTGAATATCAAGCTTGAGCCTGAGGTGAGGAAACATTCATTCCCATCACGTACACCCGTTGTGACTTTTTCTCCTAACCTGAGCTCATCTAAAAGGAAGGAACTTTAAATCTTAGTTGTCTGTATCTAGAGAGAAAAAAGGAGGTAGCAAAGAAACGAAAGCAGGTATTAGTATGTCAGGGAAAACTCTTCTACTTTCATACAAACTCCTTTATAAATTTCTTGAAAGAACCTTTTCTTACTTAACTGAGGGGTTTCCTACCTTTTTTTACTGTGTTCTCATGTTTGTTTCTTGTGTTTTGGATTGTACGAAATTAAATTCTGCTTCCTCAGCCAGTAAGGAATTAACAGATACCGTAAACTGAGCCATGAGGTTTGTATTTGCTCATTCTTGTTATCAACTTGATATCCTCCCTCCCTCCTCCCGTTCTCCAGGTTTATGAAGGAGGCCACTATGTGGCAGCCCAGTACCAAAAACAGATGGATGACAGGGTCAGCAGTGTCCCTGTGTAAATTTATCATGGCACTAAATACATAGGGAGCAAATATTCAACTCTTTTTGGTGTGATCATGGACACTAGCAGTGAGAGAGACATGATTACTTGCACTGCTACTGTAGAACACTCCACGCAGGTGCAGTCAAATGTTGTGTTAAGGATCACACAGGTGACTCTCAGTCACCTTTCCAGGGAAATACTTTGCAGAATAACAGATCTGACAAAATTGCTTTGTGAAGTTCAACTTAAAATTACCTTTCTCAGTATCATTCCTTTCTTTTAATGTGATATTTACATACTGTGCATTCCCCATAATTCAGGATATGATTTTTATATTAGAAAGGTGAGTAATATACTGACTCTCATATATTCATTGAATAACCTTTAGCACCTTCCACTACTCCTCCCTATGACAAGCACTGCAGCTGATATGATGGTAACTTTAAAAAATAAACAAGTCCACAAAACCCCAAAACCTACCATTGTCAAGGAGACTCATGCAGGGAAAACATCAGAATCAGAGTCAGACAGAATATTAGCATAATAGTTCAATTAAAAGACCCAAAAGTGTACCTGTGTATTCTCATATCTGAAGTGTGAATGATGATTTCCCTTTGGAAAATTCTAAAAGAAGTGTCCAGAGAGCTCCAAATCCGGGTGCCCTGCATCATACCTCCCTCTATATCCTGTACAAACACGCAAGTCTACAAAAACAAGGCTTTTTTCTCATTGCAAATATGCCCTGATGTGACTTGAGCCTCTTTAGCTGTGATCTCACCTTACCTAGCAAGCTGAGTGGTTCTACATGTCTGGTCACTATTTTGATGGAGACAGCCAAGGAAAACATCGGCTTGTACCACAGCTGTGTGCCTGACTCAGTAAATGGCACCCTTTCTTCTGACTCAGCACTGAGTCACTGGTGGGGCTCAGCACTATGGGGCATGATATTTCCAAAGAAGCCGTGTTTCCGCTAAAATACAAACTAAGATCCAGCTGAGGGCTAAACGCAGTTCTTGCCAGCCAGGACAACGAGCACAACAGCTTTCTGTGTGTAAAAATTCAGAAAGCCAAAGAGTATTTTATTTCCTGCTCAACACAGAAACAAGATGATTTCATCCAATTATGAAAAATAAAACCTTCACATCAAGCAGTAGCACTGTTCTGTCTTCCCAGGGGATCAGTCTCCCCACCCCATCTGCACACTGAGAATTAGACCTCTAGGCTTACTCCTCCCACCCACATTTGCCCTACCAAGTAGAGCCGTATATAGGCCATATACTCCACCACAGCTCCTCTTCTGTCGCTGCAAAATGGAGGTGGAAGCACTGGATGCATGGCCCTAACTGATGGCATTCAGGTGCAGAGGAAGGCACCACCATGTAAGCCCAGTTTTCCTCTAGAAGAGCCTATGGCCACAGTAATGGGGCATGATCTGATGTGAGGGTAACAGCAGGAAATGCTGCAGAGTCTCCACAGCTCACTCAATGGTCAAATACTTTCCTGCCTTACTGTACATTTTTGTTCTCACAGAGAGTTTCCCGATGAAGTACAGGGTAGAAAGGTCTCCACCTACATACCCTTGCAAGTGTTCATCTCTGTTTAACAGCATGTGTGAAAAACGCATTTTTTTGTTGGAGTTAGATTCCCAAACACTGAATAGTACACCAGACCCACAGGCCTTTGTCCGTTATACATGCCAGGACACCACAGGAGAAATTGCTTCAGCTGTTTTCTGGTGCCCAGGGCCAGACACTCCATTTCTGCCCTGATTTCACCTAAACCCTCCCATGTGCTCTCCTCTGGAACATCCAGTGGAAGATCTGGTGGGGCTGGCCATGGGCCACGCTGCCCCACTCAGCCCCAGACCCTGCTTCTTTTTGCCACCACTCTGTCCATCCTGTGGTGGGGACCAGTCCATGTGCTGGTGCACATGCTGCCCATCCTGGCACCACAGAAGCTTGTCCACTAGCCTCTGAAACATTGACAGGTCTCTGGGTGGTGCCCAAAAAAGCACAGCCCGCAGGCTGCAGAAAGTGCAGTCAGTGCTCAGGACTCTGTGACCTGGTATCAATAAGTGACTCTTAAATCCAGAGCAGACACCCAGTTCCTCAAGTCTTCCAGCTATAGGTATCATGGTATCAAGCATACAATCAGAAGGTTGTTATAGAAGAATAAATTCCACAGGGAAATGCACAGGACTCACAGCTATCACATTAATTTGTGGAAACTATGAAAAGATGAAGAGGGTACATACAGATGTTCTCACCATAGCTGGCTTCTGTTCCTGCTTTGTCTGATGGCCCATTTCCACACAGTCTTCCCCTGCAAGGTAGGGAAGTATCCTGATGGTCTGCTCATTCCAGTGCTAGCTTTAGGTTGACAGATAACCACGCAAAAGTCTTTAAGGAGACTTCTAGGTCATCCATAGGCCCCATTTTAGAGGTCTGGTGTGGTTGCCTAACTATATGCTAGATTATCATATATTTACATGTATTTACAAAGTATATGTGGCTTTCTCACCAATGCAGCTAGGATTGACGGGAAAGCACGCTCACTAATCTCCAATTTTAACTCAGTAAAACATTTTTCCATAGGAAAATGCCAATTCCTGAAAAATACGCATATATATTCTGCAGGAACAGATTGATCGAATCAAATCTTCTAACAGCGACCAGACATACTTCCGAGGGAAACCTGCCTGGTTTCCTGCTAGCTTGCTGGCCTCCCTGGAAGGCTCCCTGGTGAGCAGCATGTCTGGGCTCGTGGGCTCCCTGCTGTGATCATCATGGGGAGCCCTGTCCTTTCCTATTTAAAATTTTGAAATAAAATCTTTCTTCTGTTAATTAAATGAAATTTCATATTCCTGCTCTGTGGGAAGTGAAAAATTTCAAGATATTTAATTTCAATACAGAAAGAATGTGAGAGTGCCCATAAACTTGGCCATTTCTCCCACTACTGGAATTTGAGGTTCTGACGAGCCCTTCTTACACATCAGTGCTTACTCCGTTGCCCACTTCTGGCTGGGTAAAGAGAACTGGTGGAAATCCAAACCTGATAAATTAACATTTGCAAAAAATTAAACTAACCAACTGTGATGAGTTTAACAACAAACAGGAGCCTAGGTTCCCAGGAGACCAACCATGGAGAGCAGCTGGCAATAAAACTTGATTGCATGTGGAAGTGGTTAGGGAAACAAAACAAAACAAAAATACAACTTCTGCACGCAAACTCAAACTTCTATTCTCATCCAGGCCTTGGGAAAAAATAAAAGAAAGTAATGAAAAGAACAACTTAATTTTTACACAGCACTTTCCATCTGTGACTCTTAGAAACTTTAATAAAGGAGGTCCCCTTTTACAAATACAGAAGCACACACAAAAAATAAAAAATAAGGAAGACTAGCAGGCCAGTGACAGGTATATAATCCACGTTTCCTAGCCACAGCCCCACACCCAACCTTCAAGAGTTTATCAAGGTGAGTTTTAGATTCAGATTCTCAGGGCAAAAACCTTTTGCTCTTCTTCGTAGTCAGTCACTGCCTGTGATCCCTGGACTGTTCTGCTCACACTGCCAACAGGCAGAACAGCCACTTAAGCTAGCAGGATTTTCAAATACAGCGTTTGTTCAGCCGGGCTGATACTAACATGATCACCCTCTTCCTCCTAAAAGCCAGTTATACGAACTCTTCCTCTTTAGGAACATCTTGTATGACTGATGTCTTCATCCCTCTGGGTGAAGATGCCATCAAGGTATATACTTTTGGTCTTATATTAGCCTGTGCTCCAACCACAGATTTCCTACACCGGGAAATGGCAGTGGTTTGAATTGCTAGAAACTCAGCAGATTCACTTGATTTCCTGCCTTTTCCATTAAAGGAACAAGTTTTCATGGGCCCTCAGTAACTGGTTCAGTGTATGCCATCTGTCTAGACTGCATACACACGTACACTCTTACCCAGACAGGTTTGCCTTTGCCCATCTCAGAGCACAGTCAAAGCCCAGAGACCTCTGCCGTGGATCCTAAGGGAGCATTTTAGTTGCAAGCATTATAACATCTAGGACCGCATGAGATAATGTTTTGGCTATCTGATTGTAGTAATTTACACAACAAGCGTATGATTCTTTTGTGGCTAGTGTTAACATTTCAGATTAGGGCTGTAAAGTGTGTCAAGAGAAATGAACTAGACATCTGGTCATACTGTTGGAATTTATGTGGGAAGCAAGAGAAGCATCTGCAAACCACTGAAAAACAAGTTTTAAACATGGAGAAGGGGAAAATAATGTAGTTTAGCAGGCATGGACAGCAGGTAAGAGGAGGTTGTTCCTCCTGCTACATTTTCCACTACGCTACCTAGACCACTGCTAGGCAATGTAAATGCAAGGAGCATCTCCATGTGAAACGATACAGAGGAATTAGCTAAACCACTTGTACAGAGAATGGCATGATTAGATTTTGTATGGCAAGAAACAGACTTCCAAAACAGACTAAAACTGCTCTAAAAGACCAAAGCTCTGCCTTGACATAGCCTTGCTACAAGCATGACACATACTCCCCTCCTTGTAACAAAGGCATTAGGGTAGGCGTTGAAGGAAAGCTTGGTATCAAAGATGAGCAAATTAATTTCTATCCTGATTTTTTTCTGCATTAGGAGTCATCCCTTTTTGGTTTTGTTGCTGCCATTTCTTCGATGCAATAGCTGGGAAACCTGCAGGAAGAAAACCCAGGTTTTCTTGGTTCCAAGACAACACGCAAGCCACCAGATCATAGTGCCTTTCTGCATGGAAGGGTCAGTTACAGGCACAAGAGAAATGTCCCATATGAAAACCAAATCACAGAAGAAACTCAACAGTTACGAATTTTCTTGCCAGAATTCTGTTGTTCCTTTGTTGGTAATAGGGAGATTTTTGAAGGGAGGAAGATGTAGTAGATTACAGTGACAGCATAGCACTTTTTTTTAATTCTCAGCATATTTAAAAGCTCACAGTTCACACTGCTCACAAAAGTGGCAGCTCCAGCAGCAGAGACATCTTCCAACCCTAGACATTTATTATAGACATTATTTATTGTTTCAAAAGAAAAACTTCTTCCACTAGAGGACACGATGTCAATTCTAAATTTGGAGCTACCTCTTAAAGGGAAGGAAGGGTTTCCCTGTAGTCCTAAAAAGATCTTACTTTTTAAATGAGTAGTCCTACACATATCTGAGGCAGAGCAAATTAACCCAATCATTAAGACCTGTGCTTTGAATGATGCATTATTTTCATCTGCAAGGAAACATCTCCCACCTTTGGGAGTCACAGATCCGAATTCTTCCTTTTGAATTTAAGACTCGACATGGACACCTTTCTCACAAAATGGACTTGCAGATTAGATAGTCAATACTAATAATTCTCAGAAAGAGAAAGGAACGGAACCTAAAATTTCTAGCACCTACAGGAGTGCTTTGAGTGTTGAGCAATCAACTCAAGCAAAAGTAGCCAGTAGCCATGAACTCATAATGCCTGGTCAAACTGAGCACCAAAAAAAAAAAAAAAGGTAGGCAGTGGAACATCCTGTCTTGTAATTTCCAGTGAAATTCCAATTTCCCAATGCAAAAAGTGAACGCTTGCAAAACTTAATGTAAGAATCCTTTCAACCTTCATATTTTATGGGAGTTCCAGAGTTAGGAGCAGCTGAGTTCTCCATATTTAAAACTTTGGACTTTGACTGCATAAGGTGCAGCTAAATACTTCTCATTGCTACTATTACAGTGAGCATCTTCCACCACTTAATAAGGTAACAAACTTTGAAATGTAGGCGTATGGGCAGCATGCGAATTCAAGTGAACTCATGTGTTTCTGTGGGATGGACAGCCTCATGACATCAAAGGTGAAAACTGTTAATGACTAGAAGTACCTCTGTTACACCACCTTTACACACTTTCACGTGAAAACATACTCCATACGAAACCCTGGTAGGAAGCATGGCCTCCTGTGCTCTACTCAGGCTGATGGGACACCCTGACCATCTCTGCCTGGCACCATGCCCAGCCTCCGATTTCACCTATCAAATGAAGTAGGGAGGCACAGTACTTCAGTAAAATACTAACCTGATACCATCACCGAATCTTGTACTTTTCCTGCTTTTAGACTACATCATTATTTAATATTTTAGGGAGATCATATTTTTTAGAAATTAATATCGATTTCTATTTTACACTTTTTCCTTTAGCAGTAGAAAGCTTAGCTAACTGTTGCTGAGACTTATTTTGCTTTACCACCACTTGGGAACCTCTGTTTTATAAAAGACAGGTATTTGTTAAGAAAAAAATGAACTGTTTTGAATTTCATCAGTGTTCACTGTGATAACAATAGTCAAAAACTCCAACAACAAGCAGAAACAGAAGATCCCTCTCACCCTGAAAAATTTAAATCAGATTTGCAACAGTTTTTCTTCCAAGACTTCTACTTATCTCCAACAAACTAAATCTTAGTAAGAAAAGGTGACAGGAACTACAACATAGCTCTGAAATGTCAAGTATAAGCATGACAGTTACAAGAAGACACAAGTGAGTCCACTTGGAATTTTTCTGGATACACTTTTTAACATATAAAGAAAACATTACAAACCCATTGTCCTCATTAGAAAGGACTCTGCCTCACATCCCTTCTTATTTTAGGAACAGAAATTGTTGCAACTTGCACACTCTGATGCCCTAATGAGGCTTAAGACAGAGGTCATTCCTCCAGCTAAGGTGGCTGTATTGATGAGAGAGTGTAGATACCTACAGTAAAAGGATGTGAAATACACGACCATGCTTCCAAGCACAGTTCTGGTTGGAGACAGAGGCTTCAGAAGCTCTACCCGCACTTTCAGTGCTGGCAGAAGGGACAGGATGTGGAATTAAAGGTGGAAGAGAAAGGCATGGAAAGGAAGGCAAGGGCGGAAATGTACAGGACAGCGAAAGCACTGAGTCAAAGGAGCTCTGAGGATAATGAAGGAAACACTACGGTGCCTACAGAGAGCCAGGGAGAAGGGCTCCGTTTTCTGAATGTGTGTGAGTGAATGCCTCTTCACAACTGCCATGCAGCCTGAAGGCTTCACCCTACGTTAGTAGTATGGGAAAATGAATTAAAAGTTTCACAGATTTGTTGTTTGAAAACCTTTCATGACTTTTTAGCAATTAGAGTCAGAAACACTGGCACAGTCCAAGTCAATCAGTGCAGCCACGCCAGTGCCGGACAGTTGTACAAATATGCCTACCTCCCTCAAGAAAGAAGAAACCACACATACATAACTCTGCTGGTTAAAAATAGAAAAATACCATACTCCTAATTAGTTCAAAAAATATGCAAAGGCCAAGCCCCGGGAGAGAGTTGCAAAAATTGAGTGAACTGGCATTTGCATAGATAAATTTTATCTCAAGTGTATATTCATTAAATAAATCCTGTGGGTGTTGTTCACCTGACTTAGTATAGACCGTTCCATTTATGCTATCGCCCATGAACTACTTTACGATGCACTGAGAGAAACAGGCACCTCTAGGGTACAACTTCTCTCCTCCTAAGGCAGAGCGCTAAAGCATGTCAGAT
This sequence comes from Ciconia boyciana, assembly GCF_034638445.1. Lineage (NCBI taxonomy): Eukaryota > Metazoa > Chordata > Aves > Ciconiiformes > Ciconiidae > Ciconia > Ciconia boyciana. The sequence continues at coordinate 123,130,918 of NC_132934.1, read as the reverse complement.
AAATCACACCCTGAAATGCCTGTTTCTCTCCACTGACTGTAATTGGAGCCCAGGGAGAAGAGCTCAGATAAAGATATCCTCTGCAAATGTCTCAAGACATGAAGAACATGCAAGATGATTCCCACCCTAGCTAAAGGCTTCAGGAGACCACAACAAACCAACTGTTGGTTTAAAACAGAAATGTCACACTTTAAGGCAGGAGCTACACCAATAATCAACCGAGGGAGAGTTACCGAACTATTTAGTACATTCATAGGGCACAGCTCCTCCTGCTCCGCAAGTAATCCCGAAGGCTTTTGACCAGACTGCCTGTGTGGCAACGGGTTGGATGACTCCTGGTGGATACACCACATCCTGTCACCGGTCAGGAAGAAACCTGAGGACTTCCAAGTCCCTTGAGGACAAATTACTCAGAGAAAAATCTTGAAGGGTTTTGTTATTATTATTATTTAAAGTGTAAGTGCCTTAAAATAGCATGACTAGGAAGGGTGTATTCGGCGAGCTGCCATCTGACAGATGTTGGTAGTTAAGAAAAACTCGTGAATCCAGCCAAAGACCCACTGACTGAAATAGACTTGACACCCAGATCTAACCAGTGAAACAAATGCCCGAATCTCTCCATCCTCTGGTGCCTGGGTGCCAGATGTGTCAGCGTCTAGTCAACAGCAGAGAGGCCACAAAGTACTTCCTCGCTGTTACAAACAAAACCCAGTCCTGGCATGTGTCAGTTAATAAATGTGCCTTTCAGTGCTTAACGTTGTGGTTCCCAAAACAGCCCAAGCAGCAGGAAAGAAGGATTAGTGTCTTTCCAGAAAGGACACAGCAGTGAGTCACAATCTCAGCACTGCTGTGAGTCACTTTGACAGTGCTGCTGACTGGCTCGGCTACGAACATAAAATGACAAAACATTCCCTTTGCATTAGAGATCTTGGGCAAATCCCCAAATCCAGATTAGAAGATGTCTGCGGTCCAACTCTGTATCCAGATAGGAACCTCCCCTCTGCTTCTGCTCATCTTCATGACGATAGGAAGTAGAGAGGAGCTGAAAGCTGAGACAACTGGACCACAGCTATCTTTGCAGCTCTGCCCCATCACCCACTGAATCAATGAGCTACACCAAAGTCCTGACTTTTCACTTACTGCAGTACGTGCTGCTTCCTAAGATACAGCTTGTGTTTACAAAGAGTCTGCTTGAGTCAGTATCACGCCGTGAAATCTGTTGCCTGCATTTTCACCAAACAAAAGTTGTCCCTCTACATGGCACGGGCCCTGCGTGCAGTTAAGTGTAGAAGGGGAGAGATGAAATTTGCACCACCGGCACATGACCAGGCAGCTAGAGCGCTGAAGAGGGCAGTGGTCGCCCCCTCCAAACCCCACAGGTACAATCCCCCTAGGACTCCTGCTGATGCCCTCCACAGCCACCGACCCTGGCACGAGAGCTTCTGCTCTGCCCTTGTAAGAAAAGCATGTGTGTCTACTTGAATGAGGCTTTCTTTCTCTCACTGGCTCTGTTCTCTTAACAGGAGCTTCAGCAAAGCCCTTGGTAGCCATCCCTGTGCCTCACGGGATGGAGCACAGTGTCTATGGCAGGACAACCCCCCCGGGCACAGGGGTCACAGGGAACAGGCAGGAGATTTTCCTTGCCTTCCACCAGCAGCAAAAGTCATTCTCATTAGGACAAATCTCTAATAAATATCTCTTTGCCTAATCTACATCAAAACATTATGCCTGGGTTGGAGTTGCCATCTTCCCTGTAAACAGGTGACTTCCCTGATCAGAGGTTGCATCTTCACTGGAAGGCCTTCAGTTTTCAGGTAGCAATGTCACATAACTTAAGCCCTGGGCTTAATTAGTAAGATGACCCCAGAAAAAGGTGATCCTAAAGACATTGCCTGCTGAGCCAACCAGACCATTTATCCCCAGCCCTTCCTCAGGCTGTATCAGAGTGAAGTGAAGCAAGGTAGATAAACCCGGAGGTTTCCCAAACCCCCTGCAACAGTGAAATGTGAAATGAGTCCTGTAGGCAAATCTGAACCCTCGCATTAAGGCACCTTTGGTGTTTCTGAGAGGCTTTTGTGTAGAGATAAAGTAGCAGCTCATAGCTTAAAGAAATCACAGCAGTTCATGGCATGATATAATTCAATAGAATACCTGGCATTTAGATGGAGACCAAAAAGCATTTCATTATACAAAATCCTCAAATCACACACATTACCTCACACTTTCAGATTACATATTTTAGTGAGTGAGTAAAACTGAGCAGGGAACAAACCATTCTCACCAGTAAGAGACTTACCTGGATGTATTATCCAGTTACTTCAGGATGTCTACAACTTGAGAATCTGTTCGTTGCATCTGAAAGTCAAATTCCCTTGGAAGAGGAAGGAAAAGCTTGCATGCAAGAAAAAACATATATCTAGAAAACAAAGGTTCGAATTCAGATTGTGCATGAGTTGCATTTTCCAGCTGTTCCTGTCAGTATTTTGCTGCCAGAAAGCCATAATTCTTTGACTCCACTTCTGAAATTATTTTTTAATATAGAGTTTATGGAAAAGACAAAGGAAAGAGCTGCTAAAACCTTTTCTTTACTACTTAATTTTCAGCAAGGTACATAATAGTTCAGAGAAAGTGGTATCCAAGCAACAGGTTTGAAAGGGGCAAAGTATTAAAAGATTGTTCAGTCAATTATCTTAGCCTGAACATGCTGTTAACTGGCATAATTGTCTTTGATGCAAAACACACTTTTCTTCTTATAGTTATAAATAATCACAATATATCTAAAAGCTATATTAATAATGAAGAATACCATCTCCTGGAGTATTCTTCTCACATCCAGCACACACTCACATACATTTTCTCCTCTAGACAGAGCATCATATCTCAGAGTAACTAAAAGCTGCCACCTTGAAGCAATATATTATTTTGATTTTCAGTTAATTATCACTAGTTAATTTGATTATCACTTTTTTCAGCAAAGTGATATCTCTTCTGCATTCATAACATACTTAATGTCAGCTCTATCTGTCTCAAATTACTAAAAATCATTTTCCACTGTTGTATTCCCTTAGCTCCATTGAATTAACGTAGCTGAAAGATCATGGGTGGGATTCTATATAGGTGTTATTAAAGAAATAATGAGTAATGTAACACCATACTACAGAATCTTTTTGATCAGAAGAATATATGTTAACCATGGCCTAAGTGTTCCCCTGTGATCGCTGAGTCAAGGTTAGGGGTGATGATTCATAAGCCAGAAAGAATACAGTTCGACTTTCAGAGTTTCCATGGTTGGCAGATAGTAAAAAGAAATCTTTCCATTCCTGCAATGAATATATTTGATGGAAAGACAGCAAATGGATAATCTTAGAATGGTGTATCTTCAGAACTGGGCAACAGTCCTGGAAATATTCATATTTAACACGCACAATGCTGTTCACACATGTAAAATGGTGTGTGTATGTACTTGGAGCCTTGGTTCAAAAACCAGAATTGCATCTTACGACATGACAACACTCCATCAAAACTACCATAGACAAGGCTGTTTCCCATACAGAATTAAAAATGAAAAGACTTCTCCCAGAGGAATATACCTGGCAGTGTAGAAGTGAGCTGCTAGAACCAGGCAGCAAGAGAGCATCAGCAAGGAGATACAGCTATCAACCTTCTCTCCCTAATCCAGAGCTACTATGGCAGAACCTGAGCCTTCACTCTGGCAAACCAACTATTCAGGCACAGTTTGTGAAAGCACAGAAGTGAAGAAGGGCATATGGCATCTGCCTGGCTCCTAGCAGAACTTCTCGTCTCAAACCTCTTCCCGTCTGCACTGCCCTGTGCCAGAGAGATCCTGGATACAACGTGCTGATGGGGAGACTCTTCTCCGTTGCTCCCAGCCTGCAAACAAGCCCATGCAGCTCAGGGCAGGAGCGCACCGCAGGGTCTTGGCAACCCCTCCATCTCAAATGGGCCACTTGGCACTGAGTGATCCAATACACCGCCCTGCTGATGTCGCCAATCCTTTGTGAAGGGGGCATTTGAAAAATTGCCTTTTGTCGTAAATAGGAGACAAAATTTTGTGTCTGTCGTATCAATATGCGAAGTATTACACTTGGAGATGAATACAGAGAAATGAAATGATTGTGGGCCAGCCTCACAGCTACCTCTCACCCTGGTTTGGCTTCAAGGTGATGTTTGTTTTCCACTCAGCTAGTTCAAGTCAACCTAAGCCTCAGGACAATTCATGCAGCTCCCAGAGCTGGGAACCAATTTGTGTGGCAAGCTGCTTCTTTTGGAAGAGGCTTTCCAGAAAAGTCTCTTTAATGTGGCATAAAGGATTTCCTTCAGTCCTCCATTCTTACTTTAAATGAATCTTTCCAATAATTCTCAAATCTGATACTTGATTTAAAGAGGAAAACACCTTAAAATGTTCCCTGTAAAATTCTGCCTGTGACAGTTTGGGTCATTATTGTGTAATGATGTTTTCAAAATGCAAATTCACACATGGAAGATTCAGCAAAGCTTGCCACCGCCTAGACCATAAGCAAACATCTTTTTTGGCAGGGAAAGTAGGTAAGGAAGAGTTGCATTACTTGTGTAACATATCTTGAAACCAACCTCCCAAGGCATATCATTGCTCAAATACCCTTTATACAAACACATCAGTAAGAAGAAAGAAGACAGGTCATTGTCAGGACTTGACAGAGATGAGACACAATGTTCAAAACAAAGCTGGCAACAACAATGACTTTGCAGCAGGTGACTGCAAAATACAGATTACTAACAGGGGCTGAGGAGAGGGACCCATTGGTCAGAACCCATGTAAATAAAGCTATATAGGAATTACAAACTAACTTTGCATGTGATATCAAAAGTTGCAAGAACAAGGAAAATGTATTTACCAGATAACAGAGTCCATTTTACAGTTATCAACTAAGACACACTCTCAAACAAGATCACATAAAACATATTGTAATAGTATACTTGTGTGCCCATCCTGCTTGAAGCGTATGGGACTGTGCATTCTGATGAGAGTTCAGGACACAAAGAACAGGTCTCAATAAATATCTTGTGGGTACAATCCAGACACTCTTGTTTTAAAAGTCAGTCTGAAAAATGTTAATACAATTTTTTAGTTTATCCTGTACATTCAATGGCTGATACACTGCATCTTTTAAATATAGTTTTGCCACCGAGCTATGCATTGGTAACTGATTTCAGATGCAATTTTTCTTTGTCAATTACAAAGTCATTTTAAATTAGAACTTCTGCTTTGAGACCGTGTACTTTGTTGAACCTTAAATTTCATCATTTTTCATACAATTCTGAAAGCAGAATTGTACACAAAATAATACACAAAGTGGTTGCCTCAGAACTAAACGTACATGAAGGACAAGACTAGCAGCTCTATCCTAAGCCACTAACCAGTAAGTAGTTGGCAGGTGCTGTTTGAGCTTGCCACCTACACACAGCAAATTTGACAGTGAATGAAAGCCAAGTAATGTACTTGTGTTTAACCTCAAGCCCTCCGAATTCACTGTTGGGACTGACATTTGGGAACAGATTTTCAAAAAACCACTTATTCTGGTGCCTAAATTGGAACTAAGTTCTTTTGCAAAAGTGCAGTACATTGAAGTATTCAGGAAGCTCAGCTGTACTTCACCTAGCTGAAGTGGCATACCAAATTTTCTGTACTAAGAGGAGGAGGTTATAGCAAAGGATTTAGTGTGCAACTGGGATGTAGATGACACCAGTTCAATTCTCTTCTACATCTTAGATAACCTACCTGATCGTGAACAAGCACCTCTATCCTTGAAACAGAGATATCCCATCCTTAAAATAATAACACCAGCTCACAGCAATGTTGTAAAATAAATATACATAATCTAACATGCGGCTGTCCAAATTATGGCAACGGAGTCAATAAAAGTATTTTATATGGATTCACAAGCTGACCTTCCATAGTCCTCCTCCCAACAGATCCTCTGTTTCAGCCTACAAATTCCCTCTTCTTCTTTCTTGCTTTAGATGCTTGCAGTTGATAAAGCTTTCTTGAGGTGCAAGATCTCACATCTTGCTGTGCAGGCTTAATGAAGTCTCTTAGGACACCCGGACTGTGAGAACAATCCCGTCCCATGCAATATCCCTGGAAGCCCAGACTAACCCGGCTCAAACCTCGGTATGAACGTGCTGAGTTAAGTCCATTCTTGCGGCTCAGTGCAATACAATGCAGTCACACAACTGCAAGGCTGAGTTACTGAAGGAGTGCCATGTGAAACAGGACCCCTCAGCTTTACTAGCCCCACGTGGGGCTGTTTGGGCAAAGAGTCAGAGGAGCAAGCGTACCAGGGCATGGGGCTCCAATGTACTGCTGGATAGGAGACCCTGCTGGTTCAGAGACCAGTAACGAAAATTTTCTCCATCACCTTCTTTGGCAGAGGATTAACATTTTGCTTACAATAACGGTTATTTCAGAAACCTCTTTACTTCCTAGCTCCACATAAGCCTAAACTCTAATTGTACTTCATTTCCTTAATGCAGTGTTAAGTCTTCAGGCACATTTAAAGGCTAGAAAGAACATTAACTGCTTTGTATATATTTTTAGGAGACATTTTGATGTCTTTTTATCTTAGCTGGAGCTCAGTTAGACTTTTTTTTCTAGAAACAACTAAGTTGTCATCAAGATTAAAATATGAGTATTAAATCCTTTAAAGCATTTAGATAAGTTTATGGATAAGAATAGGAGAGTAGTTTGGTTTTTTGGAGACACAGGATATTCAAAACTGTGCTATGGTTTAAAAGCTAAAGATAACCCTTACTGAGAAAAGGTCACTGGACCTTCACAACCCATCTACAGGTCCAATGCTAGAACCCATTAATAAAATCATAAAAATATTCTTTGACACGCTCAACACAGTTCAGTCCTAAAATTATCTCCTACATATACATTTAAAAATTTCATCAGTTATCACTGATCTCCCTCAAATGTGGCCAACTCAGTCATGTTTAAGAAAGAAATAAATCATATTTGAGCAAGGAAGACATGCACTAAAACATTAAGCAAAAGCCACGATTGAAAATCTGACAAGTTCAACACAAAACCTGTTTAACACATTTTGTTCAGATTTGGTAAAGCACAGCCTCTTTCTCTGCAGAGCCTCAAAGCTATGGATGAGCTTACAAGAAACTTAAGGGGCCAAGCCCACAAATCATTACTCAAGCATTAGTCCCCATAATGCAAACATTCCTGTTCCTTTCAATGGTTTTCATAACATGAATAAAAATTACTTTCAGAAAACAGACTCTGTCAGGATCAATGGCTACTAAATGGAAGTGTAGCTAAAGAAATGGTATTACAGCTCCAGAACGCAACCAAGCTGCAATGAATACCACCGGATCTTTGCACTCCTCTGGAAAAGGCAGAGGAACACAGCTCTCCAGCAGCAGCCTACAGGGCCCATGAAGCACCAGCAGATGGTGCTATGAAGGCAGGCAGGTTTAGAATAAACATCAGCTTTTATGAATCTAAATTTGACAAGCACCAACTAGAAAATATCTTCAGTAAAGATATCACAATAATATAATAACATATTCCTTCCTTCAGGGAAGAATACAGCACAATAAAAGGGCAATTTCCTCCCTAACTCATCTGCTTTCAGGTGATGCTGCTTTCATTATAATAGTACTGCTTTGTTTCAAGAGTACAAGTGCCAGTAATCATACCGCGATCTCCTCGTTACCCATCAATATGTCTTCACGGCACCATTCCTTCTTGATATTTCATGGATTTGCCTTGAAGGCAAGAATAGTTCAAGTCACTCATCTATGAAACCAAAGACATTCTCAGTGTTGTCAGAAATGGTGAAAAATTTGATACATTATTCCAGTGGCTCCTCTTTTCCTTTTGCTTGGCAGCATAAAATAGTACTGACTGAATAAATCTCACTCTTGATTTTTTTTATAGTCTCTATTTAAGAGTTTCCAGAGTAGGACCCCTCCTCACAGCAGGGTTTCAGCATGTACAGGTGCAGTCACGCAGCTGCAGAAGCATGGAGCACAACCTAAAATGAGACTGCAACGCTGGAAAGCAGGAGTGGGATCACTAGCAGAAGAAATTGACAATAAATCAAATCAAGCTATTTAATTTCATTTACAGCAAGTAAGAGAATTAGTGGTATATTAATCTAATAAGTATAGCATGAGTTTTACATGACCAGGATTGCTACAAAAAATGACTGTGGATTAAAATGTGGGCCACAGCTCTAGATGCTCCCCTCACAGAATGGAAGCACTTCTACCTTATGATAATAATAATTTCTTTTAACTTCTTTCTTCACAAACTTCTACCTATGAAGCTTCATAAGCTGCTACAAGAGCTTTTACCTTCTACTCTTACCTTGCACAGCAGGAATAACTAACTTTTAACCATGCTGTTCTCCCAGAGCAGAAGGGCTGTTCCAGCAGCCTGAAAATCTTCAGGACACTGCTTTTTCTATGTTTTTTTGTCTAAACAAAATCTTTTCTCTGGCTTTCTTGCATCAGGTAGAGAGGAACCAGGGCCCAGCACACTACCTCTGACCTACCGCGTACCAGCCCTGGGTCCTGAAGCCCCCAAACAGGCAAGGCAATCTGTCTCCTCATTCGGAGTAGGGGAGGGATCCCCACCACATGAGCTGCACCAGGATGCACAAACAGGGACGTGCCAGGGCCAGCCGATGTGCTCTGGTCAGCCTGGGCAAGACTTACTGATCCAATGCAGAAAAAAAAACCCCACCTATAGCTAAAATGTAGATATTTGGTATATGTTTCAACATTTATTTATTTACAGAAGTTTATTTCATAATATGTTTGCTAAACAAGGAGCCGAATCTCCCTACAACATAAAATAAGGTATGCAGTATGTGCTTCTCTCTTTGGCTTAGAAACCATGTCAGCCTTAATTAAGTATTTAATCATTAGGTGCCTCTCTGAGGACTTAGAAGACCTGAGTCTCCTGACCCAGCTCAGGTTTTTGGTCCATGATGAGACATGCCAGCTGTCAGCGGGGAGATGTCTCAGCAGCAGAGGGGAAGGAAGGGCAGCGCAGACCCCCACTGACCAGAGGCAGCATTGCTGAGCTGCAGTAGCAGGGACAGACAGGGCTGCGGTGAAAGAGAGGAGTGAGGAAGGTCTGAGCTGCCGGTACCCGAGGCAGAGCTGCTGAGGGGGTGTCTGAGAAGAGGGGTGGAGGAACGGGAGAAGGATGGGAAAGAGAAGAGGAATGCAGTATCCTGGATGGATGCAATCTGGGAACAACTGGAAACCAGTAACTCACAACACCACACCACTAACCCTAATTAAAACCCCTGGACATCAAAGATTTAATTAGCGTAGAGTATGAGCTTGACAGTCTTGTGTTGGTTTGGATAAGCGCAGGCCATCACTGTCTGTGCACAGGAGTGCGATTTCAGTCTCACTGACTGCCAACCCAGTGGATTTCATCCGCACCAGGTCTTTTGAAGCTAGTCCATGTACGTATATGAGGAAGCGGGCAACATTTTTCCCTCACTAATTGAAGAGCCCATCCTTTTCCTGTCCATTGAGACACAGGTTAGACCAGCTTTCAAGATATACATTATGAAGCTGTTCCCCTGCACGAACAGATTTCCTCCTGCACATTTTAGTATCAGTCAATAGGCAGCTATTTTACATGAAGGTTTTTCTTCGGCAATGAGTTTCACAATGAGAATATTCAGGCCTAACTTCTTCTCTTGTCCCAGCATTTATCTCCAGGTGGAGAAAGGGCTGCAGTGGCAGGTAGCAGCTGCAAAGAGGGCACCATTCAATGGGGATGCTTTGAGCATGTGGCACACCTCAGATGGCAGCATGACTGATGCCCTCCGGGCTCCGGATCCAGGCTAGGCCCACCACCTGCATCCCACACTGGGTCGCAGAGCAGGAAAGAGGCCACGGCGGACAGGTGGGATATAAGTGGGGAGGATAGGGAGTGAAGTTGTGGCTGGATGGGTGAGACAGCTGTGCAAATGAAAGACCCGCTTGTTATGAATTAGTAAGCAAGCCCATTCAAGTTTGTGTGCAAATGCATTCTCCTTTTGCAATCGGACCTCCCAGTTGCAGTGCAAACATGCTCTGTCCATCGTTCATTCGGGGTGGGTCATACACTGTCTCAACAATGCTTCTAACTGGAGAAGGGATCTCCACTTTAGCTCCCAAAGATGTGGGGGAAGTTCTAATGTGGGCCTGAACTCTGCTGCTTACCCTTGACTTCATACTAGGTCAAATCAAAGCACAAGCTCCAGATACTAGATGTATTTCAAGTGAGAATTAATTTCTTTTTTCTTTTTCATATAGGGACCATCTCTGGTTTTGACAGAATCATGGAATCATAGAATCATTTAGGTTAGAAAAGACCTTTAAGATCATCAAGTCCAACCATTAACCTAGCACTGCCAAGTCCACCACTAAACCACGTCCCTAAGCACCTCATCCAAACGTCTTTTAAATACCTCCAGGGATGGTGACTCAACCACTTCCCTGGGCAGCCTGTTCCAATGCTTGACAACACTTTTGGTTAAGATATTTTTCTAATATGGAATCTAAACCTCCCCTGGAGCAACTTGAGGCCGTTTCGTCTTGTCCTATCACTTGTTACTTGGGAGAAGAGACCGACCCCCACCTCTCTACAACCTCCTTTCAGGCAGTTGTAGAGAGCGATGAGATCTCCCCTCAGCCTCCTTTTCTCCAGGCTAAAAAACCCCAGTTCCCTCAGCCGCTCCTCACAGGACTTGTTCTCTACTGAGTTTACTAGCACTGTTTCAGTTTCCTCTTACAATTTAGTTCCTAGTCACACTAAATACTTGTAACTTCTCTCTTTATTGATTTATGATCAATACGAGAGGAGCAGAAAACAACCACATGCCTCACTCATTCCAGCAGAACACTCATTTATTTGCTGTATCAATAGAACAATTCATTTGTTGGTTTAGCACTCACTAGTTCCTATGATCTCTCCCTCGTCAATAAACTTTTCTCTGATGCCCTGCTTGATTTTAGTGGGAGCTTAAATCAATAAAGGACTGTGAACTCTAAGCCAGGTCTGTTTTCACTAAGATTCTTTTTGACTCTTGCCTGTAAAATATTTCTGTCTGTTTCAAAGTGAAAGGTCCAAAATTATAATGAGTTTGTTTCCTCCTAGTGAAGCACTAGTTTCCCACCAATTTCATTAAGATTCGCATGCAATCTGAAATTCACCTTGCTAAACATCTTTGTCAATCCCCAACCTCTCATTACCTTGATGAAGAAAATACATGATAGATATATCATTTGACACTGTTCCTAGATTAATAGTTCCATCGTCTCCACTGTAGTTAATTGTCTACATTTTTTTCTCTTGGAATAGTGGCTAGAGACAATAGGTCATGTTGTAACGTTGTATATGTTAGATATAATCTTAACTGGAACTGATGCAATAAATTGACATTTACTTTCTGCCTCAGTTTCTTGGATGTGGGTGTTTGTTTGGATCATAGATCAGCCTCAGGGTCTCAATATGTGCATCTTCCCCTCATGAATAATCTTTAATCTCTTCAACTATAGCAGGAAAGTATTCTCTCATTCCACTAGAACATTCTACCTTTAGTCTTATTTTATTTTCAGTCCTCCATAACATCATGGCTAATGGCTTCTACTAGTACGACAGATCCCTCCAGCACAAAACCTAACACTTTTCCTAGGACATTATACAGAATATGATGGGTTTAATTCCTCTTCTTACCACACCAAAAAGAAAAGCCCTGAAGTGTGAGCAGCAGGCAGCGGATTTAGAAAGTTTGCTCAATAAACAAGGGGAGCATTTTGCAGCTGCAGAGCACATTTCAGCTAAGGGTCTCAAAACATAAAATAAGTTTCATAAGAGCCTTGCTGAGATAGGGTTATGTGAGGTTTATTTAATTAAGGTTTAGTTGATAAATCAGAATAATGTTTGGGTTTTGGAGAGGAAATCATGAGAGTGACAAACAACTATATTTCTCATTCATTATGTGAATTTTGTGATGTTTCTGAAGCAGAATTTTATAATAAGCTGTGAAGACAGCCATGGATAAGCTTTTTCAAAACAGACAATGTCAAAAAACCTGCAACCATATTATGTCAAAGCGTAACTGATTTCATATTGACTAGCGGTGTCACAAATTTGTATCAAGGGACTGAGGAGCAAAACACACCACAAAGGCAAAAGAGAGCAATTGTGTGGAAAATAAGTGACAGGATTGTTGAACCAACTTTGTTTGATACTGCATGAGAAGATGACTTGCCATTCAGGCAGAAAATATATGCCAAAAAAATCCTTAAACTAGGAAAACAGTTAATTAATATACTCAAGTTCACAGATGTTTTAATCAAGAGCAGCCTAGATGATTGAAACTGTAACTGACTGCTATCCTGAGTAAAAGACATCAAAACAAATCTTCAGCATTAAATCCTGACATGAATATGGACCTTCTAATAAGGCAAAAATTTACAATAAAATTAGCATAGGCATTTCTCAATAACTCATTTAGCTTAAAGAAATGTATGGTTTTCCACAGATCGCCAACAATCTATCTCTTTTAGGAGCTAAAAACCCCTTTACAGTTACAACTAAAAACTTAAGCAGTGTATACATCAGGCAATACACAAATTCCAATAGTTCTATTGCCATAGAATATTACCAGATGACTAATAAAATGCGTGTTGCTCTTCAGGTTTACAAGCATACAAATAGATAAATTGATATCAGCTTCTTTTTAAAAAATGTTTAGGGACATTTGAAAATGTTTTTGACCATTTCATGTAATAAGGTTTGTAATCTTCATCTATACTTACACTACATGGTATGCCTGCTTGCACACCCCCTATGTAAACGGGGAACATCTCCAAGAGGGAAAACTGACCCTGTAAATAAATAACAAATCTCTCTCCCCTCTCTCTCCAACATCTCTGTTGGTACTACTTGGGGAAAGCATGTGCCTACGAGGAACCAATCTACAAATCCATCTGGGAGTCCCCCTTCCCCTTCCAGCACATCCCATGGCATGGGGAGCCTGCACCTCTGCATCACAAGGCACTGTCCTAGTCCTGCAAACAGCACGCAGGAGCTGGAGGAGACGGAGCATCATCTCTCCGACTCGGGTCGGCAAAAGAAACTGGATCTTTCCAAAGCCTTTTGGAAAGTGGAAAGCCTTTGGGAAAGTGGAAATTGAAGGGAAGATCGGGTCCTATTGCATGGTCTAAGCAGAGCGGGTCTGCCTGAGGTCTGTCTTGGCCGCCTGAATAGTCCTGGGAGATACATGCCACAACCCCTTAAAATGGAAGCGTACGTCCAGTGAGCTGCCCTGCAAATAGATTGAAACTGTTTGGCTAAGGTTGCATGGTGGAGGACATAAAGAGTTTCCTGCTTGCTCCAGAAAAAGGACCCAGGAATCTCAGTAGACTACAGCGGGGGTTAAAAACGGGGGTAACGAAAGAGGGAAAGTTAAATGTTGTGGATGGTCCCACCCTGCAGGGAGCACACAGGGCTGTGTTAGTGCTGTCAAGTCAGTCGAGGGCTCCCACTAGCGTAATTCTTTATTTCAGTTCCGTTACTTGAAAAAGGAGCTAAAAATAGGGGATTATTAAAGAGAAGAAAAAGTACGGTAAGAAAAAGCAGCTGTCACAACAGTTAAGTTCACGGTTACTTTCACACTTGATTCATCAGTTTTAAACCTGATCCCTGTTGTCAGTTCCTCAAAGCTTATACAATCTGGAAATTTCTCGTTGAAAATAATCAGATGCCATTTTCAGCACCTAATGAAGACATGCAACACTTTGTGAAAAACTATCAGCAACATGTTAGCCGGCATCTTCAGACAGGCACTCTGGAGAAGGATGGAGATCAAGGTGATCTGTCACTGCTGTCTGTGGGTCCTTTCAGGGGCATCCATGAGCATGCTACGCCTGGTCCTCAAAATACGTGGTGTTGGGATACAGAAAGGATCTGAAGCCAAGGGGAAATCTGTCTGGCTAAAAACATGTAATGTGTGGGGTTTTTTTTTTCAAATCAAAGCTCAAGTTGAAGATCCTGCTCTTAAAAACAAATTATGCAGATCTGGATGTCCGACTGGGCAATAGCATGTAACAGTAGAAAATGCAGGTCTTGGGAGCAGTGCTAGAGCTGACGCATCTAAAAGTAGATATTTCCATAACTGACTATTTAGGATGGTTTGTATTAGAAAATCAGCAATTTGCACTGCTTAATAATAACAAGTACTTTCCACCAGATATTTTTGTGTAACACTGAGCATTTCTAATGTTGGAGCCTTCTTCATGTTCTAGCAAAGTCCACAGTTTTAGAAATACATCTTCTAACACGCTGAAGTACATCCCTGCCTTGGATTTTCTTTTCTAGCAAACTTGATGAGCATGCACTAATAAGAGCTACTAACTGGGGAACTATGAGCTTCTCAGGTTTTTGGTCTACGTGTACAAAAATTGGATATCTATATAGGAAGGAACCACAAGAAGAAACATAATTTTTTTACATTTGGACTAGATATAGACATAAGGCACAATTAACTTCTTTGTATTTTCATGGAAATCTGCATCGTGGCAATTTCCAGGCTCACATCCTGCATCCCTTATTAAATAGATACTTTATATTTGTTCCCTGTGTATCATGAGTGGCTGGCACGGCGTGGGAGAGCAACCAGACTGCTTTTTGCTAGCACTCACCAGACCACTGAGAAAATTGTAAAGTACCAACTATTTTACATTAAAAAGCATGGGAAAAAAAAGCCATGAGGTAACTCCACTAGAAGATACGAGAGAGATATTTCTGACTCTTCATATCTCTTGGTTTACCTAAGAAAAGCACAACCAAATGCACAGCTCAGAAAGAGAAAGCTACGCAAATCCAGATGAGAGACAAATATTTTGTGTGTAAACATGCTGCAATGACCTACCTAATACATGGTCAATTTTCTGCTTTTTTTAATTAAGCTTTTAATTCAGGTTTGTGGACATACATATGTTGAATTACCTGGTATTCACCAAACATATTAGAACAAATTACCTGTGGGACAACAGTTAGGTAAGAACTAGGGAAGAAGCTGTGACTTTAAAACCCCAATTCTACTTCTCAGTAAAAAATTGAATTCTACAAATAAGTCAGGCCAACATTTACAGCGTTGGTACTGTAGATGCTGCCTCATTCACTTTTCTATTGGGGACACTAATTTTCAGTTAGGTATTAAAACAATGGAAATTATTTGAAGATGGTTAAAAGACGAGAAGAAAGAAGACTTCTGGGCCCCAGGAAATCCACCAGCTCTGCCTGGGGCAACCTTTGGACATGCCAAAATCAGTGGCAAACCTTTGATTCCTTACTACTGGGGGGGCTGGCGCTGTGTACCATGCTGCCTTTTGCCAAGCACAGCAACGCCGCAAGTTAAAAAATTTTCCTTAGCACACACTGTCCTTCTACAGGAGGGAAAATCCAACCCAGGAAAGGTTGTGGGCATGAACATGAAGAACAACCTAATGTCCCACGAATATCTAGGGAAAACTGCTGGATGTTTTTTCCTTCTCCCCAGTAGGCAACCTGCCCAATTTTGAGGACCATTAATTTTCCCAGATGCCCTACATAGGGTGCAGCTTTTACTGCCTTGATGAAATTGCTTTCTTTTTTAAAAAAGTGTTTCCTGCCTCCTGAACCCCAAAGAAATGGTGTTTTTTCTCAATACATTTAGGCTCTAGCCCAATGCTGATTTGAGTTAGTCAGAGCTCTTTTTCTTTCTGGAAGCTGTCTTAGGAAATAAGATGAAACATACAAGTAGATGTATGGACATATGTAGCATTGCTGCCATTGATGAAAGTACACACTTCCTTGTGCCTCCCAGCCTACCATACACCGAGTTTTGCATAAACAAATAGTATTTTCTCTTTCAAGTGGTTGCATGCCCTTGACACGTCCATGAGAGTTAAAGCTATGAGTAACTGGCTATGTTTTATGTATCTGTGCTTGAGCACCCACAGGCTGCTAAAGAGAAATACGAAACAGCATGCACAGCTGAAGCGCTGCTATGCTCAGGCGTCTGTAAGAAAGCTCCATCGTCTTTTGATAGATTAACTGAAAGGGGTGATGTTATTACTGAACCAGATCAATCCTACACTGTCTTCCTTCGTCCGTATCTTTATAATAAGACATGCCTTTGTTTTCAAAACAGATGTTGCAATCTTTCTTCCAAAAAGGGAATCAAGATCGATTAGCCTTGAACTTTCAGTCACCTGTGTTGCAATCCTTTAAAGAGATTTTTCAAGATAAAGAAGGGAAAGGTATTTTCTTGTGACCCAGAATATAACTTCCATATTAGGTGTACACAGGGCTTCTATTTACAGCACTAGAACAATGAAGATTATCCCCAGCAATCATTTCAAAACATGAATTGTGGGTTTTGGTGACTAGACCCTAATTGTTATTTTTTTAACAGAGATAAAACGTTACTGTAGCAGATTTCATCCTACTGGAACAGGTTTTTCTTTTCCAAATCATCTTGTCCTTCACAAGCACCTTAGGAGTGCAAAGCCAGAGGTGTCCACAGCCAGCAGTTAAAAACCAGTTTCAAGGGAGGAGGAGAACCCTCTGCCTGCTCCTGCCCATTCTCCCTGTCCCCAGGAGGGGGAAGCCGAGCTCCGCCAGTTGCAGAATTACAGTTGCAGTGAATTAAAGTGAACTGCGGGTAGGACTTTCTTCCTTAACATCAATTACTCTTACGCTTGCTCCCATGCACGGAGTTAAAATGCTCCTAGTGGCTTCTTCCAGGGCCCCCAACCGTGGGAAAGCATCTTTCTAACCTCACTGATAATGCTCTAAGTTTTGGGTCAGAAAGGATTTTTTTTTTTCCTAAGCAATTTTCCTCTTGAGCAATAGGAGGATCAAGCTGATGTGAACCACACTGTCTTTCTAGCTCTCCTCTCACCCACACAAACGCGCTGCTCAGAGCTTTGATGAGGAGTCCCGAGCCCAAGTGTCAGTCTAAATTAACATAAAATGCATCTCTTCCTGTTACCCAGGGCCAACAGCCTGTCTGGAGTGGTTCTTCTCCATAGCGAGGAGGATCGGGCTACTTTCAGATAAGGCCATTTTAACTGCTGGAAATGAGGAGAATGATACAGTTGCCTGAACACTTTCATGCCATTGGAGACACCCCAGTCTCCGGGTGGGAGCAGACTTCCCGTAAGTCCACATCGCACCCCCAGACCTGTCTCAGATACCCAGAGGCATCCTCCCCGGCACCACTGCCCGCCTTTGGGCAGCCAAATCCTCCACTTGGACGTGCTGCCTGTCCAGCCCACGCGGCAGGTTTGGTCTGCGGGCAGGTGTAAGGTGTAAGCAGCACACAGGGTGCAGGCTGAAGCGTGGGATTCAGCTTAGAAAATGAAACTTTTTTGTGAAGTACAGTAACCGCAATGAAGCGGCGGCTGTGTGTTTATCTCCCGCGTGTAAAACCATTACTTCTGAAGTTGTTACCTAGCGTTTCAGCTGCTCCGAGAATACAAAGCCCTTGTAACTGTATTAGGAGCTTCTCCGGCATGAGGAGCTCTGAGTAACGAAGGACAACGTGTGTTGGGTGGATCATTTCATTAAGGAAGAGCAGGCTGCCTGCAGACAGGGAGCAATTCTCCCACGCAGAGGAGCCAGCTGGGCTGCCAAGCAGTGTTGCAACCTCCACGGCAAGTACCACTTCAGACCTGTCCTCCTGGGGAATCTAAATCAAAAGCTCATGCCAAATAAATCTGATCAAGTACATATTATTATCCTCAGTGGACAACTTCAAGCACTCAGACAATTATGCAATGCAATTTCTTAATTAAGAGCAGAATCATCTTGAAAGATACCCGCCTTCATCCGCCTGAGGGCAAAAACCACTGTCCTTTCCCTTTTGATAACACTGCGGAAGGTAAGCATACCTGACAAGCCTTAGCGTCAGCAAACAAACATGGTATGAAATCGTGGACTGACTGAGCAAATTCTTCCTCACTGGTTTTAAGGAGGAAACAGCACATGCAGTAGAAGCACATCTTACTCCTGCTACACTGTGATATGCACGCAAAGCTGCCCCCCTTCTAGTGCGTTACAGCTAGCCTAAAAAGCTTGACTAGAAATCAAAAAAGATTTTTTTAATAAAGAACTATTTAGCAAAAGATGTCAAGGTTCTCCCACAATATACTATTTCTATTTTCCCTGGTATATTAGCCCTGAACTTTTTTATTCATACTTTCAAGCCTTCCTCAAAATGACCAAAAGCAAGCAAAGCAAAAGATACAAAAAACTTTTTTTATACAAAAGACTTGGAGAACATTTTTTGCATCCTAGTTCTCTGCTGTGCCTTTCTGTGTATTTGTATAATGAACAGCCTTTTGGTTCTTGTGGGAAATGCCAGTATGCAAGCAGTATATAGTATTGTTGGCCCAGAATTTTTGGAGATTCCTACTGGAAAAAAGTCTCCTTATTGAGTATACATCATCAGGGAGTAGAAAACTGATTCTGTGCGTGCCAATTTTTGTATAAAATTAAATAAAATTTGGCATTGTGATTTATATTTCCAATATAGAAGCAGTTGTTTGAATAACAGAGTTTCTAAGTGTATGCATGATTTAATGATATACAAGACTCGCTGCAACCGCCTCCATTCCAGGAGCTTATATTTCCCACCAGGAACTGCTGAATATTTTCTTCCACATTAGCACAATTCAATGCAACAGAAATTATTCTATTATTAGACTACTTTTTAACTATGCCTGTTGGAAAAATCCTTACCTATACAGAAACTATGTTAACATTGTGCAATTCAGCATCTGACCGCATGCACGCACATTTCCCCGCCAGTGCCAGTGCCAGTGCCAATGCCAGCTCTGTGGGGTAAACCCTGTGCATTCGGTTCTGTGGCACTGTAATTCAAAATCTGGGCCTCTAGGTAATGGAATTTTTTTTACGCCAATCCTTCTACCAGTCCATACCTTTCCTGGCCATGTCAACAAAAAGATGGAAAGACTGGTTTTGTGATGACAAATACATTAACCCTTCATCCATGCATATTCCTGATCACTGGGGTTTTTAAGTGCTGCACACAGCCTCATCTGCCGACAACCTGGTTTGGGGTTGGCAAGTGTGGGAGCGGCACCGGAGCCACAGCACACACTCCGCTCTCTCCCTCACTTTTCTTTATTTTGCAGGGTCTCTCTGGAGTGACTTATGCACAGGCTCGATTAGCCTGATGCAAATTTCAGCTTGTGCATTCTTTTGTACTTGCATTTTTATTAATTCTTCTTTTGTGCGCCTGTAGACACCACCAGGTTTCAAGGAACGGCGTGCCGTCTGCCATGCTGCCTCATACCGGGCACCCCATGTTGCCTGCAAATACCGAGCACATCCCAAAATTCATCTCAGCCTGTCCCCTGATCTCATCCAGACCCGGGGCCTGAAAGAGACCTGGTGGAAGTGGCTCCTTCGTGCAGCCTGGGGCCCTGAGCTGGCCTTGAACGTCCCCCCCCGTGCGTTCTCTCTCCGATACACATCATTA
Organism: Ciconia boyciana; assembly: GCF_034638445.1. Lineage (NCBI taxonomy): Eukaryota > Metazoa > Chordata > Aves > Ciconiiformes > Ciconiidae > Ciconia > Ciconia boyciana. The sequence goes on along the minus strand of NC_132934.1, from coordinate 123,111,329 downwards.
AGCCAAAGTTACAAAAATCTTTATACATGTTAGAAGCGGCATATTCACTCTCAAACAACTTCCACTGCTGTATCTTTCTATACTCAGAAGAGAGGATTCGAGAGCGTCTTTTCATGAGCTCGAGTCCACGAGCCCTCACGTGTCCTGCGCCCTTCCCGCCTCTCGCACCTCCTCCCCACGGGCTGCCATGGCCGCCAGCGCTACCAGCTCCTGGCAGTGCTGGGGAAGGCCGCTCCTCTGGCTGTTTGTGGATAATCTTCTTTTAACAGGCAACGACAAGCAGTGTCTTGCCTGTTTAGAGTACTCAGAAAATCCACTGCTTCCCCACGTTACTCGCGCTCAGAGTTTGGTGGGTAGGTCCTTCCTGACTGAAGTCCATCCTGTCCTTCAGGGGTGCCAATGTTTTCTTTGAAAAGGCAGACCCAATTTATTTCCCTGTTCGTTAAGCCTCTCAGCTCCTGGCCTAGGTGGGGCGGCAGCCTCTGCGGTGCCTCTCTCCAGCCAAAACAGTGACCACTCATCAGATTAAAGATTAAGGGTGGGTCTGAGCTTGAACCTACCCACAGTCTGAAGCAGAGGACCCACAAGGATGAGAGAAGGTAAATGGCTAACGTTGGAAGCCTGGAATCCATCTTGCACAATTTAAACCCAGAATATTACACTAGGATCCAGATCTGAACTTCCTCATAGCTGTGGGAAGTCCTAGACAAAGTTCTTGCCCTAAATCTGTTACAGATTAATGCTAAGTGACTTTAAAATGGCACACATGCAACCACAGAGCCTGTGCCTGCCACAGGCATCTGACTGTGTTTCTAGTTTTCGTGCACTAATCATTACATATGAACTAATAAAGTGAAAACATTCAGACTTTAGTGTGCCTTGTGTTTATCACTTTACAGCACCTATTTCTTCAAGAATTTCAATGCTTTTACGAGAAATAGGTGATCCTAATAACAGTTCTTTGAAACCAGAAATAGCTCTGTATCTGATATTAAAAGGATTACAAACCATCCATGCAAGTAAAAGCATTAGAAGTTTTTTACTGCTATTACAGTATTACTTGTTGGAGAAGCCCATCCCCACAGAGTTGGGATGCTGATTCTTAGAAAGCATGAGCGCCACCCGTTCATGTTGACTTCAGCAGAAGTTGCTGACACTTGGACCTCAGATCAAGAAGCAGATAAACACTATCACAGCAGTACTCTGGGACAGCGTGGGCTCAAAATGACGAAGGGGAAGAATTACATATCTGAAGGTGAATTTTGAAAAACTACATCAAACACTCAAGTTTTTTTCAATTACTATAATACAATTTTTGAGTAATTACATATTTAAGCATATGTTCTTGAAGAACCACAGTCACATTCCTTTTGTCTCCCTGTCTCTGGGGTGAGAAAGACCCTGTTTAGGTAAGCTTGCTTTTTTCTGTAAAGCACTGGTAAAGATTTTCATATGAAAAGCCAGTGTTTCTTATCATGCTAGGATGTGCTTGGAGCATCAGATTACAAGGTCTTTATTTCCTTACAAAAAATTAAGGGGAGAAGAGGGATAGAAGAGAAGGCAAATGAGCCAATGAGGGAGCAGATACTCACCAGAGTTAGCAAAAAAAAAAAGGGGGGGACTCAGGGTAATGTGGTTAAAAATAACCACCATTTGCTTAAAAGATATTGGTCAACTCAGTAACGTCAGAAAAACCATCTTCTTTATCAGTCAGCGTCTTCTTTGACAAAAATCTCAAATTTTCACACATGATTTTGAGTTATCATTTTTTGTTTCAAATTATCAATGTTCCAGAAATGCCAAATTGCAAAAAATGCCCACCCGCCCTCATTTCCCGAATTGAGAGAGGAGGGTTGCCCTATCTAGCCCACAATAAGAAGACTATGTTTGATGACATCACTGCCCCACACGGTATTAAAACCTGACTGACACTGTAGCCTAATAATTGCAGCCAATTGCATATTTTTCACTTTTAAAAGACAAAGGCCTTGACCATAAAAAGAGGTTATGTGGCTAGCATCCAGAACATGACAATCACAGGAAGCAACACGTCATCCGTTCAGAGGTGACCAGCCAGGGGATTTATGTATGTTTAAGAGTCCTCCAGACACCTACATGCCTGTTATTGTATCTACAGCTGTCACATATTGGAGGCCAAACTTGGATTTAGAGTTTGGAAACTCTAAGGAGCAGTTTAGACGTGGAGAAAATGGGTTGCCATGACATCAGTGGCTTAGTTCGAAGCTGCTCCTGTAAGACAGCACATGAGCAGCTGCTGAGCCCTCATATGCGCTAAGGGTCTAGAGCCAAGAGAGTGGACTATGTCTGACTCCTGGCCCTAGCTTTTCTGGTTAAACACCCAGCTATTCCTATCATTCTCTTAGTTTTACTATTGAAAAACAATGCATACCATGTTATGTGTATGTACTTTAGCACCATATTAGGATCTGATCCTCTGGTAGACCAGGTCCTCTAACTTCCTTGGTTTGGGGCTTTTAAAATTTTTCTCACCTGACCTGAAACTTCATAGTATTGTCCTCAGGCTGAAAGAGCCAAAGATACCTCTGCCATCTCCATTCAATAGTAAGATAACAGCTATTTTAAACATATATACTTTCCAATTACACATAATGCTTCTAGGAGAAATGCAGCCACTAGACAGGATTGCCTCACATTTCCTGCATTCCCCGAATTTTTTTTTTCTTGAGAACAAGTCTTTTCCCAGAACCACATCTCATAATGAATTACATTAATGCATAAACTGCAAAAGAGGTTCCTCATCACCGCCCTTAGCTTGGTATACAATGAAAATCCTGTTAAACCGCTTTGAACTCTTCCCTCCACAAATAAAATATGCTTATTTTAATTCTTCAAAGCTGACAAAAGACAATAAGGTCACGTTTTTATTTAGCTGAATCACAAGCAGATAGCGCTTGTTTGGGTGCAATCATAACTAAGCTTCAGTCTCTATTTCTACCACAGTCACTATAAAAACATCCTTGCACCTTTTAAGAACATGGTAAACATTCCTAATATAATAGAGTTTTATTTGATAACACTATCTACTGTCATGCTTGACATACAGACCTAACAAAGTCTTCCCTCGCTTGGACTAATAATCCTCTTAGCACTAAGGGAACTGCTCAATTAACATTTGCAAGTACAGTTATACATTACATACATAAGGACTGCAGCCACCACTGACTAAAAAAACCTGCCTCTCAGATCAGGGCCTATCCAAAATTTATGAGATTTCTGAGGCATTTCAGTATTAAGTCCTGGTCCAGAGCTCACTGAAGTAAGAAAGATCTTCTTGTTGACTCTTAATGGCCTTGACTCAGATCTAGACTGCAACTTTGCTTATTCACGTCTTCCATGGTGCTGTAAAAAACCACACCTTTATTTCCTTCCCCAACCATATTATTGTCCTTTTTTGCTGAGGCTGAGATTGTTTTTATGCTATTTCGTTAGCTACACAGAGAGAGTGCATATGCTACTCTCTGTGGTGATTTAGGAGACCACTGAGGTCTTGATTTTGTAAATACCTTATTGGGGTAGCCCCACTGAACCCTGTATGTACTCAGTTAAAAGACCTACTTGCCTGGAGGATGGAAACTTGCAGCAGTACCCATCAGGTCTTTTACATAAACACTAGCATATAAAAATATTTTTCTTTTTAATATTTTCAAACACTTATCTAAACAATGTTTATTTATAATGAAGAATAGCTAAATGTTTCTCATTTTGAAAAGACCATGCAGAATTGTGAACCTGAGAAAGGAGCAGGATTTCTCAGTCCACAAGTTTAAAGCTTTATTGTGAGTTTTTGTGAATTAAGGGAAAAATCATACTGTAAACATACTTGAAAGCATTTTATCTTGCTTCTAAAGGTGTATTTGAAAGTTTTTTCACATCTGAATTGAAATAGGATAATAATCAGAAAACGTAATCTCCCAAGGGCTGACAAGAAAACAGAAAATAAAGCCAATGTAACCAGTACAATCCCATCTGTATGCTGCTCTTTTGTTCTGGGCAACTTCAATTCACATCCAGTCTGACAACAGATGAGAGGCAGACGTAGGACCAAAACAACCACATTAAATTATAGCCACGCTATTATTTTACTGAATAATTATTAGAGATAACTGCATTCAGCACTTGAGGAAAGGCCATACAGACCACTCTCAAAGCAAGTACCGTTGCCAGCTGGGATGAGACCGAGCTCTGCTGGCACCTTCTAGATGTTGGCCCCAGACTAGTTCACCTTGTAGCCTTGGCCCTGGCTCAAAGTCCCTCACCTTCTTGGCAAAGCCTGTTGCTGAGGGATGAGTGCAGACAGTGACCAGCCTCACCAGACCTCACTCTTCTCAGCATGCTACACCCCCTTGGCAGAGTAATAACCCTGCCTGTCTCTGAATGCAGCTTCAAAGGCAGCCCAGCCATATATTCAATAGCTGGACCCCATCATACTGCACAAACCCAGTGAAACACCACCAATTTCTGTAGCAACGTCACAACAAGCTTTTAGACACTTTCTCAGTCTGCCACCGGTCAGCCGAAAGTTAACCTTTTCTACAAAATATGACTCAGACAGAAAATGCTCGGGGCCATGATACTAGGGCAGCAGCTGTCCTCCCCTGCAAGACTCACTTTCCTTTTAATGACTTTCCAAATATTTTTTCCATCCAGGAGAAACAAGAAGAATGCCAGATAGGTATCTTCCACTTGGGCAAGACCATACTGGACTGGCTCCACACCAAACCACAGTCAGAGACATGAACGGAAGATAAGATTCTCAAAGAAAATTAAAACACACTGTTAGGGCGTAATACAGGAACAAACACATCTAGGAGTCATGAGGATATAAACAGTCCAGACAACTTAATGAAGTTTGTAGTTGACTAGTAAAAAAAATTACTGGCACGGAGTCTTATTTAGAAACGAAGAGAGTAATGCCTTGATTAATCCCAAGGAGGTAGTAAAGTTACAAACACCTGTAATACATGTCAGATATATATCTTCTACTGTAGTCTAAATAGCAGAACTTTCAGGGACAGAAATATCCCAAATACTCTTCAACAATTTCCGCTGTTGCTGAAGCTAGCAACATTTCCATTAAGAGCAGATGTTGTCCATCAGTCTTACAATGAATTATTTGGGCACTCGGACACTTTCGCAGATCCTTGCAACAGGCAGCTGTACTTATTTAAAGTGCACAATATTCTGCACAGCATTTTCCATTGTGTCACAGAGTAGCTACTACACCATTTTCGTCTGTGTTTTCGCAGCCTCTTCTGCTTTTGTGGTTGTGTGGGTGGACAGGCATGGGCAGTAGATGTGAGTCGCAGCGAGGAACCCATATGCATGTGAGCACGGGCAGAGGAAGTCGCTATGCATGCATGCTCGACTAAGACCCTTCCAACTGTGATTCCAGGAAAACCTTGCATGGCCCCAGGTGGAAAAACAGGTGTTCGGATGGTAAAATTAGCGTGAATAGGGAAACTGGACACTCTTACTGCATATTCTCTCACACTTTATGCCAGCAAATTAAAATCTGACTGAAAATCTCTGTATAGCATGCAGAGAACAAAGCAAGAGATAAACATCTACAGAATTTCGAGTAGCCTCAGTGACATGTGTTCTGTTGCCAATGTATCCCTGTGGTTTTCATTCCCACTGCTTTCTTTTCTAACCTCCTATGCTCATGGGTGGAAGTTCTCATAAAGGGAATGGTCAAGGGAAAGATACAGCATTTTAAGAAAATGTCATCTTACCTTTCTTGTGGACTCCTGCTGGCCCCATGCACGCATGCGTACATATGTGCATTTCCCTTGACATAGTCCTGGTATTCTGAAAGCAGAGCACAATGTGGATTGCATCTGCTGCGAAGATATATGAGCAACATGCAGGAGAACTGGGATTCCTTCCCTCCCCTAAAATATAATTGACGCACAACCTGGTCCATTTGAAAAGCAAAAATAAATAAAACTAAAAAAACCCAACACTTTCTCTAGAGCAGTCTTATGAGCTGTAAGGGCAATGCTCCTTTTGACCAAGGATGCTAATGTTATACCCTGAGTGGGGGTGAAAACAGCCAGGGCAAAAAAATAACCCCAACCTTTCCCTTAGTTTATAGGCAAATTGCCTTGCAAACTTCTCCCAGGAACTCCTCAACCATCTGTTGTCTTCTATCCCACAGCCAAAATACACTAAATTCTAGCAACAGATCTTAAACAAAAACACAAGGACTCTTCAGGGAGATGTGCAACAGCACAAACCCCTAGCTGTCCTACTTTCGGAAATGAAGTAGAACTGACAGGAATAAGGGAAACGACCACTGCTGAGAGGAGAGGTGTCAGTCCCTAAAACAGTCACTCAGAGAAGGTCCAAACATCACTTAGCAGCTTTTTTCTCCTAAGAAAACTCCCAAGGTTTTGAGAGGGAGGACGGATGAGGGACACAGCTGCACACACATCAGCAGTCCTTGACTTCGGCACTCACTGTGTGCCAAACACACACGCACATACAAACATGCACACGGGTGGAAAGAGGAATGCACATTTCTGCACCCCAGCTGAGGTATAGCAGGAGCAGTCAGTATGTTCATCCTATTTGTTGCAGAAGGGCAGACTTAGATCCTGCTAATATAAATGTACTTAAAGAGGAGAATAAAAGGGATCACAACTCCGCATTCACACTAGGGAGAAACAACTCTTAACAACTGCTGTAGAAAACTAAGCCTGTAATCTCCTAAATATTCGGAACAGGATCTTAAATCATCTGGTGCAAGTTGTCTCTCAGCAACCCCAGACCTCAAAGGCTGAATGACTGCACAACGCTTTCAATAATGAAAGAAATACTTGTCTTTACAAAGGCAGTATTTTCTTGTTTCTACTTAGAGCTAACATTAACTGTTATGAACTAGCACACTTAAAAAAAAACTTCCCTGTACAGCCAAGAATATTTCAAATGTATGTACTTAAGACCCTTTTAAAAAATTATCTACTGGTCAAGAGAGCAAATTATTTGTATTTTTTTGATAATAAAACTGGGAACCACCACAAATACAACTGTAGCAGGATTTTTTTTCTGAGGCATAGTACAAATGTAAAGATGATGGAGGAAGGCATCAACTCTAGCCCATCGTTCTTTTCTTCTCACAAGATCAGTTCCTACAAAGTTTAACTTGGAGCTTAGTTTTGGTTTATTTATGCGAGTCTTCTGGTCTTAAAAATGGGTTTACCAGGGTTTTGTATGTCTGCCTGCCTGCCTTTCTGTTCTTCTTTTTACATTTTCCACTGAACATTTTGGGAAGATCCAGCCTGTTAACATCAGTGCAACAAAGGCAGCATTTTCAATGTCCTGCTAAGAAGAGACAGAAGTGTTCATAGGCTTAAAATTCATCTGATATGGAGCAGAGGTAAAGGACCTGATTCTGCACCTTTAAAGCCCATCAGTCTTTTTATTCATTGTACTGACTTTGAATTTGGTTTCTATTCCACCATTAGCTACAATGCTGTACAGGTGAAGAACAGTAGGTCGTGTCAATAATTCATCAAACTGCAGAAGAGCAAGAAACGTAATGAAAGGTCAATGTTCACAAGCAACAGAAACATACTTCAGAGCAATGCTGTGGCACAAAGGCTATCAAATGGCTGGCTAAGGGAGAGTAGAGAGGATGCAGCCAGTCTAATAAGGCTCTTCACTCCAGCACAGAAATGAGAAGGGACACCGAAGACTGGAAGCGAATCCAGGCCACCACCAAGGGAGAGTGAGGCAGAAGTTGTAAAGAGTAAGAATGGTGAGCTCTGGGAATGAACCACCCACTAACATCAAATGCCATGTGGATCTGCTTCTCTTGGGGGTTGCAAGTTAAACCTGAAGGTCTTTCTGGAGGCAATGCTCTAGCCAAGCATTTGCTGGAGAGCTCAGGGCCCTTTGACTCTGGTGGCTTACAGAAGTCAAAATAGCAGGTTCCACGGTCCTTTTGGCCTCTACGAAGTCACCATGTCAAATACAGATCCCTAACAAGGCAGGGGATGAGTGGGGTACCCGTGGGGGCAAATATGCCAGAGTCCCCTAGCTGCTGTTGCCTCTGCTACTGCCTTTGGGATCAGAACAACAGTGTCTGAAGGGAGCCTGGGTGGAGGTGGCAGGGAAGTATGTCAGCCTTGGAGGCCAGCCAGCTTTCTTATCATGCTGGTGCAGCATACTCAGAAAGCAAATTCAGGGGGTTTTCTTTGTTCTTTGCAGCAAAGGGAGTCTTGTGGCTGAAACCAACTGCCCCAGGAGCTGTGGTTATGTCAGGTCCCAGACGTGCTGATGCCTGGGGAAGCTGAAGGGCTGGAGCCAGATGGCAGAGCAGGGGGGACTGTAGCCAGCACTCTCCTGAAGAGGGTCCCTTCAACTGTCACAAAGTCAGGGATCAACGTTTGCTTTGCAGTGCTGGCCGTGCAGCATGACCACCCAAGTGCTAGTACGTCGGCTCTTTGCCTCTTACTACTGGCGAGCTTGTACCCCACGTTCCTGCGTTGCCCAAAACAGTGGAGTCCCAGTCTCCTCTGGAATCAGGCCAGGTACAGATCGTGACCAGGTATGGACAGAGTCCCCAGGCTCAGAGCTGCTCATACCTGGAAGTGGCCGTGGTGGCCCCCTGAGGGCTCAGGTTGGCTCCGAGAGCCTTTGGAGAGTGTAGCCCCCTCAGAAGTCCGTGCACTTGCTCCCTTGCCTGTCCCTGCCCAGTGCGTGGCCCTGGGTACCGGAGCAACTGCCCCCCTACAGTTTGGGCAAATGAGAAAGTTACTCTGGGGAAAGCTGGCATATGAACTTGTGGTACACCAGCTGCTTGGCAAGAATCGCCTGCGAGTGCGTTGTCATGGGGCAAAGCCCATCTTTTCACTGCTTTCTGGAGGATTTCAGGGAAGTAGCATGAGAACGGGCAGCGTCCACAGAGCAGCTGACACCCTGACGGTTCACATCCTGCTTTACCCCAGGAAAAATTACTTCTGTGTCATTACAGACAAAAACTCATCTTAAATATCATCAAATTATGGCAGATCATGACTTCTTTTAATAGAAAAGAGCAGAGTCTTCAAAATTTCTCATTCAGAAGTTAAAGTCAGGATGAATTATCTCTGACATGTGTCTAGACAAAGATCACATTATTGCTTTGACCCATCACGGGAGCACTTGCCAGCTCTCTGTGACGTAGATCTTCTTTTCCAAATCTCTCTCTTTTTTATTCTTTCTTTCTCTCTCATTTTTTTCCTACTAAACCTCCACTACTAAGAAATATATCAGATGACCTCAAAGGGAAAAATAAAGTTGCCATCAATAAGCTGAAAACAAAACTGAGAAATAAAAAGTCACTTCTCTCAATCCGAGCTGTAACTGGTATAGCAGTGTACATTGCTCCACCAAAGCTTGCCTACATTACATCATGCCAACATCAGTGACGGGAAAAGGACAGAGAGACCATATTGCAATATTAGCTAGAGACAAGTGCAAGAAAAAAAGAAGTAAAGCGGTCAGGAGAGCTAGAATTAAAACATTACAAAATATTGCACATAAGCAAACAATGATGCAAGAAAGTTCAGCACTGGGGGCCAAAGTAAGACGCTGGAGAGCTGATCATCAGTTGATGAGCCTTGCAGTATTGCTTCTTGTTTACTTTCTGGGGCAAGCCCTGCCCTGGTGTGAACAGGAGAGGACTGCACAACCACGGCTGCATTTCATGGCGTGACAGCACACGCAAAACCAAACAGTATGCACAGGCAGATCCCCACCTGTACTCATCGGAAGACTGACAGCTAATGACATGCCTCTAATTGGAACACTATTCAGTGTATTATACCAATTATGGAATCAGGCTTAATATCCTGACCGCTACATCTCCCAAAAGACTGGGCTTTTAGGGGAATTCAGCCAAACCACTCATCTGTGCTACAACCACATTTTCAAAAGCCCATATGCCACGCTACGCTGTATCTACACTTTGTATTGCAAGTGGTATCGGAGGGAATTTTTTGAGTCATTTAAGGGCCAGAACAGCTTTTTACAATAAAATGGAACTACAGTTCTTATCAAATCTGCTCCTAGTAGTAGTACCATTTTTTATCAAATAATTCAATAAACAACACAAGACGTACAGATTTCAGTTCCTGTTCCTCACTACTTGGCACCCGTATCACATCCTGTTGTGTTACACGGTTTCCAATTTGACTGTGCTGAGAAGAAATAAACCTTTTTCTAAATTTTCTAATTTCCAGTTCTAAAGACAACACTAAAATGTTATTTTAGGTATGTGATGGGCATTGTTTTGGTCTGGACACTAATGTAGCCAGGAATACAGTTGCGTTTTTCTTCAAGGAGGAATATTTTCATATGAGAGATTATTTTCCAAAATTTGCCAGATTCTTTAGTTCATGGCTATGGCTTATAGCAGGACAGATGCATGTTTGCTTTCTACTGTAGTATTAAGAATGTTGTTTATTATACCTGTTGTTCTTAAAATAGCTTTCTATATGGTCCATTTAGACTGTCAGTTTGGAACACTATATCAATTTCCAAACCCATGCTTAATATGTTTCATTATCTCAAATCAGAGCTCATTCACTTTAACAATGTAATGTTGACATAATCAAAAACATAAGCAAGTTACAATTAGATCTATAAAGTGACCAACAATATTTTTTCTTTTAATCTGCTTCTTAAAATTCTTGATGTCCAGTGAGATATAAAACCAAAATCTTTAATTTGTACAACAAATACCTGTACAGCATTTTATACTTACATCCTTAGAGTAAGTTTTAGTCTTGAGCCTCTACATAAGTATATTTGCCTTTGAAAATATCACCTCACCTGTTCAAGCTATTGCCAACATGACTCTTAAGCATTTTCTCTGAACATTTCATTAGCTCTCTTCCCAGAGAGATCATCTTCACGTGATCAGAAACAAAGAGAGATCTTAATTGTATGACATTGTATGAATCTAATCTTATTACAGTTTGGGAAGGCTGAGGTTTGAAATTAGTTTTGGTAGGTCCTATATACCTTAATGTTTTAGTTCTAACAAGAGATCAGTCACTTTATGCATCATGAACTCCCTCTTTGTGCTCTCTGTAGAGAATTTGCCAGTCATTGGGATCCAGGCTTAGCTGTGATGGATTTTTTTAATTGCTCAGAGGATTTCCAATGTGCTGTGATGGATTTTTTTAATTTCTCAGAGGCTGTCCAATGTGCTGTGTGTTACGTGGGATAAGAAATGGCATGCTGAAGAAGCTGTCCTGGAAACCAAGGTCTTCCTTCTGGAGAAGGAAAACTTCAGCTGGATGGTCTCAGACAAACCTTCTCCTTCTCTTCCTTAGCTAAAGGCATCTACATCTGACTTTATTCTGAGTTTGTTCTTCAGCTGTGTCCACTCTCTTATCATTCTTATGGTTAATGTATTAAACCTGGGCAAAAGAAAATAATCCTTCTCCAGAAGACATTTCACACTCCAAAACCTGTGAACTCCATTTCCACAATAGTTTATTTGATGCATTATCTGGTGTTCTTAACAAAGGAGCTTTTGCCACTTGCAATCAGAGCAAAGCGTTTCTGGCAGAAATGAAACTGAGTGAAGGAGCAGAGGGCAATTCAGAACAGCAAGAGTACACTTTTGCTTGGGATCACTCAAAACACCGGAGATCCACACAAGACAATGTAGGAGAGGCTGAAGAGACATTTTCAGCAATTACATACTGTTCTCAATACTTTTTTTTCAACACACCCACACGCACAGTGAGCAGGTAAAAGTATTGCCAAGTTATTCCCTTGCTTTTATTAAAACAACAGGAAATCAACTGTCTCACTATGCACGACTAATAAAGAACTGTGAATACCAGTGCTCCTTTCTAACAACGTAACTAAATATATCACAGTCCTCTCCTTCTCTAGGTATAAATAAATGGGTTGTCATTGCTGCTGTGGACACAGAGCATGTCTTGCCCGAAACTGGTATTTTACAGTGCTACAAGTGTCCTCTTTTGCATGGGGCAGTCTTGAAACTTGGGTGTTAAAAGTGATCTTTTGGGGCAATTCCCTGAGTGCTGAGTGCGACAACAAAATGCGAGACAGAGAGCATAGAGAGCAAACAGACAGACTATTGTTTTCTTTTAATTTACTTCTGCCAAGTGTCTTTCTTGGCGGTTCTTTTCCATAGCATCTGGCCAAGATCACCACCTCAAAGGGTCTTCTCAGAATCATGAAACATTTTATTTGGAATCACATCTTTTCCCTAATTTCATCACCAGCCTGTTCTCAGCAGTCAGCATTGCTGTTTTAGTCCAGATATCTCCACTAGTCAAGGAAACTATTTGCTTTTGTGCAAACTGTCCTCCCCTCATCCTCTATTTTTAAGATGCAATGTCTCTCTTCCACTTGCAACTTCTGCTAGCTTCTCTTCAGACAGAGAAAAAGTGTTGGAAAAGTGTTGTAAAATCATTCACGCCTCATACCTTCTTTTGTTCTTTACCCATACATAAAATTGCACAAGTGGCCGGAGCTACTGTGATTTTTCTCTTGACCTTTTTCTCAGCTGCAAGTCATACTTTACTAGCTTTAGTGTCATACACTGAAATCTCCACAGTGCAAAAGCCAGAGATTTGTGGAGACCATTCCATAAGGATTTGGTATATTTCAAATGTCATAGCACCATCATACATTTACCGATGTATTACCATCATACATTTACCGAAGAACAAGAGGGCCACACGATCCCTATTCCATTTGAGTATGATTTTGCTCGTCTGGCATCAGTATGCTTAATATGGACTGCTCTTCTACAGCAGCAGTGATCTGCTGCTTGAAGCATTACTTAATGATTACCAAGAAGAAAGGAGGATTATGATCCTTAGAACAGCGTTCAGTCCATTTTGTAAGGGTATTTTTGATTGCTCCTCCACTTTACATTATTTGGATTATGCCTTTTGCCTCCTTTTTCTAATATCAGACTATCTTACTTGCTCTATGACTCCTTTTAGTCTTTCTATTAATTTCTGCTCCTTCTTCTGCTATATTTTCTGTGCAGGTGAGGTATCATTGGCAAACAAATTGCTTTGCGGTTGTTTGGTTAGGTGTTAGTTTAGGTGTTTAGTGCACCAGCCAAACATGATGGAGAACCCACACTGTAGTACTTTCACTTGATTGCTTTATGTTGAAGATCGATGATCAGCATTTACTTTTTTTCCTCCACTGCAATCTCATTTGCAGGTATTTTCCACCCTTTTAATTACACTCTGATATGTGATGCATCAGAGTGCTTCTCTGCTTTTGACCCTTTTCCTGGCAATCATCTCATGTACTAGTAGTGCTGCAGTCATGGAGAGTGTGATTAGATTTTTGGTAGAGAACCTGTGCACTAAAAACGTTATTAGGAAATACATGCTAGCTAATTTTTGCATAGTCTTCACCATTTACATTTTTAACATGATGATTTTAAAGCTTTCTATCCCAAAATTTATTTGCTGAAAACATATATTCCATGGTCCTGTAGATTCTGACATTTCTATTGTACCTGAATTTAGCACTGATTTCTCCCCTTATAGTGAATGAATACTGTCAAGCTAATGCCAGTGAAGCTGTCGCTGGGTGCTACCTATTGTTTCTGGCTTAAGATGAAGACCAATAGGCTTGAGGTCAGCTGTTGGTTTTCCAAATACTTCTTCTGGTCCTGTGAAAATAGCTGCAGGTCTGTGAAAATTCTGGGGTAAGCCCCCCAAACCTAGCATATATAATATCATTTCAAGGTTTTTATAGTTAAAGTTATTCTCCAGTTGCATGCAGTGCATAAGCTGGATCGTTTTGATCATCTAGGCAATGTACCTGTTTAAAACATGGTACATGAAAGTTTGAGTAGTCCCTACTCTAGGTACTCCTGTTTAATGTGTTTTCTTTAACTGTGTCTCCGTTGTTTGATGCAAACTTATTTGTCTCTTAAGTTTGGATGTTATCTTACTGCCTCCTGATTTGTCTTGGCATGTTTGTGCATGAAGGGGAGAAGGTCAGTGCAGGGAACCGACCGGTGATCATACCTCTCTTTTGGTTTTGTTACCGTGTCACTGTGCCTGCTGCTAATGACACAGGCATCTGCTTTCCAAATGGGTGACATGGTCTAGCCACCTTAAAAACTTTTCAGCATTCATTATCCTCTGCTACTAATTTTATGTGCATTTCTTTCGTGGCTGTCCTACTCCAAAAACGGTCCAAGTCCTCCACATCACATACAGTCGTGTCACCCATTTTTCAGTTGTCCCCAAAGGTGTTAAATTTGTGTGAAATTTTCTTTTCTTCTACATATGTAGAGAGAGGTATGTGTCTGTTTCACAAAGTCTAGTCAGTCTCTCTGGATTCTCAGTAATTGCATTAACGAGCTTGGCACTGAAGATGTGTGTTTTGCAGATACGCCTGTTCTCTTTGTCTGATACCCATTTGAAAATAATCAGCTCCCTAGCTCTCTGGTGTGTAGATCACTCCTCTGTCTCACAGCCTGGAAAAATTAGAATATTGGTTTCCTCCTCTTTTTTTTCCCAATTCTTCCCAATGTTTCTAGTTTCAAAGTCCATAAGCAACATATTTGCCACGCACAAGCCACAGGAGGTAGTTTCTTCTTCTGACAGCCTTAAATGCCTTAATTTAATTACATCAAGTGGTGCAGACACACATAAGAGAGGACAAATTAACTGTCAACAGTGAGGGTTTTTTACAAATACTCTACTTTAGGAGCTCAGCTGTCTCTGCCTCTCTCTCACACTGAGACACACAAGCACACATGCACACAGGAGGAGGGACCAAATGGATCGTCTTTGTGCCACTTCTATGTCTCAAACGGAGAGTGCAGCAGCTACCTAAGACTGCACCTATGTGCTACAACTGGAATGGGTTTTGCACTTTAACATCAAACATCTCGATTTTCTGAAGCTGAGATCCATCTTTCCTGTCATAAGCATTGCAATTTTAGAAGCCCAATCAGACAGCTTGGCATGTGATTTGCCTTGTGACTATCCTATATTGTAGCTTTTTTAACAAAAGAAAGCAAATAAATATACATTTTTGCATTACTAAAACTGGACCTTAGGAAATGAAGACAACTGCTAATAAAAAGTCATCGTATTCTTTGATAAAAAGGAAGTCTTATCATAACTTTCAGAGCCATGTGGAAGCAGCAGTAGTAACTTTGAACCGCATCTTAGTAGTAGCTTTGATAATACTTTGAAGTTGGCCCTTCTTTGCAGTGGAGGTTGCACCAGATAACCTTCAGAGGTGCTTTCCTGCCCAATTTTTTCTATAAGCATATGGTAGTAGGGATGAGGAGCTACATCTTTGATGAAAACTTTTCGCATAGGCTTTTCAAACATCCTTGGCTGTTGTCATTTATCTTATCTTTGGTGTAATACTTGTAGGAAAAAGATCACGTAACTGAGGTCTGTATTTTGACCCTAGGCCAAATACCTCGACTTATTGCTAGTAAGCAACATATTAACAAATCTGTATCTAAAAGAATAAAAACATATTGCTGTTCAGTGTAAACAGAAGGAACCACATCAGCTGCAATGATCCTCCACTGCAGCTGCTTCTCCTTTTTTTGTTGTTTGGAAAGAAATGGGGGAGCACTCCCCATCTTATATCTAATGGCAGTGATTTAGCAGTGAAAGCCTGCTTTTATTAACTGCAGGGTTGTTCAGTGTGTGCCGTAGGAATGCAGTCACTGGCAGAAGAATATCCTTATATTTCAAGCCCTCTGGGGAATTCTGCAGGTAGGGGCAACCACCTAAGGCTGAGCCTTAATGAAACACCATTTGGAAGGGAAATAGAAGACAAAGTTGCCTTATAGATTAAAAACTCATCAGGCATTTCAGGCAACACAGATTCCAAAGCCTGGTGCAGCCAGAGAAGAGGTTTGCACCTGACCTTTCCAAATCCCAAAGAGTCTCCTGGCTATGGAGACACATTCGTCTTTCTTCCTTATTCTGAAATTCCTTTCCACCAAAACTGGTATGCATGCATAGTAATAGGCTGTTCTTATTCATCGTGCATGAAAAGAGCATGATAGAAACCATTGCAAAGAACATCAGAAGAGTGCATCCAAACTATGCATTTTAGAAAGAACATATTTATATCCAGAACTCTAAAAAGTCACCTATAAAGTTAAGCCACAAGCATTTAAAGTCAGGAAGCTTTTAGCCACGAAGAACTGATTCCATGTGCATCCCTGTTCACCAAATGTCTGTTATTAAAACAGGACACAAATATTTGTTATTAAAATATCAAAAGAGTAGTTCCCAAACTAGGATATTCCATCAGGCAATATTCCAGCGAGAGACGTGAATTGGCTGCTGCCAATATGTTCTGATTCAACCGTAATTCCATAGGACTGTTTATCTTCCTTTAAATTTAATGTAAATTTCTATCTACCCTCCCACACCGATCACCGACTTGCAGCGTACCAGCGATACATGAAGAGGCTGAAGTAATGTCAGCTTTAAGACTCGAAAGTGAGAACCCCCCTTCTTGCTGCTGGCTGGCAGTGGAAACAGCACCGAGACCTGCAGGTCTTGCACAACTCTGGAGTTTCTTGTTCATCATGGACAAAGTACTTGGCATTCCCAGGGTGACTCAGAACCAAGACCAAGCAAAATATTGATGTGGCAATCTTTTTTAACGGCTGTCACTGTGGCGTTTGTTCGCAGCGTGGCAGTGACAGCTTTGTGGTGTGTGTCACAAATATTCATGTTGGTGAAGGAGTCCCAGCTGGGTTGATGTGCCTGACAATAAACAAGCCAAACACAACATCTGATGTGGAGCCAGAAAGAAAACTGCTGGTGAACGTGAACCACAGCTTTCAAATAGCCGACTACTGCTCCAACACCCCTTATCAACACGTTTCTGTCAGAACTTTTATCTTCTACATCTTCAGGTGCGGTCACGCATCGTATCAAATCACATTTAGGGTTATTTACTATTTATGCAATCGTGAACCTAACGTCTTCTGAAATGTATTTGGAAACACAACTCAGCAAGAGACCCCCTGGCTCCCTGGCAGGCTTTGCAAAGACCCGTGCCCGCAGCCGGACTCCGGTACCTTGCCCACTCCCTCGCACAGGCCGAGCGGGGCCGTGGGACCGGTCTCCACCACCTCGCAGGGCCAACAAGACGCTGCTATCACAAAAGCCGGTGCCCAGCCCTGGCTCCCCGGGTCCTCCCCAGCAGCGCCCAGAGCCGGCGGTGAGGGGCGCCCCGCCTGAAGGGGCACAGGCACCCTCCCCGCGGGGGGCGACGGCTTTGCGGGGGTCGGGAGCTCCTGCCAAGCGGCCCGGCGAGGCTTTGGAACGGGCTCAGCGGGGACGGGCGAGTGCCTGAGACCCTCCACGCCGCGGGGCCGGGGCCGGGCTCTCTCGGACCGCAGCGCCCGGCGTGCGGGGCCGAAGCGGGACAAGGGGCCGGCCCTCAAGCCCAGGGAAGGGCTTTGCCGGCGGTCCGGGTGCCGGTCGCAAGGCGCCCCGTTTGCACCGTGCCCCGGTAGCAGCACTGGCCGCGCACCGGCTCCGGGTGCGCACGGAAGGCGGAAATCCCCGGCGGGAGGAGGCGTGGTAGGGAAAGGGGAATGGCCTAAAGCGGGCAGCCGTCGGCTGGCCGTGGCACAGCACGGCACGGCACGGCACGGCACGGCACGGCTCGGGCAGCCGCCCGCCTCCCACGATGGAGCCGCAAGGGTGAGTGGCGGCCCGGGGGAGCTGCCGCCCCGCACGCCTGCGGCTGGGCACGGGGGGCATAAGCCGGCTGTTTGCCGGGGCGCTGGCGGGCTGCTTGCTCGGGGGCAGCGAGATACACCCCCCCCTCGAAAAATCCGAGTTTCATTGCAATGCAGCGGGCAGGAAAAGTTCTGGCGGGGGCGGGCTTCTTGAACGGAGACTGGGGCGAGGCGGAGCGCGGGGTCCCCTCCCGACCCCCGGACAGCGGGTTGCGGCGTTAGACCGGCCCGGCAGCTGCTCCCCGCTGCCTGCCGGCACGGACGCGGTGCTGGCTGCGCGGCTGGGGCCAGCAGCTCTCCCGGGTGCCCGTAGCCGCCGGGGAGCCGGGGTTTGCGATGCAGCCTGCGCGGCTGGGCTGCGCCTGGCATAGGGGGTCTGCCCACGCAGGGGGTCTGCCCACGCAGAGGCCCTACCCGTCCGTAGTTTGTCACCCACCCCGTGGAAGACTGCAGGCAATTAATTGGCATTTTAAGGAGCCTTTTGGCCCGAACGTGAATGATGGGAGAAGGCAAGCAGGCCCACCGGGTTTTATTGCCCAGTTTAGTGCTGCTTTACGGTAGGTGTTAGAAAAGCTTGAGAGAGAACCTATTTAGGGCACCCGCTGATGCGAGAAGAGCGATGTTGCTACAAGGTTAGGGCATAAAGCAAATCTTTCCAGCAGAGCAAAAGCCCCAAAGTTATTATGGCAAGTAGCGGGACCCCTTTTGTCTGGCCAGTCTGTGCCTGAACAGCAATGTCCCATGACTCCAAAATAAATAGTGCATGAAAAAGTTGAGATGCTGCTAGGAAGAATAATCTCCCCAAACGAGAATGTATGAAAGAGGAAGCGCAACTTTCTCCCGTTTCACATGACATTTTAAAAAATGTGTAGAAGGGGAAGGTGTGGGAAAGAATTGAGAAAGGAAAAAAACTTTTAAAAATTTAAAATGTTTTATAACAAATAAATAAAGGAGAGAGAGAACCTAAGAAACTAATGCAGTTACACCTGCGCTTGGTGGAGCGTACTGCCAGTGTGATGGACACAGGAGCTGAGCGTACATACGCGGCAAAAGGGAGGTTTCTCTGCAGGCAAGAGCGTTTCTCCCTTTTTCCAACAGGAGCTTGGCATTAAAGCGATTCCAGGGGAACGTGGTGGGCTGACACTGCCCCCGCACTGCCACAGCTGCAGCCTCCTCCAAGTAAGAGGATGAGCATCTCTAGATCTGTCCGATCTTAACTGTGGCATCATTCATTAAAATAAGAAATCAAGGCATGCTTTGTATACATACATTAGAGAATCAGTTCTGGCTGACTAGCTAAATGTTTGTTGGCATCAGCAAACACCTGCCATGGGAAATTCCCTGAAAAGTCCCATAAAGATCAGTCAATTGTTGTTCTCCGTTTAATTCAAATGACTGACTATATCCACAGTTTCTAACTTGGGTGGGGAACAATAAAACAAGCACAGCCATGGGATTAAGAAGGATTAAGAACTACATTAAGGTGAGCTTGTCAAGACAGACCTCTACAAGCCTGGCACAAAAGTGATGGCTCCTGCACAGTGTACAAATACAACAGAAATACAATACAAGACCACGTGCAAAAGCCACCAAAAGTCACTGCCAGAGACAGAACAGAGCAGAGCTGCCTCCCTGGAGCGTTTAGGCACGCTTACTTGGGAGACTCACTTTCAGGCTGACTGCAGATTTACTAAAATAAGTATGAGAGCAGAAATGTTCCACGCTGGTCACCCACTTAAACTTTTGAAACCTCATCTATGAAACTATTTCCAAGGACACAGAAAAGGCAAAGAAAGTGTTTTCTTCATTTAAAAGTAATACAATTCAGACTGACTCTTCCCTAAACTTTCCCCATCTCATTCTCTGGAGATGGGGCTTCAAGTGGAGGTAGATTTTGTGTCAGGAGTGTCCTCTGCTTTCTCCGTGGGAAGCCAAATATGTCTGGGAAGATCATAATTTTCTTGGGGGCAGGTGGGAATTAGAGACCCTCCTCCGCAACAGAGGAGACCCCAGTTGTGCTCAGGCAGCAAGTAGGAGTAAAGCCAGGCAGAAGCGATGCTGTGCCTGGGAGGTGGCGGACAAATCCTGGTGCTCGGCTGGGATAAAGGGGCAGGAGCTGTGGGGAAAGGGCTGGAGACCTGGAAGAGAGAGGGGACGGTGTAAAGCACAGCTGATGGGGAAAAGCGAGGTGAGAAATGGCTGCTGGGGGAGTAGGCTTCGGTTAGGCTTGGAGGGAGGAGGGTCAGGCAGGGCAGGGTTGGTATGGAGGGAAGAAGGCGAGCAGTCTGGGTGGGAGACCCTGGAGTTGGCTCCTGGGTGGATATGGGCTGCTGGGGGCAGCTGTCCCCATTGCCCCAGCCCTTGGCTCAGTGTTGGACCTGGCTGAGGGTTAACAACTGGGAAAGGGAACCAGCTGCACCCAGGTAGTGTGGCCTCACAGTCCCGCTCACTTGCAAGAGCGAGCTGGGGAAACTGGGGATGAGCAGGTGCTCGTGTCCCTCTGCTCGTTGGCTCAGCTTTGCAACCTTATCGCACCCGGAGCAATATCAAGGTGGGCAACTGCAGCCACACAGCTCCCATTCCAAAACCTTGCCAGTGTCTTCCTTTCCTTTCCTACAGTGGTCTGGAGGAAGGAGAGCACAATGCATAGTTAGGCATGGCAGCGAAAGGCTATTTTAAAGTACCTCTTAGGAAAGTGCTGCACATTTATCTTTTTTTAAAGCCTTATGCGATAAGAGTTAAATCACCTGGACTTCATAGATAGGTTAAACTGGGTTTTCCTATGCCATCCAGCGGGAGTAACTCCCTTGGGAAACTCCTGCTTAGATTTGCCCCTCCAGAGTAATCAAACACAGCAAATTCTTTCCAGCAAAACCTTTGCACAGCTCCCTGCTATCAGCACGTTTCCTGTTTACACATTTTTACTGAGTGCACAAAACAGTGGGCAGCATGGTCAGCTGCTTGTTGTCCTTTAACTGGATAAAACCATAACTCATTGAGTTTCAGCAAAATGGTGGGATGCAGGGCTTTGACCTAGATTTAGGCCTGTGCAGCCGTGCTCCTTCCCAGTGATCCAGATATCCTCCAGGGCCTATTTGTCCAGTAAGTCTATATGGTTCATTTTTCACAAGACAGGCACAACACCAGCTTCATGCCTTCTGCTCTGATTCCAATATTAGTGCGGTTTACTGCTATTCGTGGCCTTGGCCACCCACCCACAGAGTTATGTCGTTTGAGCAGAAGTTTTGCAGCTGTCAAAAATGCAAATACTTAATGGGACATTACGTAGCAGCAGTACCTAATTTACTCACTTCTGCTACTATACTGAAACAATCAATATTAGGTTTATTGCTTATGTAAACAACAGAGATGCTAAAGTCTATCATGTAACACTCTTGTTTGCTTTTTTATTTTAGCTATGGATTTCTGTTACTGCTCCTTCATATCCTGAGAGCTGGTAAGTTCAGAACACTTCAGTTAAAAACGAAGCTGCCCTCCCTTAATGTGTTTGGCCAAATACACAGAGTATTTGTAATATGTACAGTATAAACATCTGCATGTTTTCAGCAAGACACTTAAGAATTCCTCAGTGTGACATGCATCATGGAAAAAAGAAAAAATTAGTTTCTATCAGTTTCAGTACAGAGAATAGCAAAGGACCTTATGGATGCTCTTGCATAGATTGCTTTGCTTGCTTTACAGACATTCCTGCCTATTTATCTCTGCCAACAAAAGGCCTTAGAAGTGGGGTAATAAGGTCTGTTGATAAGCAGATCTAACATGCCTGGATAAAGTCCATGCTCGTATTATGACTAGAATTATACATCACTCTATCAAGTACCCAATATTAGCAAGTGTTTTACTACAGTTCCAAAAATCCCTTTCAAAACAAAAGCAAGGTTAAAGGACATCACTTGGTGATACTTAAACGTTTTCAGAGTTGTCTCTCCTCTGTTCTTGCTTAATCACTGAGAAGGACCTCAACGAAGTCCTCAAGTAAAGTCCCAGGCCCCACAATCAGGCCAAACTGTACTAGATTCAGTTTCAATAGAGGCCAGCTGGCCCGTTCCTAAATAACGCCAGCGATGGAGGTACCCCCATCTTCCCAGGCAATGCTTTCTAGAGTGTCACTTTGCCTCCTGCTAGGAGGGGTTTCCCAGATTCTGGGCTGCAGCATCCTTGTTGCAGTTCAAGCCCGTTACTTCTTGTCTCACCCAGCAGAGGATAAGGGCCTGGAGAACATGCTGCCTTCCTTCCTGCAAGTACTGCGTTTGCTTCAGAGGTATTTTTAAGCCAGGGTGCCCAGCTCAGGTGTGTAGATGAGCTATTTCTGAGTCCAGTGCACTAACACAAAGACATGTCCCCCTTTAATATTCCTGCCTCCCTCCCACCTCACCATGCGCTGTTTCCACATTTCCAAACCCTCACTCTTGTCATCTCTCTTTCCCTAATTCACCCACCTGCATAATCCCTTCACCCAGCTGTAATCTCTCCCATCCAACCCCATGCCTGACCCCTCCAGCCCCCCATTCTGACATTTACAACGTGCACACTGCTTTGGTCTCAGCAACCAGTTGCACCAGAGAGGTTTCGGCTGCTGGTGTGGAGGAGAGGTGATGCATCATCCCTCCCAGCAGGGAGGCTGCAGTCAGAGCTGCCCTGGTCCTCTCAGAATAGCTGATCTGCACCTTCTGCATCGCTCGTCCACCAGCTCACACCTTCTCATTGCACAGCAGGAGGTGAGGTTGCCTTTCTCATGTCTGGAGGCCAGGAAAAGTGCCCTGAAAGCCAGATACTGTGCTGGCCTACCTCAAGTGGCTGTGAGAGGTTGTAGATGTCTAATGAATGTGTCAGTGGAGGTATCTGGGCATGCTGGTTTGCCAGCTGGGTATATTTGTTGAGAGGTTGACACCGATGGTAGCAATAAAATGTCATTGCTATGACATGACCACTTTGAGAAACACTGTTTTTACTCCCTGTCGTGGTTTAGCCCCCGTCAGCCGCTCACTCACCCTGTCCCTCTGGTGGGATGGGGGAGAGAATCTGAAGAGCAAAAGTAAGAAAACTCGCGGGTTGAGATAAGAACAGTTTAATTGAAATAACAGAAATAAAATAATTGAATAATTGAAATAAAATAATACTAATAATAAATTGCAATGAAAAGGAAAATAACGAGAGAGAGAGAGAGAGAGGAAGAAACCCCAAGAAAAAAAACCCAAGTGCTGCAACCGCTCACCACCCTCTGACCAATGCCCAGCCCGTCCTTGAGCAGCGATCGCTGCCCCCTGGCCAACTCCCCCCAGTTTCTATACTGAGCATGACGCCATATGGTATGGAATAGTCCTTTGGCCAGCTTGGGCCAGCTGTCCTGGCTGTGCCCCCTCCCAGCTTCTTGCTGGCAGGGCATGGGAAGCTGAAAAGTCCTTGACTAGTGTAAGCACCACTTAGCAACAACTCAAACATCAGTGTCTTATCAACATTATTCTCATCCTAAATCCAAAACACAGCACCATACCAGCTACTAGGAAGAAAATCAACTCTATCCCAGCGGAAACCAGGACACTCCCCTTTTTAATTTTTTTGGGTCTCAAAATAATGGTAGCACTCTTTCACTCTTTCAAGACGTGGTGTTTCCACGTCTTGTGATTTACCTGGTGTTTTACCAGGTGATTTACCATTTTCCTTAATTTTAAAAAAGTGATTATTAAAGCATTAGGACTTGAATATGTGTCTGCAGTCAGTCCCAGTCAGTAGGCAAAGTGAAACATGCAGGTATCCATGGGGCTGGGAATGCTTAGACCAGAGAAAGAAATAAGCAGAAGGCTTTATATTGTAAAAGGTCCATTTGGAAAATGTACAGACAAACAGACACAGAGAGAATTAGCCACCGGCAAGTCAGGAGGTAGGAATCACTATTAAGTGAGCACACTCATCTGGCTGTTATAAATACTAATACTGGAGTCCACATGTGGTAGAACATACTCAAAAAGAATGACATTTTTGCCACATAACCTCCCTTTTTTATCTCTCTCTTTTAATCTTGTAGTTATGGCACTGGAGGAGAAGATCATCGTCAGTAAACTTGGAGACAACGCTACACTGAGTTGCATTTATCGAGGAAGAGAATTGCACTTAAAAAATCTACGAGTATATTGGCAAATAGCTGATGATCAAGAAGAGTGTTCAGTTGTACATGCACTGATCTCTGGTCAAGACAATGAAAGTGAACAGTGTATTCACTTTAAAAACAGGACTCAGTTATTCTGGGATAGATTGGAAAATGGCGATTTTTCTCTGCTACTACTAAACGTCAGCCAGAGTGATGAACGTACGTACAAATGTGTAGTACTGCAGAAAACTGAATATACCAGAGTGATTCACCAGGCAGAAGTGGTTCTCAGTTTAGCAGGTAAGAACTTGTATCACTTGCACATATTTGCCCAAATTCTCATTCCAGCTTTTCAAATTCGTGCCATTTCAATATTACATTTAAGCGTACCCTTAACTTTGAAACGTACTTCAGCCCTTCGCTGAAATGAAGTCTGCTTAATTTAAATGTTACAGATAAGGAATTGAAAACTGGGAGAACACCTGTAACAGCTGATTTATCCAGTGTGGTGTTTTTTCTTCATCTTGGTTTTCATTAGTATAAGGGTTCTTGCACATGACTGCGTGACAGCGGCTTAAGAAGTTGCTTTCTTGTTTGGGGTTTGGCTTCAGCCTTCTGCCCTTCCAGTAATTCTCTCCACTCTCTGGCTTACATACCAAACCTGCAGGTGTTTCCCTTTCAAGTCATGAGGGTCGTGTGAAAGCCAGAACTTCTGCTTCAGAACCCACATCAAAATCTTGTCTTTTCAGTACGTTTCAACATGTTGATGACTATTTCTTTTTCTCTTGCTCTCCAGCTAGTTATAGCCAACCAATACTCAGTGGACCGTTAAGAAACAGCAACAGCACTGGAGAGGAGGTGACTTTCAGCTGCAGGTCCGGCAATGGATACCCAGAGCCCAATGTTTATTGGATAAATAAAACGGACAACAGCCATCTGCCTCCATCAGAGCTAAAGATCACCCCCCACGCCGATGGCACTTACAGTGTTTTTAGCACGCTGAAGGTTAAAGCCACTTCTAACATGCAAATAGAGTGCTCCGTAGAAAATAAAATACTGCGGGAAAATCTGTCAGCCAACTGTAAGTCCCTTCATGATACTTCATGTTTTCTAGATAGCAGATATATCAACCAGTGTGTCTGTCTGTAGATACGATTAACGAGAGGTACACATTATTTCAGTAGTTCCCAAAAGTGCCAAGAAGAGTGCAGTTTTTGTTTTAAGCTAGTTATACTTAGCCATGGACTTCATGTTTACTTCTGACTTCTTCCACGCTGAAGCAAACACCCCATCAAGCATGTTATGACAACGGCACTGAGAAGTTCTTGTGTCCAAGGCAGTCACTGGGCTTTACCATTCGGTTCCTCGGGAACACAATTACTTGGGGAGTCAGGTTATTTTTCAGGGGACACCATACAGTAGATCCATGATTCCTGAACCCTACCTGACTGCTTTGCAGCACTCATATTTGCTTTTTACTCTGCCTAGTTTCAAAGTTCTGCTTTCAGTCTCCAAAACTCAATTTAACACAGTGCACTACTTAAAGTAGGCCTGTAGCAAACAGGTAATATTAGCCTAGTAGAACAATACACCTAATAGCAACAAGTATAAGAAGCTATTTATTGCTGATATGAGTAATCAATAGTAAAAACAAGTATTTAGCCACTCAACTCTTCACAAAAACAGAAAGCTATTTTAAAAAAAGCTATAAAAACGTTATAGCTATAGTAGCAATAGTGAATTTCATGATTTCCAAACAGCTGCGTAGAGAAGCTATCTGGAGTGGGAGAGCCTTTGTGGAGGTGGCTGTTCAGTCTCATTGCTGTTCCTGGTCCTGCCTCCCACCACACCTTTCTCTTGGGGTTTCTGCACCCTGGTGCAAGGAGGTTCGATTGTTTGCGTAACTGTAGCTGGATACCCACAGTTAGTCTACCTGAACACACCAAGGAATCGCGTACTCTGGACTTAACAACTCTGATCCCACAAACATACCCAGGGGATATAGATTAAACTATTTCCAGGAACAAAAACTGTGCACAAGGAAAAATTGCACAGTAGCGTGTTTGTATGATAGCATACCCTTGCTGTTATCCCAAATTACAAGAAATCTAAGTAACCTTGTCATTAGTTTCCTAATGGCATTCTGTCATATTGTATTCAGGGGGGAAAAGACCTTCATCATCTTATTTTTTGTTGGTTTCTAAAAGCACTACCACACTTGAAAGAGTAAGAGATGTGATTTGAAACCTTCCGTTTGCAGCAATCAGTGGAAATTCGTCACTCACTTCAGGGAAACAGGTTTTCACCCACTTTTCTGAATACCATCAGATTTACATTATAGATTCTGTATAGATTTATTTTAAACTGAGTCTAGCTACAAGGCTCAAACATACAGTCTCCCAAAGCTGGCAGGAAAGAAGAACAAAAAGGAAGAAAGACGGATGCAGGCAGTATGATGACAGGGAGGAATAAACCGGCATTGTATTATTAGACAGTGTAAGCTGGAGACGTGCCTTGCTCAGAAGAAATACCACCAGAATCACAGTGATATGAATAGCACAAATATTTAGTCCTTCAGATTTTTTTTGCGCGTATAAAATGTGGTCAAATATTTGCCTGGTATGAAATGTGAAAATTTATACCTTATTACATCCTTTTTCTATTTTATTGTAGACACACAGCAGAAGCAAAACAATGGTTCTAGCACAGAAAGTCACAAAAACCTGGAAAAAAATGGACGAGGTGCTCAAGCAGCTGGCATCGTTTCCATTGTCATCCTGATAGGTCTTCTAGCTGTTTTAACCTGCTGGCTGTGGAGACGGAGATCCTCTAAACTAGTGTCCTACACAGGTAATGAGGCCCTTCATTTGCATGACCCAATCTGAAGAATTGTTTTTCATTTGCCAAAATATTTAGTGTCATCCAGCGCATTGCTAGAAGGTACGAGTAAGTTCTCTGCACTCAACAGCAGGAAATCATGCTGTTATCAAAATCCTGGGGTTCCCTAGGGAGGACATATAGTGCCCCAGAACATGTTATTCTTTATGGTTTTCTGCTAATGCATCTGAGCCTCAGAGGAGTTAACTGCTGGACATGAGAGCAACTCAGACTTTGTGCCTGTTCAGGCCCTGGTTTCTGAGCTGTGATCCCTGCAGGCTGTGTCTGGACAAATGGAGGGGATGCTCCTCTGTGGAACAGGACTGCAGTCAGTAGCTGTCTCTGCTTAGCACAATCCAAAGCAGAAATCAGAGGATAAATCAATCCTGAGAGCTTTAGAATCACTGGCTGGGTAATTAAGGGTTCAAGATCCCACTGGGATCCAGCAGCTTTCCACAAGTTAGAAATAAAGCATATCTCACTGTTACTTCACATGATACATGCGTACCCTTGTATCGCCGCATTTGCCCACACACAGGACTCTTCAGTGCTTGGCAAGACAGAACAAAAGGTAGCTCTGAAAGACATCTTGTGAACCAGACTCACTCTGCTGATGTATCTGAGTACTTCTATAAGCCAACTTTGCAGGTATATGAAAGTGAACATCTAAGAAAATGGAGCAGGGGCAACCACACTTTTCATAGACAAGGACAAACCACATTTTCAGTCCAGGCCCTCTTCCTCATGGCTAGCAAGCCCAGGTGCTTCAGAAAAGACCAGGAGAAAGCAGGGTAGTGATCTTGCCCAGCATCTGCAGCAGCTGTGCTAGGAGCCATGTCCTTCCTTCAGAAACGACCCAAGAGTGGTGCAGGATTCTGTCCCAAAACATGGAGCAGGGCTGTTGCTTCAAGCCCAAAATCTATCCTTGCTGAAATGGTGACCTAGATTGTAAGCAAATAGAGTACGGACTGCATTTTGCTAGCCAAAGAGCATTTAGCACATTGAACCCTCAGCTTTGGTGGATGTTGCTTAATATTAATCCTGTTTGGCTAAAGACTATACTTACCTGTCCTACATGCTTAAAATAGTGCATTTGTTTCAACAGATGTCCAACCAAATGAAGACAAAGGAGGACTCAACTGTAAGTATTAAAAATATGTATTTGTCTCAAGAGTGACTTAACTTCATAGCTTCAGTACTCAAGTTCAGCACAAAGCCTTTAGATCAGACTTCCTGGATGTTACAAATTCAAGCATGTAAAGCAGTAGCCCTACTTCTTCTCTCAGCCCTTTCCTTGGGCTCTGTAAGCATTGCCAAAGGCAGCCTGAGAGTCTCAGGTCCCAGAAGTTCCTTCAATAGTTCAGGCCAAAGGACATGACAAATCAACAGGGGACACAAAGCGTACAGGCTGAAGCCACCCTCCCCTCCTGTTCTACAACTGTGCTGCAGCTACTGTTGCCATCAAGACAGGTAGATTATGCTATAAGCCAAGCAGAGCCAAACTTGGAAAATCTGTTTTAAATGCTGATTTTTCAAGTCTGGACAACACTGACTATTTATCACTTCATATCATGTCAGTGCCCATCACCAAATGGTTGTTCTCTGCCTTTTTAGGCACCATATCCTAGAAGGTCTTTAGCTGGGATACAGCAACATCATATGCCTCATATCTACGAACCTGAGCATATATACACCCAATTTAAAAAGTACTAAGCACTCTCCTTTCCTAGAGAAAAAAAAAATGCAGTTTAGACCTTCAACGTGTTCATATATTTTATAAATGAGAATGCAGTATTGCAGGCCAGCTGGTTTACAAATTCATTTATTATTTACAGTGGAGGAAAAATAAAAACAGGTCAAAAAAATCCAAGACAAATTTGGAAAAGCAAACTCAGCACCAGGGACTTGCAAGAGTACAGAGAGGATGAAATATATGCGTATTTTATATCTCATTTGGTAGTTTCTACTGAAGCAAATGACTGTTGCCTGCTTATCTCTGCAAAACAGGCAGAAAATACTGTGGTCCTACCAAAACTGTAATAGTGAAAGCATAGTTTGCCCTAGCAGATGCTGTGAATGTACCAAATTTATAATATCAAGCAGAAGCAAAATAACCCTTAAATGAAAAAATTTTTTTCTAGAACTTCTTTAGTGGTCATACAAACTGGGTCAATGGCCAGTTATCTTCCAGACCCATCACACAACCCCAGCCTGATCCACAACATTTGTGTTTGCTGAACATCAGACAGGCATTACACTGTTTCCTGTAGAGCATAATGTAGAAAGGAGGATGAATTTTCTCCTTAAGATGAAGAGGCATTTTGTCCTTCCGTTCCTGTGAGCTGCATTAACATAACATAAGCAGTTCATTAAGGTCAGCTTTTTCTTCTCCAGACTTACTTATACTAGGCCCTATTTTATTAGATCCCTGGAATTAGCTTGTAAGTAGAAAAGCCTCTCTGACATAAACAGGAGTAAATATTTCTCTCATGTTGAAGGCTGCTGTAGCGTGATTTGTTCATTAACAACAAAACAAAGATGCTTGCCTTCCAGAAACTGTCTTTTCCTTGGCATGTCTGCACCATTTGTGGGAGAAGAGGTGGGACAGCAGCTTTGGTGGTTCGCTGCTATCAGAAACTGTCCCACCTCCGAGGGCTGTTTTCTGCCAAGAGAGCCATGGAAGGCATGGAAGGCAGTATCTTTTGGGCAGCCCAATTTGAAGGTAACTTGGACCAATACCAGAGAAATTAGAACGATCTAGAGAATGTAATCTCTGATGAAAGATTGGTTATGTTTGTTTAGGCTGGAGATAGCAAGGCTGATTAAGGACACAATAACAACCCTCTTCAAGGAGTCCTTAAAGAGGATGGGACAAGTTACTTAATATCCTAACCCAGCGGACACAGCACTTGAGACACAACAGGCGTAAACAAAGGATATTTAAGCTACACGTTAGGAAAAAAGGCCTTTCTAAGAGTTAATGGTAGTTGAGCACCAAGGCAGAGAGTTTGTGCAGGTTGTCAAAGTCTCTGTCAGTCCATGTTTCTTGCTGTTCTGTTTTTTTCTTAACAAAAGAGGAAACCAGTATCTGTCAAGAATTATTTAGAAATTGCCTTAGGGCAAAAAGATGGGCTCTTGGAGAAAGTCTAGCTTAATTCAATGATCATTTGAGATTTTCAAGCGAATCATGCGTGGTAGATGGGGAGGAAGGCACTGTGGAGGTCACACCCCCAGGGACACTCTGCCACGGCATTTTGCTTTTCAGTGTTGATTTAAATATGTTTCTGCATCTATGGGTTTCACTTTATAAAGAAGGTCAGGTTGTTTCATGGGGGGTGGGAATCCTGAATACTGCAAAAACAAAAAGAGCCTACTGAGACTAGCTGTTACAAAGAAAAAGGTTTTGGAAACTATGGGGAAGGCAGGTTGTGAAGAAGAGTAACTTCATCCCGGTGGGGTTAGTCTCTCCAGCCACCCATTACAATCAGTGGGGCAGGATGATCCACTGAGGAGAAACTCAGAGCTGGAGCAATTCTGAATTGCTTTCTGAAGTGATCCCTTCACTGCCTGTAGAGGAGCCTCAGGGAGCTGCTTTCCCTTGGCCACAGATAAGTTTTGTGCATCTTGTTCTCTGAAGTAGCTTAAAACAAACCAAAGGCAACACTGACATCCCTTCACAAGGGAGGGGGATGTTAGCAGGAGAGCACTTTTTGCAGGAGGAGAGGCACTTGCAGTCTTTTGCACAAGGGCAGAGGGCCCTCAGTGTCTTGGGTATCGAGGCAGGGCTTCACCCCAGCTGATTCTCTCTCAGCAGCATGAATACATCTTTTCCATAGCTTTGCAGCTTGTTCCACTGGTTATGTAAGAAAAACAACTCTAGGACATTATTATTTCTGGGGGATTTTTTTCTGAAAAGAAGTTGTTTTGTTTTTACAGCACCTGTCTAAATGGAAAGTCTGCCAACAATTTGGGCAACTGGAGATGTGTCAAGAGAAGCATCACCCCCTTTCTCAGTGGCAGCATTGCTTGTAATACAAGTGAGATTTCTGCAGAGTGTGCCAAGAGAGATGGCAAAAAAAGCTTCTCCAACACAAGAGACAGCCAAATCCGCTGGATTTCTGTTCCAGCCACTGGCTGTGTCCACACAACAGTTGTGTCACGACACCAGCTAACCACTTTGGACAGTCCTCTATGATAGTCTCTCAGTGTTTTGAGCTCCTGCACTGGGGAAAGCCATAAGCATTGGGACTTAGCTACTCTGTACCAGAGCACTGAAAGCTGGTGAGGGCCCAGTCTCTCATCATCACCATCGAGGACTTTGTTAGTAGCAGAAGCCACCGCGTTTCAGGAGCACGGGAAGTTCTTGCTGCTTCTCCTTACCCTGATGATGACCACTAAATGTGAAGAACGGCAGCTAAAACAAAAAAAAAAACACACCACCCAAAACTGAAGGACTCTTTGCAAAGTGAGATTTGTGACCTCTTCCACTTTTCTCTCTCTACAGTAGATCCTTTCCTTGTCTGGTTTCACCAGCTGTGTGTTGTGTCCAGAACGAGGTAGAACATTTTGACCCAGTCCTCCAGAAATGGGAGTTGCTATGACAGGGTTAAGCACTGAATGTGCTAGCTTAAGGGAATGTGCATTCTTTAAATGCACTTGATATCAACATTTTGTTTTTTACCGAATATTCCACCGAAAAAGGGGACTTCCACTTTTGACAGAAGCCAGTGCGTACTGTGTGAAAGAACAGGCTGTGGAAATCTGACAGATTAAAAATAGTGCTCTCTGCTATGTTAGTATTGGGTTACCTGGACTTACCCTTTTCAGGATGGAACAAAAACTGTGGTCGAGTTCTGCTTGGTTCAGCTGGTCTTTATCTAAGCACTCCTCTGCAGCTTCCAGGGAGGATTTTAAACTTAATCTCTCCTTGTGCCCCATCCCTCCACCCAAAAAAAAAAAAAAAAAAAAAAAAAAAGTGCTGACTATATCACTGTGTTGTCCATGAATGCCCAGAAAGCCAAGAATGGCACTTTCCTTGTGCCAGTGCCTGTGCCTCAGTGGTTCAGCCCTGAGTCAGCCAAGAGCAACTGGTTGAAAATAGCAGAGCAGTAAACCTTGCTGATGGTATGACGTTTTGAAGGAGGAGGAATCTAATATTAGCTCTCTTGCCTAGGTGGGGCAGTTTTCCCTGTCTTGTCACAGAGGGGTGGAGATGATGATTTTAAACTGAGCCCTGGAAACACCTGGTTTCTCCTGCACCAGTTGCTAGACTAAAATTCTACCATTTTTGAGATTAAGTCTCAACCTTGTTTGTCCTAGCTCTGCGTAGGGGAGGCACTCCAGTGTCAACTGTGAGACAGGACATTGATTTTTCATATCATGATCAGCTTTCAAATCCCAGCCAAGTGAAAATAAATTTTGTTGTCCTGTTCTCCCATCACACGGAATCCAGAACCGTTTGGCAATAGCACAATTAGCTTTTGTTGAAGCAATACCACCAAGGAGGCTCAGAGTTGGGTAGCTGTGCACCACCACTGCACTAGTGTCTTTCTTGTGGGAGGGCTGTGCAGGCTCAGCCTCCATGGCATTTAAGAGAAGGGGCAGCTTAGACCTCACTTGATGCAATCTAGGCTTACTCACCAATTTGAACAGGATAGGGAAGTTGTTGGTTTTGGTTTTTTGTTTGTTTTTTTAAAAAATAAACAAAGCTGCAACTAAATAATTAAGCTCCTGTCTCCTGTTTAGATTGTAAGTGACTGTACAATTGTGGGTTTTTAAAGACATTTTATCTATTCATGTCAAAAAAGAGTATATTGCATATTTGCTAATCTTGAATGATGTGTGTGAAAAATACTGGTTTATTTATTAATTTCACTTTTGTCCTCTGTCACTTTCCAATGTACAACTGTAACATACCCTATCAGGTAGGGCATTTAGCTCTGTGTTTCTCAGATAAGATTACTGAGGTGCCATAAGTTACTTTAAATGTCAGCCTTTCCTTGTCTTCTCTCATGTCTATTAATCTAGGCGTTAGATATTTTCTGAGTGCATATCTAGTCTTCAGTAAACCCTAAAGGGAATTTGCTTGAAGAAAGCATGCAAGCTTGCAGACACCTTAAAAACGTGAACAACATCTGTGAGGATGCGAGGGTAACCATTTCCTAGTGGTTCAGTAAGAAGTCCTGCAGACGTTTCCTCGCTATCTATCACATAAAGTTGTTTTGCACAGCCTCTTTGGTGCTGCTGTAACTGACAGAAGCCTTTTCTAAAAACAGTTTTCCACCTCTGTATTCTGCAACTGCAAGAAGCTATAACAGTTTAGAGATGCAAGAAGTGACCTAGCAGTTGTTTCGCAATATGTTGTTAAGGTAATTTAGACTGGATTATTTACTTCTGCGCTACTTCACAGTGCGTACTGAATACATCTAAATGCAACAGCTTATTCTTGCAAAATCCGTACTTTCAATTGGTGTAGGTTTCCAGCTATTTTTTGGAGGCAAGTAAATCCTAGGTGGCAACTTCTTTGTTAGCATTCAAAGGACTTGGGAATTTTGTAACAATAGAGGTTTTTGTCATCACATACCATGTTTATATTTTAAATAAAATCCATTCATTCTTCTGGATGTTTGGCTAAATCTATCAGCACATAAAGACAAGTCACTCCAAACCATTGCCCCCAAAGTGGCAGTTTTCCTTTCAGCCGCATCCCTCAGGGCATATGAGCACTCCTTTCCAAAGCCCTCAGGTGAGGAGAGACCGATGCAACACAGAGACTTGACAGGCTTTGCTCTATTTTGGCTTGCACAACAAAACACCTTGAACAAACTCAATGAAAGCCACACGGTAGCCTGAAGGCAGCACTAAGGCAAGGCTGATACATCCTTTTCTCACCCAACTTAACAACGCCTAGCAAAGGTACAACACCTCCTGCTTCCAGAACTGAAACCAGCTCATTGCACTGTCCCAGGTCAGTGTTGCACTTGGGCACCGGCATCCCTCTGTTTCCCTTCGTTAAAGATAGTGGCTCACATGAACTGCATGTCCCAAGCAACTTAAACGCATGCACAGGAAAGCACCGCTTGATGCAGCTTTGTGGGAAGGCTCTAAGAAATGGACTCACTTTCACAGAAAAGCGAAAGGCTTTCGTTGTGGCATGGCTGGTAAACCACAGATGGAAAGCCCCGAGAGAGAACATGTGTTGCTACTTAATGGTCTGAATCCATCCATCCTGTAGTCAAATTCATTAATTAAATCTTTTCACCTATGAGAGCTGAAATACCTCTTTTGCTCAAAAATGCATTCCCTTTTTCCACTTCAACAACCCTGACTCCAAACACTTTTCTCAATAGCCCCTCGTGCTATGTCAAAGAAATTGTATTAGTTGCCTCTCCAAATTACAAAGAGAATCCTTTTCATGTTTGTACTAAATATGCACAAAAATTCACGTTACCCCATGAGGGTAATATCTCTAACTTCTCTTTTCCAGGGCAAGAGAAACTGCTCTAAAGAATAATTGAGTACAGCCCAACTCCGCAGGGAGAGGACCCGCACACACACCATAGAATTTAGTTAGGCTCTTGGGACTCTTCCTCTCAATGATGTGATGTGGCATTAGGATCCTCACCACATTCATTGGATGATAAGGGATGAAATCATTGTAAACTGGTCCCCATCTGAGGATTATAAAAGGCACCCCACATGTTCCTTGAGGCGATCTCCTCTGCATCTGGCAGCCCAGGGAATTACAGGCCACAGACCAGTAGTCTCTGTCTCATTCATCTTTCAAGACACACTTATCTGTCGTGTCAATTTGTACAATTATCTTCCAACACAAGAAAAATGCTTCCAACACTTTATGCGTTATCAGCACCACTAATAAGCATAAGTAGTGTATCCGAACCAATGCCCCATGCTGCAAAATGCAAGTCCTTGGGAACTACTCATGACCTTACTGTTAATCACAAACTCAAGTACTTTGTTAGGAAAGAGCCTGTCTCCCATTTTAGTCTGGCACAGAAAATTGCTATGTAGAGATAGATGCTCTTATATCAACAGAGACTTAGGCTGACCTTCCAACTTGCCCAAAATAGGTCCCAACAGTTTAGTAATAAAACCCTAATTTGTTTTCCTGTGATTTCAAGAAGTGCTGCTTGCGGCCATTTTATAATTGGAAAACTTGGATACAGAAGTCACACGCTCAGGGTCACACAAAACTGTAGGTGACTTGGTACTTGAACTCACGTCTCCAGCATGCAGAGACCTTCTCTCCTTTCACTTGCTGGACTGGAAAATCTACTTCTTTGCAGCATTCACCCCAGTAGACATCATAAGTCAACAGAAGCCATTTGCTATTTTTGAATAGGATTGCACATAAACTGCCAGACTACACTTTCATAGCTGTTGCACAAAAATAGTCTGCCCTTAAAAAAATTGGAAAGAGGAAAAAATGACAAAATGTCTTTCAGTTGAGACCAGAAAACTTTTAAGAATGTGTCAGTAAGAAGCAACACTAATGCAGCCATAATGTGGACAGAGGATGAGTGCTAACATTTCCTTCTTAATTTCTTCTGCCAGATGTCATCACATGTCATCCCTCTTACGAGGCTGAGTGTATAGTTTTGAAACAAAATCAGGTTTGCTTGCAAAAACTTCTTTTCTACAGCATCATGCTGGACTAGAGGCAATTCTATTCCTCTTGATTCATCTCTTTCATCAGACTTACCATTATTATTTTACCTAACTTCTAAAATATATCACTACTCCAGTCAAGATAACTAAAAAGAGGTCAAGGTGTAAAATGTCTGAACTATTGCCAAAGCACTGTAGCTGCTTTTATAAACACAAGGCAAACACAAAGTATCTTTATCACCTTATTGGAAACCTTATTACCCAGCTCAGATCAGTTTGATAAACCACCAGTGACATTAAACTCTGTGTCAGCAAAGTACCAGAAGTCCTGTCATAAACCTGGTCTTTTAAAGCCCTTTCTTTGGTTTTCCGTATGTATGCTCATATTTCCATATCTATCGGGCACTATCTGCAGCACAGAAGGTTGCTCTCTTATTTGAGATACGTTATTGAATTCTCTTATCAGAATCATGAGAAAAATCCAGCTCTGTGTTGGTTTCTGATCTACTGAACCAGGCAACAGGGCTGGCCAGATAACAACCGTCCTTTCCAGGGAAATTCATTGACTGTTTCTACATAGGGTGAAGCACCCCAGGAAGGTCTTCTGGACTCCTGGCATCAGCTCACGCGAGAAGCGTGCCCAGAAACTGATGGACTGGAGAAGCAGAGGAAGTGGCTGTGGAGACAGGCGACTCTCCAGGGATCCCCAGCCAGGGTGAGCTGCCGTGCCAGGTCTCTGCTCAGCAGGCGGGCACCTCATCAGGAGTCCTGGCATGCCAGAGCACAGCTCAGCTCAGAGGAATAAGTGCCTTCGAGCAGGAAAGAGCAAAAGAATAAATAAATAAAACCCCAAACTCTACACATCTGTTCCCTTTAACTGCAGATTATTTTGTTTATTCATTTAAAGTTGAATTCTTCATGACTACCATGAGGCTGGCAGCTGCCTGTCAAAATATTGCTCACAGAACAGTTTGATCCAGCTGAGAGTAGGAACAAGAAAGAAAGAGGGGGGGGGGGGGAGAGAGAGAGAATCTTTTAATCTGCTCCAGCCCAGTGACACCTCACCAGTCCTCTGGAGATGAAGCTCTGTGTGGGAAATTTTTAAAAAAAAAAAAAAAGAAAAAAAAAAGTAGCCCTTAAGAAGAACTCCTATTAACAAGCATATGCTCTGGCTGGCTGGAATTATCAACCACAAAACCCACCAGGCATGCACACAGTGAGCCAGTGCCTTTCGTTAACATTTTTGGCAATGTAGCAACTGCTGACAGGCTTCATACAATGTGTCTTAGCTTCACTTTTGAGCAATTCCTATTGCGTCACAACATATCTGGATGGAAAATTATTTCTAAACAAACAAAGTCAAACAAACAATTCCTCAGAAACAGAAAACTTGGCAAAAGAAAAATTTGTCATCTGCCAATTTCTGTGGCTGCATTTACTGCATCGGTAGTCCTTCAGGTCTTGAGACACAGTAGTAGGTATTCTACGAGTCAATTACTGCTGCTGGTAAGAACCAGTTTTTGCATTAAAATTGGTTTTAATGTCCCTAGGCCACAGGTGCTCAGGCTTGAGCAACCCGCAGCCATGTGGGATCCCAGGCACAGAGGTGTGCCCCCACCTGCATACTTTCCAGAAGCCTTTGGGATGGGGTTGGAGGGCAGGGGAGGAAAGGAGTTTTGTTTTGTTTTAGTCTCTAGGCAATGCTGTTCCAGACAGCTAGGAGGAAACCACTGAACTTCTGCACCTAGGCAGAAGCCAGGTAGGAAGTTTGCTTTGAAGCTGGAACTGGACCCTAAGCCCATCCTGTGAAGGTCTGGATTTACAGCCCGGCGCTCTTATACAGCACTCACCACATGTTTTACAAAGCATGCTATAGTCTTAATCACTGCACACCCAGATGCTGGGATAGGATAGAGCACTCAGCCTGGAGATACATAATGGTATAACATATCTCTGCTGGCTGGAAACTCCATGCAAGCAGTGTAACTGCACAGAAGTGAGTGCAATGGAGCAGCATACCAAAGCATATTTGAACAGGGATAAAGCGCAATGGAACAGCATGCCAAATGCAGGGCTGATTTTGCCAGGAGATGAGTAAGAAAGCATGCAGATCCTGCAACGAATGCCTGACCTTGTTTGAGTGGCAGGACTGCCACAGATTGAATGCAAACACAATCCCAACGTCACTGCTTTCATTCAGACTATTTACTTTTCCGGGAGGAAAGATTGGTATCTTATCTCCCCCCCGCCCCTTGTCAAAGCTAGTGTCACTGTTTACTGCCAAGACAGCACATACTTGTTTCGCCCTCTTGAGATGCTGCTCCCTGCAGGTTGGCAGAACACCGGCAACTTAATTACACAGGCAGTTATTAGAGTCTGCCTGAACTTTCACACTAGGAAAAATTGTGCTTCCTCTCACGAGACTTAGCTAAAAATCAATACTTTGTTTCTAGGTGAAGGCCAGAGAGAGCTGGAGACATGCCACTATATGCTTCCCCAGTCATGAAGTCTGTGCTCACCCTGCTCTTGTAGTCACACGCTCAGAGAGGTATTGGGCTATAAGGGCCTTTGGACACTCACAGCATAGCAGCTGTTGCCAAACTAAACAATTTTCCCGCTATTAGACCAATTTCTGATAGGTCAGGGATAAAGGACTGCAGATAGCATCTGCAAAATGGGCACTTTAATTGCTGCTAGTATTCACAGAGTATAACCTTCCAGAAACAAAAAGCCCTCTGCAAAAAACCAGCAAGAGCGGCTGGAAATGCAGTACTATATTCAGCAAAGCTCAAATTTCATCAAGATCAGAAATGGGAGTTCCTTTTGCCCTGGGACTGGAGCACCCTGCAGAGGAGGGGAGTGCTCCCGCCACAGCCACTGCAAGAGCAGGAGCTGCACTGGGTAAGGAGCTAGACCAGGACATTTTGTCTCGACACATGCTAACAGTTCAGTCAACCCTGGAAAGTATCTCTCCTTTAGAGAGGGAATGAACCAATCAAAGAAAAAAAGATTTGTGTGCCTTAAGAAAAGCATTATGATTAATTTAGCCCTGCTTTGCACAAGGGAAACAAAGCTTGGGGACACTCTAGCCACGGTGGCTGTCAGGAGTTGTGCAAGACACAGATGGCAGACAGGTCTTAAGGTTGTCATGCAGACTTAGATCATGGGGCAGGGCAGAAAACAGATTTAGAAGAAAGCAGAGCCAACAGTCTTCCTGGAAAGCAGCCTAAAGCCTGAACTGTAGGAATGCCCAGGCAACTTCTCTGCCACGGCAGAGAGTGGCAAACTGAACTCATGCATTTTATATACCCAAAAATGAGGCCTATAGGAGGAGTGTCACTCATGGAGGGTTGCATTCTTGGGTGCAACCATTTCATTGCTTTGAGGTGTGCCAGAGATGAAATGGCACAAAATGAGCGCAGAGAGATGAAACGCAACAAAAAGCTTTTTCACTGAATTGTTCAGAGGGCTGCAAAGGTGGGGGGAAGGCAGCACCAGGAAAGCTCAGAAGATCAATATACGGGGGCAGGGGGGTGAGTCAAGTGCACGATGACAGTTTGCTTACCACAAGGATCTGCCAAGCACCAACCTCTTGCTGCAGCAAGAGCAGGTGTCCTTGCCCAGCTTACTCAGTCCCTCCCCTGCTCAGCTAACCAGGCAGGCCGACCCATGTCATTTTGTCTCGTTTGGAGAACAGGAGGCTGAGGGATGACCTCATGGCTCTCTACAGCTTCCTGAGGAGGGGAAGTGGAGATGGAGGTGCTGAGCTCTTCTCCCTGGTATCCAGTGATAGGATGCATGGGAATGGTTCAAAGCTGCATTAGGGAATAGGCTCCCCAGGGAAGTGGGTACAGCACCAAGCCTGTCAGAGTTCAAGAAGCATCTGGGCAACACTCTTAGTCATATGGTTTAGTTTTAGGTAGCCCTGTGAAGAGCAGGGAGTTGGACTCGATGATCCTTATGGGTCCCTTCCAACTTGAGATATTCTATGAGTCTAGAGGAGTTTCAGACTGGACATTAGGAAACATTTCTTTACCAAGAGGGTGGTCAAACACTGGAACAGGCTTCCTAGATAGGTACTCAATGCCCCAAGCCTGTCAGTGTTTAAGAGGCACTCGGACAATGCCCCTAATAACATGCTTTGACTTTTGGTCAGCCCTGAAGTGGTCAGGCAGTTGGACTAGATGGTCCTTGTAGGTCCCTTCCAACTGAACTATTCCATTCTATGTCTCGCTTGTGCTGGGAGGAAAGCAGAGATGCATGGAGCAACTTATGCTTTCAATGCCTCCCAATGCTTGCTGCTATTCCCTAGGAAAGCCCAGAAGCCTCATGGCAAATACAATCACGAACGTGTTTGCAGAAAAAGCATGAATCCTCCCTACTCAGTGTCTGAGATCCTGAGCGCTTGGGCAGCCACCCACTACAGGGTATTCTGAAAAAAGGGAAAAATTACTTCAGAGAGGAACAAGCAGCTCATCCATCAGCCTGGAAGCTTTGTTGTTTAAGGAATCAGACTGACAAAAGTAGCAAGAGATCAGCTTTGCTCTCATTCCTCTCTCACAGTCAAGCTGAATTCTTGTTCCTGTTTCTGCATGCACATTTAGGTCATTAGGCCTCAGCCATGTATTCGTATTTCCTGCCAAGTATCTCCTATTGCCAGGACTTAAAAGAACATTTCTCATCTTGGACAGCAACACTGCTGACTGTTGCCTCTTCATTTGCAAATGAACATACTTCTTCAATTTTTACTACTCTAGTTGCACCATTAAAGGATCTCAGCAGTTGCTCAAATGGTTTGAAAGCCAACATGAGCACTCATTATTTCTTCATATCCCTGTGTCTGCCTTCATTCTGGGGTAAGAGTCCTAGCCACGTAACATGAACGGACTGTGTTACCTCAAATGAGCAGAAACAAGTGAAACCAGTCACAACCAGGAATGCTTCTCACAGACTGGAAAACCTCAGTCTACAGCCAAATCCAATATGGCAATTAAAGTACACAGATCTCAAGTTCTCGCCAGTCTGGTGTAAACAGTCTTTTTGTTTCCACCTGGACTGACGAAGGAATAAGGTTTAGCAAAATGAAGTAGAGAAGACTAGCATGGCAAGCTACAGCTACTGCTGGTCTATACTGCCTTACCCACAAGAAAACTTGCTGTCTTCTGCTCAGAATGACAAATGAAGTGGAGTTTGCACTTTCCTTCTGAAGTGAGCCTGATTAAGGCTGTTTGTATTATTTGGTTCATCTGATAACAAAAGGGGAGTGGGGAGAAGAGAAAAACTCACATTTATTGATGACACCAAGTAAGGTCATCAGTATTAACGATTAGTGATGCATAACAGTCAAAAAAAATGCGTGGCTCACTTTTTTGGAGTACTCTGCCAGCAGCATCAGAAGCCATTCTGACTATAAACACAAGCGGAGGGAGAAATACAACTAAAAAGGAACATCGCAAGGTTACAACATGCTAACATAGCACCAAAGGAAATTACACAGGTCTCTTGTCCAGTCTACAGCAGTACTTAGCTGAATCCAAATTTATATTCCAGATACTGGAGAATAAGCTATATAAACACTCCCTTCTTCCATCCGCTCACCTATATGTGGTGAAAACAGTCTGGCTTTGACTTTGGAAAGCATTCGATTCACAGTGTTTGAATTAGCAGATGTGTAGGCAACTGTGTTTTGTGACAAAGCTAGGAAGTTGTCTAAAGTGGATTGCTGTGTTCTGCGGAAAAGGAGATTGTATTTTGCTTCTGTTGGAAGCCTTTCAGCAAACATGCAGGATACAGCAAATTGGGGGGGGGTGCGCGGGGAGAGAAGAGGAAAAGAAAGCACATTTAAACAACCTAAAAGCAGCATGAAAAAGCTACTAATCATTTGAACACTTCCAAACACTGAAGTGAGTGGCCCCAGGGACTGAAAACCAACAAGGCATTAGGCAGTGGTCTTTAGTACGTGAATAAGCCTAAGGATTTGATGTCAGCTTGGTAGCTTGTCTCAACATAATTGTGGTCTGTGTTCAGTCCATCCCAATGAGTAGGAAGAAAGAAAAAAAACACCAAGAGGCCTGCATGGATGAACAAGGAGCTCCCAGCAAAACTCAAAACACAAAAAGGAAGCATACAGAGGGTGGAAGCAAGGGTGAGTAACCTGGAAGGAATAGAGAGACACTGTCCAAGCATGCAGAAACATGGTTAAGAAAGCCAAAGTCCACCTGGAATTGGATCCAGTCAGGGATGTCAAAGACAACAAGAAAGGCTTCTATACATACATAGGAGACAAAAGAAAGGGAAGGCTAAGGAAAATGTGGGCCCACTGCTGAAGGAAACAGGGGACCTGGTTACACAGGACATGGAAAAGGCTGAGATACTGAGTGCCGCCTTTGCCTCAGTCTTTACTAGCAAGACAGGCCTTCTAGAATCCCAGGTCCCAGGGACCAGGGGCATGTCTGGAGGTGCGGCTGATACACCAGAGGGTCACGCTGCCATCCAGAGGGACCCTTGACCAGATGGAAAAATGGTCTGCCAGGAACCTCATGAAGTTCAACAAGGAGAAGTGCAAAGTCCTGCACACAGGGAGGAACAACCCCATGTACCAGTACATGCTGGGGATCACCCAGCTTGAAAGCAGCTTTGCAGAAAGGACCCTGGGGGTGTGCCGGTGGGTAACAAGTTGAACATGAGACAGCAATGTGCCCTGGTGGCAAAGACGACTAATGGCATCCTGGGCTGCATTAAGCAAAGTATTGCCAGCAGGTGGAGGGAGGTGATCCTTCCCCTCTCCTCAGCACTGGTGAGGCCCAACCTGGAGTGCTGGATCCAGTTCTGGGCTCCCCAGTACAAGAGAGATATGAATCTACTTGAGAGAGTGCAATGAAGGGCCACAAAGATGATGAAGAGACTAGAGTATTTCTTCTGTGAGGAAAGGCTGAGAGAGCTGGAACTGTTCAGCCTGGAGAAGAGAAAGCTCAGGTGCGATCTCATCAATGTACATAAATACCTCAAGGGACACTGCAAACAGGACAGAGCCAGGCTCTCTTCAGTAGTGTCCAGTGACAGAACCAGAGGCAATGGGGACAAACAAACACGGAAGGCTCTGTCTGAAGATCAAGCAGATAGCCCTGCTTGAGCAGGGGGGTTGGACCAGATGACCTCCAGAGGTCCCTTCCAATCTCAACCATTCTATGATTCTGGGAAAGTTATGGCTGGATTTTGAGAGAACACGAACAAATTGTATAGCCATACCAGCAGCAATCTCCTTCAGGTGACTCAACCAATGCTAAGTTTAACAGGACTATGTTGGAAAAACAGGAAGAGTAGAAAAAAAAAATCATTCGGTCTTTTATCTGTCAAGATAAACAATTATAAGCCAGTATTGCACGGCTGCCAAGTCCTCATTTTATTTCATATTTAACTACACTCAGTGTAGTGCAGTGGAACACTAAGCAGTCACAGTACCTCACTTCTGTCACATGAGCAATTAGCGAGCTTGAAAAAAGCCAAAAGACAACCCCAAACCAAAAAAACAACCACGCACCCCATACATATTGGTGTGGTTTATTCTGGTGAGCAGTCATCACAGATCAGCATGATTTCTTTGTCTTTATCACCAAAAATCAAGTTGAGTAATAGCTGTATGGCCATGCCCTCCAGACACACAACCTTTACTTCAGACCATTAGAAGACACATCTGACTCCTGTATTTTTGTACACTGAGCAGTTTTGGAAGAATGCATTAGTAATCCAGATCCACTAGCTCCTCCTGCAAGATGGGAGGACAGCAATAAGGTGAGAAAAGGATGGAAGGGAAGACACAGAGGATACCTAGGCACAAAGCTGGAGTACAGCAGCCTTTCTGTTGTCTTTTTTTTGCTAGATGGTACTTCAATCACCATGCCAGTGCGCTTCAAAGATCAAATGCAAGAAATATGCACAGTATTTAGTGACATAGGACTTTAAAGGGTACGTACTGAAAAAGGCTATTCAAATTACTGGACACACTGAGGAATTACCTCAGCTGATGGTTTAAATTTAGTCTGGGCTACAGAATACCTTAGAGACCTGTTCCAACCACATACAGAAGGAATTAGCATATGAAGCATTAAGGATACACTTTCAAATTCTTGGTTACAGAGTGATTTTCTTTTACTTGGAGTTGGACATAGCATCTGTGAGTCAGATTCCAACAGTTGTGTTAACTTGGACAATACTTCCGCTTTGATGCAAGAGGAGCTCTTAGAGTAGTATCCTATCAAGAAATGAGCTTTCAGAAGAGCACAGGGGAAAAAAAAAAAACCACTAATACATCTTTCTCATTACACTAGTGCGGCCGTAGATGGTTTTGGTACTTCATCACGAATTTTAGTCTTGGAAACCTTCCACTTTTGTGCTTCAGTGCCAGACAGAGAATAACTTCTACAAAATCAGAAGTATTTTCCTCTGCGCTGTCTTACCACTTATCCAATGTGAGTTGCATCAGGCATTCAAAGCTTTCCAAAAGTGAAGTGCCTCAGGAAATACTCAGGATCATCACTGTCACAGGAGAGAATGAGCAATTCCATTACAGCATCATTTGAGTGAGAAACTGTGTGTTGCTGAAATACTTACCATGAAGCTGACATTTATCAAGTGTTACTTCTCAAACCATTAAATAGAGTATGGGAGTTTTGTTTGTTTTCTAGCATAATGAGACATGATTTCCTAGAGTTTCTTCAATTATTTAACTTCTGGCTTAATACTAAAAAATTCAGACTTAAAGTTTAAGCAATTTTTTTTGTATACAAGTGTTACATACCAATATTTAAATTCATCCAGCATGATGAAGTAGCTACCTCTCTGCTTAACCCAAGCAGAGGAGGAGTTGAGATGAATAAGAACAGTGTTTGGAATACCAATTGGTATGTCTTTTATGGCATGTTTATATAATGAAAAGTTCAACACTAACAGTGCATTATAGGTGTATACACACACACACTTCTGAAAATAAACAACGGGAGATGTCAGAAGGATTCAATTCAATGCAAGAGAGACTACCCAGAAACTGGTAGTTTAAAGATGAGAGTTGAACAGAATCCACCTGATATATTTTTCCATTTCTGATGTATGAGTGCCGAGTCATGCAATTATGCAACTACGCATAACAAAACTCCAATGAAGCAATGACCGTGCTAGCAAATGCCCATAGAAAGAAAACTTAAATTCCTTTATGAAATGACATAGCAGAACATGCCAGGCACCCACACAAGTCAACAGCTCAGCAAGATGCAAGCAATTGCTCTCTCAAGGAGAAAGAGAAAGGCTTCTACCACAGCTGGCTGAAAACATAAGGGGTAAACATTGCTCAGTACCTGCACATCAAAAGCAGAGAGCCAGTGAAACAACAGTGCTTG
Organism: Ciconia boyciana; assembly: GCF_034638445.1. Classification (NCBI taxonomy): domain Eukaryota; kingdom Metazoa; phylum Chordata; class Aves; order Ciconiiformes; family Ciconiidae; genus Ciconia; species Ciconia boyciana. Next base: position 123,066,535 of record NC_132934.1, on the reverse strand, counting down.
ATTGCAGAGCAAATAAGAGAGACAGAGCTTTTTTGACAATGTAGAGTTTGGAAAGGTATGCTTAGAAACTGCAAGTGGTAGCCTCTGTGTTCAGGTGTATAGGACACTAAATACATGAACGTCAGTTAAAACTAATTGTAAGAAGAGACATATTTATTTTTTTAAAACTAATTTTCTTTTCCTAATGGAAAGAACCAAAGTCTCAAGTACCTGCTTGAGCTAAGAGGCAAGAGTTGTTTCAGAAGCATTACCAAAACCCTTATTCTGAACATCTTCATGTCGCACATTCATGCAAAGAAATGCTTCTTGACAGGGACATATGTTTTATTGGACAAAAAGCAGTTAGTCCTCCTAGAAAGGACGGCAATACCAGGATGTTGCATTATCATAAGCAGCTAAAGTTTGGGAAAAGATGAAGAGTGAAATATTGAACGCTCCTGAGTTTTTACCATTGGTAAAGCGGTAGCTAGTAAGTCCTTATGTCAGCTGAGCACACTATAGTGAGCGTCATCAATAATTCTTTCTATTCCTCAGCTGACCAAGAAACACAGCCCTTGATATCTGAGTCATTGCTCCACATCCTGCCCCGCTTCAGCACTTCCTCATTCAGGGCAGAGGCTCCTTGCAGCAGCACATTTGAATCTCAGCACATTCAGACAGGATACTGAGAGATTCCACATAGGTAAGTAAGAGATCAAGTTTTCTATCTCGTACTAGAAAGTGCTAAAACTGCAGTATCTGGGCTATGCCTTTTTAGCTAAGGTCTTTTACAATTGCTTCAGATGATGTGAACATGGGAAAAAATGAAAAAGAAACAATCCGGGTTTGGTTGTTTAGTTTGTGGGTTTTTTTCTTTGTCATAAGTGGCAGCTTGCTGGAAAGGAAAAATACAGTTTGAGGGGTTTCCCAGTTAGAACTTTTCAGGTCTGTAATTCCACTCCCCTTTGCTGACTGCCAGCTGGGGTGCACTTAGACTGCAAAATGAGAAGCGAGGCTAAGGCTACCAATAAAACAAAATGCAGCTTTCACCTGACACCCCAAAAGGCATCTCCAACTAATTTACTCACCGAGTACAGTTTTGCATTTATTTCTGTTCTTACATTGTTTTGCTTTTCTTTAGTCATTAAACTGACACACTGGCAGAAGTGACTGAATGGGGAGTTTCAGTTTAGTGAAGTTCAGAGAATGAACACTAGGCTGAAAATAAATAATCACACTTACTGCCTCAAAATGTCAGCTGAGTAAGAGAAAAGGCTCAGACAAGACATTCAGCATACAGTCACACCAGAAATGAAACCCTGGGTAACTTTTCATGTTCTGAATGGTCACTGTTTACAAACTGACAGTGTGTAACAGCAGCTAAAAACCCCTGTAGGAGGAAGGTAAGAAGTCCCATTGTACTGAGCAGTGCACACACAAAGTCAGTGCTGCACAAACCCCAAGGTCTCTGTTTGCAGCTAGGGAAGAAATCAAGTGCAAGAGTGAAAAGACAAGAAAGAGGGCAAGCAACCGCATCAGAGGATTTGCCCAAGTCGTGAGTCACCATGACAAGTGTTTGTGGACTTTGAAAAAGAAGGTAACAAGATACTGTTGGACAAGCAGGTTTTGGACAAGTAAGTTTCAGATGAACTTGTTGCCTTTGAGTTTTGGTGAAAGGTTTTTATAAGATGAATTAAAAAAAAAAACCCACAACCACAGAGGTACATACCAGTCCATAGAGCAGGGCCTTTAAAAAAACTTTTCCATTTTAAAAATCTATTTTTATTCTTGATGGCTTGTCCCTTCTTCAGAAGCAACTGTACCCACCAAGGTAATGCAGGGAGAGAGGAGGGTAGAAGAGAATCACCTGAGAAAAGTACAAAGCAACTGATGTCACAAAGCCCAATTTCTCGCACCTCTGTGAAAACTTGGAATTCAGGCTCCTCAAGAGCCAGCTCATACCAGATGATTTTGCCTTTTTGAAGACTAAATTGACAGAACTATTTCACCAGTTTACTAAAACTTAATCCTGAGTGAGCAGTGAAACCACACGGCTATAGATTTCAGTTCTCATGAAATCAAAAATCTTGCTATTGTTTTGAGTTTAACTTGATAATACAAAGGTAAGCAATGTAAAGGCAGAGATCACCACAGATTTTTCCTTCTAGAGAAATTAATTGGTTATTTCTAGAAAGGGAGAGGAGGTGGTAGGAAATTTTCATCTCCAAGCCCTCTTCCTGTAATGCAGACCAGGCCACTGAAATATTTACCATGATGAGTACTACAAAAAAGTTTCCAATATGCTGTCTCCAGTTATGAAAGTCCTAAAACAAGACTGCATTGATATATACTACATTCAAGGGAGATCTTTTGGTGAAAGTCACCACTTCTTGACATTTTGTCTGCCAGAGAAGCCATTTGGGGGGGGGGGGGGGGAGCCTGGGGAAACATTTTACTCTTCAAAAGAAAATAAAACTATATATTATTAAAAAAAGAAAAAACAACCACACACAGAGTGCAGTCAACTCTTTAGGGGGCTTGTTGGCTTTTTCCCACCTTATCATTGTAGATGGCATCTACAGCTTACTGCTAGCACAAGACAGACATGGACCTGTTGGAGCAGGTTCAGAGGAGGTCCACAAAAATGGTCAGTGGGCTGGAGCACCTCTCCTGTGAGGACAGGCTGAGAGAGTTGGGGTTGTTCAGCCTGGAGAAGAGAAGGCTCTGAGGAGACCTTATTGCAGCCTTTCAGTACTTAAAGGGGGCCTTGTAAGAATGATGGGGACAGACTTTTTACCAGGGCCTGTAGCAACAGGACAAGGAGCAATGGCTTTAAACTGAAAGAGGGTAGATTCAGACTGGACATAAAGATATTCTTTATGATGAGGGCGGTGAGACACTGGAACGGGTTGCCCAGAGAAGCTGTGAATGCCCCATCATTGGAAGTGTTCAAGGTCAGGTCAGACAGGGATTTAAGCAACCTGATCTAGTTGAAGATGTCCCTGCCCATGGCAAGGGGGTTGGACTAGATCTTTAAAAGGTCCCTTCCAACCCATTCTATGCTTTTATGATTAGTATTTAAGAATCCTTTGAAAAAGTTGAGCTAGTTTCTGTCTCTTACACCACCAGTTACATTCCTTTTCTGAACTGTATTACAGCCTTCCCTCCCACTCAGGACGAGGCACCTATAGAGCCAACCACCCCTGTGGAAGCTGAACATTCCTAAACATACACAGAAGGTGGCAGTCCAGTCCAGGCAACAGGACACGGCAGGCACATGCCAATGGACAGAGCTTTGATTCAACAGGTGAGAGAAAGGAGGAGAGGAAAAAAGCCTCTGAACAAGGAGATACTTCTATGCCATAGTCCCTTAAATATACATACACACACATACTGAATGCAAATATGTACTCAGTTAAATATCTCATTGAACACTGACAATTTTCAGAGGTATGTGGGGATGTATATACATTGCAGATGTATCTACAGTCAGATTTTTCAAAGCAGCCTGAGCCTCAGAGACTTCCAGTCATTGATTTCAGTTCACATCTGCCCGTATGACTTTAAGACAGCACCTCAGCACCTTCAGGCACATCTTAACCGCGTGGCAAGACGTGGTGCAAAGGTGCCTGCGCTGAGTCTGGAGAAGTGCCCCTGCCTCCGTGCAGTGCTGCCCAGGCACGAATTCCCTGTGTTGATGGGGAGTTACTAATGCAGGTCCCCACCACACTCACAGGACTCTGCTGCTCCTGGCCTGGGAGAGGAGCTCAGATCAGCATGGCACCTGGCTGCGTGGGCACCCTCGGCTGCTCAGCCCTGGCCTGAGGCACCCATAGCACCTATGGTAGATAGCGAGGCATACCAGAACTCACACTGGCTTAGGTTTTTAACTGGGTTTATTGCTGGGGGGGGAGAAAGGAGAGGTTGGTTTTGATGACGGGGTTTTTGGTTTTGTTTGGGTATTCTTCTCTAAGTTTTCCTTTTCCTTCCTGCTCACATAGAGTACTGAACAAATAAAACTACAGCCACCTTCAGCATCACTAAAAGGAATCTATTTTATGGCTGTAGTTAATTCCAGATTTGGTTGTTCTCTCAGCTGCCTATTGTCTCTGTATTTTCTTTTTTCTAAACTCAGATTCCAACCACCAGACTTTTCTACCAGTCCACCCCCCTATGCTAGTTGCTAAAGTCATCTGTAACACAATAAAATAAATTGCTGGTACTAGGACAGCATCTTCATGGAGGTGCCGAATAAGCCTGAAGGAAGAAAATGTGTAGCCCTTAGTCGTTATCTGTTTCAAGATGCCTGCTGAGTAAGGAAGGAGGGGTAAAGAAAGTTAAGAAAAAAAAAAAAATCACAAAGTAGAGAAAATATAACCTATTCTAGAAGGACTAGAATATATACGAGTCCTAAACTGTAGAAGTCTCCTTGTGCCTATCAACCCTATGAATGCAGATTGCTCAGAACAACTCTTCCTCTCCAGCATGACAGTTTAAGAACAATAAATACATAGCTAGCTCAAGGACTCCAAGCTAGACACTTTCCAGGCATGGAAGACTTGCTTTGACTTCATGCATGTTAAGTTATGCAACTTCTTACAAGGGATGTGACCACACTCTAAGTTCAGTTAAGATTTCCTAACATCCCAGAGCCAACTGTCTTAAAGCCATACTGTTTTCAATCCCCCCATCTGTGGGTTACCACTTTTTGGTTTTGCTTTTAAAGCAACCACAGGAAAAAAATTCCCTTGTGCAGAGCAGAAAAGCTCAACCCACCACAGCTTTTCTAGTTAAAGCATAATGGCACCTTTGGCAACAGATACTACTTCAGTTCAGCCACTGTCTCAGAGTGTCCACCTCCTTGCAGGTGGGTGTGGGAGGGAAGCCCTTGAACCCACGATGTCAGCTTCCTGCCTTGCTAAGCTTTGTGCATAAACTCTAGCAAGTGTTGCCTGTGTATGATTTGCTTTACCACATCCTCTGGACCTTTTACTCTTAGTGTAAGTGAAGGTGGCTCAACTATGCCCTTTCAGCAAGAGACTTGCTCTGTTAGCAGACAGGACAATGCATGAGCAAGTCTTCAAGAGAAGTAAAATGCCATTTGCACAGATCTACAAAAGCATCAAGAGCTAACACCAAAACCTATGACTACAGCATTCATATAGCAATATACCCCTGGAAAGCAGAATTATTCAACACACCCAGGCACCCAGTCCACCTACTGAGCACAGCAGGCATTAACACAGCATAACAGTTAAGAGCACTCGGTAGCAGCCTGAAAGAGAGCACCTGCAGTGGATGAAATCACAGGACTTAGTGTCATTTGCAAGGATTCGTCCCAAGTATTTTAGTTTTGGTTACTGCAGTTTATCAAAGTTTCACTCTGAATTCACTTTTGTTCTATAAACAAGGAGTGCTGGTGAGTGGTTGTAATATAGCTTTTGCTTGGTGTAGTTGAAGAACGCAACTTTAACGAAGAGTGGGGAGGGTGGAGAAAACAGGCAAATTATTCATCCAGAGAACATCAGTTTCTTTAATTTTTAAAATTATTTCTACAACTTAGTTTTGCATGCAGGTATTTTCCTCTCATGCTTCCTTGTGCATATATTATTGTGCAGTTTTCTGTGTTATTTTATTTCACTTACAACTTCCTTGCAAGGCCGCTGGAAAGACTAGGCGCAATGAGATGAAGGAGACTGCTATTTGCTTGATTTCCCCTCACCCCTCAGTTTATGAATAAAGTTAGTTTGCTAGTTGTAGAGTCCAAATGTATTTCAACCAAGTGCATTTGAAGTATAATCTCTTCAGCTCTGGCTTCCCAGATGTTATTTCCCAATATCCAAGTTTCCCTGTGTTCTACATTGCCTTGTGCTTAAGTTCTGAACCAGAAGTTTTTTGTAAAAGCAAACTTGCTTTCTGCTCCTTTCTCAGTAGCCTTGCCAGAGCAAGGTCAACTGTCACCACAGTTAGAGAGCTATCTGAGCTATAGCCAAGCAGATCCTTGCCATCATTTCCGAAAAGAGGATTATTTATTTTGACATCAGGAAAGGGAAGAACATCCAGAATGCCCTACATTTCCCTTGCTGAGGCAGTCCAGCTTAAACTTGGCTGTTCTTTGAAAAGAGTAGACTTACGGGGTCTATAGGGAGTTGCTGCATTTTGCCTTCTCCATCCTTGCATGCATGCAAACTGGCTATTGTGTATATCTGCAGACTCAGCATGTTCCAGCTACACAGCTTTGGAGGAGCTGGTGTTGTCTTTTTGTTCCCTGGTACAGCAAACAAACAGTGCAAACAACACTGAACTGCACCCAAAACACACTTATCTTGCAGTTACTGTCTCTTGCAGTTACCATGAACTCTTACTTCCTGAAAGGTGACAATTTCCTCTTACCCAAATGCACTTTACTGTCCAGAGAAAGACATATCTCAAATAGCTATGATGAAGTGATCTGCCCAATAGCCACATTCTGCCTCTTCACCCACCAGAAACACACATTTGGGACTTCCAAAGGGGAAAAAAAAAAAAAAAAAAAAAAGAGATGCCCAGAAGCATTTGTGAAACCTAAGAGGTGAGAGGAGATGGCAGCAGGGAGTGCTACCACTTTTCCAGCTCTACTGCATATCCAGCAAGGGCCATTCCATGGTTAATTCACTCCCATGCACTCCTCACTCAATCACCCATAGCAATGCTTCTGACTACTCAGGCTGCAAGCTGAGTTTTCCTTCCAGCTGGCAGAATTACAGCTAGTTAGCAGTACTGCAGCCAGGTGCCTGGGGCAAGACAGTGTTTGGCACAGGCTAATCCCACTCTAACTGCTGCCTACTCTGACTCCTGCACTGCCACTCACTGCTCATCTGTTGGCAAAATGCACAGTGGTGGCTTAAAAGCTGGCTCAGACATCTGCACATCCTGCAGCAACTACATTGGGGCTATATTTCCAAGAGATTTTTGAATGCAGAGCATGACCCTGTAGGAATTTGAGGCCCCTTTGTGCTAGGATCTATAGAGTAGAATCTATTAGAGCTTCTACTGTCTCCTATATCAAAATTTATATTATTTTACAGATTGATTTTTTTTGTTTGGGATGAGGAAGGAATCTTTCCTGACAAGAAAGACTGTAACAACGTGCAGCTGAGAGGATGGGAATGAGCGCTCCCTGGGGTGCCTGTGTTGTGCTGCATCTCTTGTATTTTCCAAGTCCTCTGCTGGGAGAGAGGGAGGAAAAACATTTTAAAAACTTTGAGGCTAAAAGGTTTCCCTGGAAAGGTCTCCTCTGCAAGACAGGCTGGGAAATAGCTGTGCCAAGCTAGAGAGTCAGGGGTCAGCATTTTATCTGTGACTAAAACTCATGTAAGTCCCTATACTATAACACTCATTTTACTACTTCCTCCCCCATTTCTTCACTCCTCACAAAGGAATGAAGCAGAAAAAGAATGCGTTCATTTGTACTAGAGCATTGTCATCCACCCAATAAGTATACTCTGGGGAAACCTAACTCCATAAACAGCTCTTGGGCCCACAGTTAGGGTCCATTAAGGCCAAGGAGAGCAGCAGTGCCTTGCTGAGCACAGGTTCCTTTTATGGCACCAGGATGTGGCTGCACTAGCATCTGGATGAAGCCTTAACATTCTCAAACCAAAAGCAAAATACCCAGTTAAAGAGCTAGCAGGGTTGTATGGCAGGTCTGGCTGGGGGATCTTTGAATTTCCTCATGGGAAACTTCTGTCCTCAAAGGTTATCCTCCACAATTAATTTCACCCTTTGAGTACCTCAACTACAGCTGCAAGTTTCATGGTGGTCATGGTATGAAGCCACTATATTAATTTACATGTGTCTTCTGCATACTGCTTTCACAGCTGAAGTTGCACATCTTGATTCAGATGCAAAGTGACATGCACAAGCTGATGTAAGTCAGTGCAACTCTACTGGCTTGACACGGTTGGCAGTGTGGCCCTACCTCACCCCAGCTACAGATCCTCAGAAGACTGGAGAGAAGGACCTAAGTTCGGATAGCCTTGATTAAAATTCAGTTTTATTGTTTTGGTTCCCATTTTCCCTTACTTTTCTTGTGCATTGAGAGAGGAATAAACAAGTTTCTACCCAGAAATAGTCCTTGTGTCAAGAGTCATCTCCAGGGGGTGTAAAAGTGCTACTTCAGCTCCAATCCTCCTTGCATTTGCAGCCCATAGTACAGGAGATTTTGGGGTGGAGCAGGTGTAAGAAATAGGGCACAGCTGAGGTAACACAAGTCATGGCTAAGACCACCATCAGCTCACTACCAGCAAGGTGCAGATCAGAGACAGCCCATGACTTACCCCATTTAGGCCAGGGCAACTATTTCACCTCAGGTGGCTCCAAGGGCTGCAAGGCTGCAAAGCTATTCCTCAGACATTTTGCCTCCCCTGAACAACTGCTTAGAAATAGGGTTGCTTCAGTTCCTAAAACCTCTGCATTCCACTTCAGAGCTGCTCTAAGGAGTTGACTATCCTCCAGCTGCCACCTCAACTTAATCTCCCAAATGACTGTTTACAGCTTGAATGAAGGATTATGAAAGACCAATATGTAGCACTCTTAGTTCAGTCCTCTAAATAAACAGTCCTAGAAGTGCCAAGGTCAGCTTTGAGGTCCTCAAAATCTGAGGCATTGTAAGATAAATAACTAATCAAGCTCTTCAAATCCCATCTGGTAGTAGGACAGGGATGTAAGGGCTTTGAACTGCAGGCATGAGATCAGCATGTTAACATCTAGAGAAGATTTCCGTAAGTGCTCAGAGGAAGTGCTTCAAAACTAGGCCATTTAAAGTTTACATAGTTTGAGTGCTTTCTACAAATGATTTCTCCCTTGTGTTCAACCCATAAGCTTCTACTTTGTTTAACTGTTATCGGTTAAAGTACAGTACCAATCATACCTAATAATTGCTAGTTAACTCTCCACAAAGGTGTCAGCAAGGGGAGGGGGAAAAAAAAAAAAAAAAGAGAGCGTGTTCCATTACATGTTCTCACAGACATTTGTGTCTACAAAAAGGGCAGCCATAATGTTTAATGCCATTTAATAGTGCTCTAAGATCCAAACAAAATATTTTGTTTGCCTGCATTATAATGAGTCATCAAGATAGTTTACTGACAGCTGCCAGTAAACTAAGTACAATGCCATATCAATTAGCACTTTGTACTTTCCTATCTGAGGACATCACATCCCTTTTCCTGCAAGAGTTAGGTATGCAGTAAGTTGCACAGCAAGTCCCATTAAACACTCTTCTCCCCACTTCCCCAACTGAAATTACAAGATGCAGTAGGTAATCTCCACATTCCCATCATCAAAAGACCAATCAACTTAAGTTCTCATTGAAAGCATCAGCTCTTTTTACTAGTAAGCAAATACAAATGGGAGAAGGAATCCTGTCTTTGCAAATCAAAGTTTCTGTATACTTTTGACTCCAAGCTTAGTAATTTCTGAGGCCCCAAGTCTTGTCATACATTACCACAAATACTCAGAACTCAGGCTTTGGCCACGTCCAAAAGATGTGTTTTCATGAAGTGTTAGTGACAAGAGAGGATGTGGATTCAGGCAGCCCAGCTGTGGGAAGCAGGGGTGACTCTGGGAGCACACCTCTTCTCAGCAGTAGCAGGAAGACTCTCTCAGTCGCTACATCTATCAAGACTAAAGGCAAGTGGCATATCACAGCAGCAAAAATCGTCCTGGCTACAGCTTTGTTAGATGTCTCCCTAGAAGTGTCTACTTCCCTAGAATCTGATGGCAAAGCAGAAAATCAATCATTTACTCTAGCAGTAACAGCTGTGCATTGAATAATATTGTGTTTTAGGAAGGTTTGACTGTATCAGAAAAACACTCGTAAGTACTTTGAGACATGCAAGACTTGGACAACCCTTCGATCCTAACAAAATATCCACAGCATACTACAAGGTGCCAGAGAACCTAGCCACATATGGTCCTGCCTCTATATTCTGCATATAAGTATACTTTAAAGTATTTGGCCTATGATTTTAAATGCATCTTCTGCAAGAACTGAATAAAGGAAAGTAGTCTTTTTAAAAAAAGTATAACAAGAGTTTTTAGTTAGAGAAACCCAAAGACAAACAATGATCTCTCACATATACAGAAACCCTTACAATAGCTTCAGCTGGTATTTTACATGTCTTGCTCTCACTTACAGAAAGCAGGACTATTCACTGATGTTTACAGTTCTCAACGTGTACAATATGACAGAAAGCTATGATCTTGTCTCCATCTCCGATTTGGGTAAATATGCACCTTAAGAGATCACTAAAGCAGAGACTATCAGAAGAGCTTGAGAGTAAACAGTTTAAGAGTTACCACAAACTAGGATGTCCAATGTTTATGTCATGGCTCTAGGATACGTGGACAGAGAAACATTTGAGAAGACTGGCCCTGCAACTACATAGTCATAACCATCTGCTCAGTTATGGGTGGCCTCCCAAATTATATTGGTTCTCTGACATTCTTAGAGCAGATATCCAAGGATGCAGAGTTGTGAGGTGATAATATCACAAGATTTCCACTCATGCACATCGTGATTTTTGATATTGCTGGAACAATACAGTGCATCTTTGTGCCCTTTATATTCCAAGGCACATCATGTGCCCAACTAGCAGTTTGCTGCTGTACCACACACTTAATGGCATTTCCAAAATCAGTGGTACAGACCTAATCACTGCAACGCTCCAACCCACATATTCCTGGATTTCCAAAGAACAGTTATTATCTAGGTGATGCAAAGCCTCATCACTTGTGCACAACTCCAGCCAAGAGCTTGAAGGGTGCCAAAACAGATGTGCCACTGGCACCTGCTACTGTGCAGAAGAGCTTTTATCTTTTTTATGGCACTGTAGAGACCAAACCAGCTCCTCCAGCTACCCCAGAGCTACTAGATCACCACCAGTAGAGCTGCAGCCTGTTCAGCCCTTGCAGAAGGAGCTACCGGGCCTGGATCATCCTAGGGGAAAAAACCCTGATGCGAGATGCCATCAGAAGGTATTTCACAGGGTATTAGTCAATGGAAAGGAAAGAGCAGGCATTCAAGGGAGGTAAGTGTGCATGGTGGGAGCAGGGACATGTCACATGAAGGGTGCTTCAGGTAGAGCACTGTCAGGACTTCTCAACAACACCAGTGAAGCTAAACGTTGCTGTTTTGGGAAGGAAAGGGCTCAGTCACCCCTGCCACTACAGAGCGAAGGGGAGGAGGAAGGGATGGGAAGGGGTAAAGTAAGGTTGCAGAGAAGCTGTCTCCATCTTCTACCACCCTCTCCCTAAACAGCAGCTGCCGATCCTTCCACCTTGGTGGCTGCTGCTTCCTCAGACTCTAGCTGCTCCTTGCAGACCAGTGCCCTAGGCAGCTGCCTCCTGTGCCTGAAGGAGGCTGCTGTTTGCAGAACCAGGGGCTCAGTACAGAGCCCCATCATGCAGGACTAAATCCCTACAAAATTTCAGATGATTTTGCTTTAGATCAGTTCATCGATTGCAAAGATGCTTGACTGTATTTATCATTCCTGAGGCTGGTAACCTAATCCATTCACAAAGCTTACCTCCCCGGTGGGGAAAGGTGAGGCCTAGAGACCAAACTGTAGGTCAGTGCAATGCACTGCTGAATTTACAAGCCTTATTTGGGATGTGCATTTCACACCCTCAACTTCCAGTTTAGGGCTAGTTGAAAATATACTGTAAAACTAAGTTTACCTAAACTTTCACAGGGGGTTTCCTATATTGAAAGTGTAGGACCGCAGAGATGTCAGGCTGATCTTTCAGTGTGAAAGCTTGTGGTTTTGCACAAGCTGCTCCTCTTTCTTTTCAAGTCATTACTTACCAACATGCTTAAAACAGCATAAATGTATAAAAGTTCTGTTCAGCATCTCTGACACTGAAAAAGGTTAAGTTTGGTGGACTCTTGATTACAGAAAAGAGATGGCAGCAGCTACCCATGCACTGCTCTCTTAGTGTAGGTGTAGCCTGCCTACCTAGCCAGCAAGTTGCCTTTATAGCAGAGTTGTACAAAGTTGATCCAGTGACTCATTGCTAAGGTACTTTGTTTAGGCCCAGGGCCATATCTAAAGCGACCTCCATCACAACCCTCAAGATGACCCTATTGTCCACTACCAAGTGACCATCAGATTCTATTACCACACAAGACATCTGGGTAGCATTCATAAGCTTGACACCATCTGTTGCTTTCAGATATTAATTCTCCAGGTTACTTTCAGCTGTGTCCTACTTTCAAATGACAGGTGTTATGCCAAATATCTCTGGTATTAAATACAGTAACTGGTGAAAGGGTTACATGGGTACAACTGAAGTAAGCCCCCTTTGAGGAAATGAGACACTTCGCTACCAGAGCTCCATTATCACTGAACTGTATCACCTTAGAAAAGCAAACTGAAGACCACTTGAAAACTAGCAGCTTTTAGGACTTGTATCCCTCACAAGGTTCGTGGGAGCTATAATCAATTTGCATATCAGGTTGTCATCTTTAAGTTCAAAGACTGGCTTATCTTTTCTGTTCTCTCACAATCCAGAAAGATCAGTACCAGCCAATTGTATGAAGATGCAATTAACAGTTCACAACCTGGTTTCTTGAGAAAAGTAAGGCTTATGGGATCAACCAAAGCACCTGCCTAGTTCCTCCCTCTTCTCCCCAACATGCCTTGTAGTCCTTTGACAAGTCTTTGAAAAATAAGAAAAAAAAAAAACAACCAGCAGAGATTGTTAGCACTGTTCTCAAGGCAAGAGAAAAGACAAAACCAAGACAGACCTGTAAAGTCAGCTCCTGTGAGAGTCCAGAGAATTTGTGTTAGAAAGCAAAAGCATTAACAGCAGGAGACACAGAAGCCATGCCAGAATTCATTTGCCCGTTCCACGCACTTTTGTGCGGTTTTATTCCAGCAGTTATGCAACAACAGTTTGTCTTCCCTTGACACAGCCATTCTACTGGGGAATACAATTTCCAACTTGACTGCTGGTAACTCTCTGTTCTTCAGGCATCCTTTCTAATATCACCTGTATTGCTGTTGTAGTAACATCAGTTGGACTTCCTAGTCTCTCTGTCCTAGTTATTTCTTTCCTTGTATTTAAGACAAACATGAGAGTTACACTCTGCAGCTCTTGCCCAAATAAGTGCCCCACTGAATCATACAAGTCTAACCTAGTTCTTCATCTCCAGCAGTAACAACAGGAAACACTATTGAGGGATAGCATGGGTATCTCAGATACTGGCCAGGCTTACATTGTGCTTGTACTCCCCAGCATCCACAATTCATGTAGTCCTGCACAAAGTAAAGTTTTACTGCCTACATGAGCTAATTAGGAGCAAAGCCAGAGCAGGGACACAAACATTGCTCAAGTCATAATAGCAATTAGTATTTGCTAACTCTAAGGATCAGAGGTGTGAGGGGTACCCAAGTTAAATATACCTGGTTTTCAGAATCACCTCTCATAGCTCCACCTCAGGCCTTTCCTAGCACTGGGTTGCCACTGCAGACTAGCCCAGGTCACCCTTAGCTACATCTCATATGTCCCTAGAGTTCTTTGTCCTGTTGCATTGCCTCAACCCCATCACGACACTGCATGGCTAAACCACACTACCATCTCTGGCACTACAGTCACCTCTGTGGTACAGGGGAGAAGAGGAACCATGTGGTCTAGGCCAACAGTTGAGAAGTGGTTTCTCCAGATTTTTCTAGGCTTGGGACAGTGGTTTCTGCTGGCTTTTGCCTCTAACAGCTCCAAACTTGTCTGAGGCAACATCACTGCCCCAAAGCACACCAAAAGCTATTGCTTCAAAACAGAAATTGGATCCAACAGAATTTGGGTCCAAAAACTTAAGCTTGTTTTCTCACCGCCTCAGCTGTGGTAGAGGTGTTAGGGTCACTGTTGAGAAGTGCATGAAGTCTAACCCATTATCAGTTGCAAACATGTTAGTGTATAAGCCAGCAGCCAGACACGCTATGGAGCAGTATATTAAAGGAGGAAAAGGGGGGAAAAAAGAGATTGGTTGTACCCTGTGAAGATGTGGGCTTGCAAGGCTGCCAGTGCCAATTTGCAATAGGAAAATGAAGTCGCAGAAAGACATTGCAGTAAGAAACATGACAGCATAAGAAACTGTGGCTTCCATCTTACACTGTTCCTCTGCTTTCTTCTGGGGGACGAGAGTCTTCTACTGCAAAGTAGTCCACTGGGGGAAAGGGGAGAGAAGGACTGGAAAGAGGTGAGTTTGGATTTAAAACAAACAAACAGAAAACCACAAAAAAACCACCACACACAACAAAGTGTTTTTGTTGTCCCAAACAGAGCTGAGAGTCATCTTCCAATTCTGGAAGAGCAGCACTTACCCAAGTACAGCCTTCACCTAAAAATCATTCACAAAAAACTCTGTTGAAGCCCTACAGTTTCCAACAGGAAAGTCAAGACATTGAACCACCACAGAAAAAGAACACACACACACACACCTCCCGCCCATCAAGACACACACACAGTTAACAATAATTAAACAGCTTGCAGTAGGTTCCCCACATACACCTAAAGGAGAGAGCAGGCAATGTGTGAAAATTATACACACACAGCCATAGGAAGAATAGGGTACTGTTGTCAGAAAAGGGTAAGGGGGAGGATGCCACCTCTTTCTTGTGCCACAGTTCTAAATAGAAACATCTATAGGAATCAAACACAGGGGGTCTTTCAGAGTGCTTTGAAAGAAAGGAGTTGCTTGCTTTGCTTCCAAACCCCAAGCTTGCTACTTTGAAAAGAAGCCAGCACCTCCTTGTGAGGTCACAATTACAGATGGGGGTAAAAAAAAATGCAATGCGTTGCACAGATAACAGAAAAAGCACTTTTGCTGGTCAAACAAGGATGAGACTAGATCCAATCATGCTTACAATGCTTGAGAGATGGGTGCTTCAGATTGTAAAATGATTTGGCTGAACAGATCTGAACTGAGCATTAACAACAAAATCTGAAAGCTTTAAGAGGATTGAGAAACATTCCAGAAGAGGGTCTGCAGGAAGTGTTTGTGATCCCCGCTCTTCTTTTTCCTACTTACACAAATTGATTGTTCAAGATATTTCCTTCAGACAAATACATCTACCTCAGCTATCAAGCCAATAGTCTACAGTCCTCCAACACCTGGGCAAAATAACTTGGGCATCTCAACACAACTCTATGTTGTATATTGTATGTACAGCCCATTAGCTCTACATATGGCCGTTCTCTGCTTGGAACAATTGTTTACAGCTTAGCAAAAGAAGCATGAAGTGCTTACAGGTGCTTTTAGGGGCCCCTATTTAGGATCCTATTTGCATGCATCTCTGATGGACAGAAGTTAATTGGACATTAACATCCTCGTGCTTGTAACACAGCCATACAATTAGAAACTTTCTGCTCTATACTAGAGCAGCTAGGTTTAAAAGACTGTGTAGGCTTCAGCTTTGTAAATATTTTCAAAAAGCAGGGGTTGGGACGGCAATTCCATTGGGAGGAGGGGGGCGGGTTTAAGTCTGCAATACTTGGCAACTGTCAGCCTTATTTTTGTCACTGTTCAAGAGTTATTGAACCACTAGGACTTAATCTTTTTACTAGTACAAAGTATTCCATTAGTACTTTGTGCTTTTCACTGGGTAACTATGGAGAAGGCAAAGATGGGCTCCTGGAGAAGGGAACAGCTCTTCCTTTTCTTAGTTATTTACATTCACCACCCCTACCTGTTTTTCCTTGCATAAGAAAAGGTGCCACCAGAACATGCAGGAATAGTAGAGATACTTTGTTAGAACACAGGTGGTACTGGGTACATGCTGTGAATTACGCTCAGGGAAGGTTGTTCTACAAACAGTTCCTCCCTCCTCAAAAAGTTCTCAAACTGCATCTGCAGGTCTGTTTGCAATAATTAAAAGAAAACAAACCACAAATAAAACCCAGACACCTTCACTTTTGCTTTAACAGAGCAATACTTCTAGAGAGACCAGCTCAGGCAGAGACTACCTCCTTTCAGTTCAGTAGCTCTTGACATCAGTGAGTTAATTAATACTATTGATTAGCCCCAAGCTTTGTTCCAGGACTGTAAAGACTTTATGACGAAGAGTTGCTTATAAGCATGTTCAAACTGCATTTTGCAGCTTAGTAGAAAAAAACAGGATGTGATTCGGGTGGTTCCTCTCGCTCAGAGGAGCCATTGCCTTAGAGTTTGTCTTCTAGGTATATAAGCCCTCAGCGAGGTGCCCAGCACAGGGCTCAGTCAGTTCAGTCACAAGTTAACATCATTCTCTGGGGAAGAGCCAAGACAAGGTACACCAACCTTGGTTAACCTCAGTTTCTTTTTCTCCTCTCACCCTGACATCCTGAGCTTTCATTTTCAGACCTACCATTCCCAGTGTTTCCACATCCAATGCAGCAACTACAACAGCATTGGCTACTAATTAGCCTCAATTACCTGTGAAGCTCACCATTTTGTCAATGAATACTTAACACTTTCCTAGAGGACAATAATAAATATTTTCTGAAGTTCATCCTTCATCCAACTCTCTTCCTTTTCTCACCTGTCAAGAAGTATGGATCCAACTGATCGTAGCGTTACAAGTCATGGGGGAGATGTATTGTCTAGTAACAGGTCTGAGAGAGAAAAAATAAGTCTATTGTATCTTAGGGGAATTGTGTATATGTATCACTAACAACATCATCTTGTCTTGAGGAAAGGTGGTTTCTACAATTGCAAATTAAAAATAGCTAAGAGGAGAGAGGACTCACAATCTAGAAAAGAAACTGGTAGTCCTTGATCTTGTTGCTGGCAACAGTTACCAGCAAAAATAAGCATCTGCAGGCCAGGATTTTCCCTACTCTCACAGTATTGAACTGGAAAGTAGTTTTGGAGAATGGAAATTCTCTGGCATTAGTGTGTTTACTTCCTCCCAGACAAGGCATTGAACAAAAGTAATAAAGACATTTTATTGACTATCCTGTCAGCTCAAAGCAGTCTCTTAGGCCTGAAATAGTTTCCCTTCTGCTTCCTAGGAAAGTCCCCCAGAATTTCCCTTTCTTCCTCTCCCTTATGACCAGGCTTTATCCGCTATATGGATTTGAAAGTTCAAAGGGAGGGAAGTTTTCCTCTTTCCTTCTTTGGACTGATGACATTTACCAAGGGGGTTTTATAATCCTGGCTTGGTGTGAAAGATAACTGCTGACTGAAGAGAAAAAACACACTTGTAAAATAGATAATATATTGAGCAAGACACAGGTAAAGCCATCACCACAAACATTTATGAAAATATTACACTAAATGCTGACAGTTTGTCAGTTTAAAAAAAATATTTTTTGCATTGGAGCTTTACAATATAAATAGCTCAATACTGTTCTTACTTTGTGTTCAGTAACTCAATTATTGTCGAGTTATATCCTCCCTAAGTTTTACGGCCCTTCAGCTGCACTCTGTCAAGACACTGTACAGATGGGATGGAGAACAAAGATAAAAGGAGTCACATTCATGAGCTTTTAGAGACTTATCAGCTCTAAGCAGTGGAAGAAATCAAAGACTGCTGAGAAAGCCTAGGTGCTAGGCAGAGAGCCAAGGTCAGACCACACACCTTCTTCAGCATTTGCAGGACAGCAGGCCCAGCTTGAGACACAGGGAAAACATGCTCTCACTTAAATCACCAAGAGCCCTGCTGAACCAAAGGGCTGGAGGCTGGCTGGAGCTAAGAAGCATGAGGCAGCTGCTGCTCCTGCGATGTCCATCCCTCTGTAGCAGGAGGCAGCACCCCATGTCACCTGTCTCTTTGCCAGCCACTAGCCCTACTCTGTCCTTTCCATGATTTCTAGCAGCAATACCCTCTTTAGCCTGCTTTTCCAAGAAGCCTGAACCAGCTCTGTACATGTGTAGCTGTGCATGTACTGGGGAGTCCTTGTCCCTCTGCAGGGCTTGGTAACAAAGGAAGAGTTCAAATAATAATGAGATTTCCAACAGAGATGCAAGTTGAGGAGCTTAGCCCATTGAATGATGGAGCTGCAAACTCTTCGCAGAAATTTAATCTAGGTGGAGACATTTCAGTGTAGGGATGTTTCTACAAGTAACAGATTAACAACAGCATTAGACAATCTAGTCCTCCAATGAGAAACACTTATTTCACACAGGGAATCTCTAATCCAGATGGCACAAAACCCTTTAAAGCAAGTCATAACTACAGTGGGAGGGAAAGGCCATAAGACAGACATAGAAGAGCAAGGAGAAATACCTGTCAACCACACCCATAATATGCAAGAACTTCCCATGTATTTCAGTTCATTTTGGTTCTTCTTGCCTGTATCTGGTTCATGAGGAGCTATATTTTACAAGGATTCATATGACTTGACATACTGGCTAAGGCATAGCTACCTATTGTTTAGTACTTGAGGGGGCCAGAGAAAGGGCAGCGAGAACTTTACTTCACCCATCTTCTCGCCTACCCCAACGCAGCCTGCAAAAGTTTCTCCTCAGCTTATGGCCAGCAAGAACCTCACACACACTCACAGGCAGTAAGAGAGCTAACTAAGCTTTTTAGAGGTTATGGCAGTAAGTAGGTGCCCACCGAGAGCCACTTTCACAGAAGTTGAGCTCTCTACTCCAAAGTGGTACTAGTAACCGAAACTGGATCATCTCTCTCTTCAAAACCAGGTCTCATTTTCACAGCTAGCTTCAGATCATCCACTTTAGAAATATTAGTATTGGTCAGTGTTGGATTAATCCAACAAACATTTTTACTGACATCAGTTAACTTAATAATGTCTCCAGGACTCCTCACATAAGTGAATCTAAGCATCAGCTTCGCTGTTTGGTTGTTGAATAGAGTGCTCCAGAATCAGGTAATGCCACTGATTTAAGGGTCAGTTTGAGCAGATGCCAGAGGAAAAGACCCACAGTGAAGAATGAAAAACTAAAGTCCTTATTTCCATGTTAACATTTTACTCTACAATACCTCTATCTTCAGAAGTTAAACAACAGTAAAATAAAACATAATCCGGAGAGTACTAGAAGCAGATATTCAGACAGGAACTGCCCCCCAAGTCAGAAAAAACACACACAATATTGATTCAGCTGAAGGAACCCTTGCCTCTTTCTGCATTGTCACTTGTGAGCTACTTAAGACTATGGTTTTCTAAAAGGCAAAACAAACCCACACACCTATGCCTTTTTCATGTAACAGCAATCTCTTGAAAGAACAGATCTTTATTTTTGAGAAGAATTTATTCATCAAGAGACAAAAAAAATTTTGTTGGAACTGGCAGATAAAGAGCAGTGGAAACTCTCAGAAGACCAAAAAGGAATTGAGAAAAAGAGGAACTTTGGGGGTGGGGGGGGTGGGGGGGCTGCTAGAAAGACATTACAAAAAGGAACAATGACTTTTTGGTTTCTCTTCAGAAGTTTCATAAAAGGGCATGAGACCACTGCACACCACTAGTCATAGGGAATAAGTCTCACCCATTAAGCACAAGGTCAGGCAAAGGGTAGGATACACCATATGCTGCTTAGGCTGTGCTTTCTGAGCTTCCACCCAGACAGCATCAAATCTGCAGCACTCAAACCCAGGAGGACTTATGATATGCAAGACAGGGATAGGTGGGGCTGGGAACACTTGCTAGGGATTTAGAGGGCAGAAATTTCTCCCTAAGTCAAGAGTCTTTCCAAGAGAAAGAAAGCAAATGAAAGGCACTGCCCTGCCACTCTATACAGCAGCAGCGTTCTCTTGAAAACCTAACTGCTAAATTTAGCACAAAAATTACATTACATAGAGGATAAAGCATGTTTTAAGAGAATGGGATGAGAGCCCACTACTGAAAATTAGACAGTTGCCATGCAACACTGCCTAACACATACCCCACAGGCAGCAGAGACACAACGTCCCCCTGGGATCTGTGTACAGACATCCTTCTAGTCTCTGGATTGACCTTCACCCAAGGGAATCAAGAAGATGACAGATATGAAATTCCTCAGAAATGACAGCTGGAAATATGGATAGCATGGATCTTGACTGCCTGAGAATTCAATCAGACTGAACATAACATGAAACCACTAAATACCCACAAGACTGTAGCATCATTTGATCAGTGTTGAATTCTGCTCACTTGCATACCAAGAGCGTGCTTCCTTCCTTCCGAAACTTGAAATGAAACATGCCACGTTTAGCATCAGTCCCCTGAGCCACCTAAACCCTTCCCATTTTGCAAAGCCACAAACAACTTCAGTCTAGTCTGAGAGCTATTTAGAAAGGTTATTCTGAAATCAAGAATAAAGTCTAATTTCCTGAGCATTCCAGTTTATCAAGCGTGCTGTCTCATACACACTCCCTTTTTGGCCAGACACATCCAGAGTTTTGCTGTTGACCTCCAGACCTTTGGGAAGATTTTTGTGTGTTCGAATCCTGGAAACTCTGATCAGATATGAAATGTAATTTCTGTTTCCCATACACATTTTATTTCTATACACATGGATAAATTCCTCCTTACCAAAACAATTTATTCAAAGCCAGGGGAAGGTGTGTAAGTTCCTGCTGCAGTACTCTGTATGGGGTACAGCTTTCCACTGGGAGCAAGCAATGCACCATCACTCATTCTTTATCCCTGAGAAGGAGTAACTTTTCAGATTAGCTATGCATTTGATAACAATCTTTCAGTCCCCAGAGCCTGACTGTGGCCCACAATAAGCCTTAAATAGGCAATGGGAAATTCCAGGAGCATGAGGAAACCTAAGCAAGCCCAAAGCCAGCACTCCACCCACCACACACCACCTCCACAGCACAGATGGTGTGACTGGAGCACGGGGAGGGAAGAGAGGGAGCACGGACAGAGTACACAACACTCCAGTGCACAGCAGATAAGGAAAAGTTCAGAGAGTTTTAAACAGCTATAAACTTTGCTAAAACAAACAAACATGAAAGCCAGACCAGCTGCCCTCACAAGTACATGAAGTTTGCTGCAGTGCACCTGAAGATGAGGATCCCAATCCAAGACTCAGCTGCCACCACAGCACACTTTGCAGCCTGAAGCTGCAGGCAGTCCCCCAGGAGGCAAAGGGCACTTCTTCCCACTGTCTTGAGCTGAGAGGGTGAATCACACAGCAGTTTGCTACAGAAACACTACCTGCCACTGCTCACAAATCCCCAGAAAATTGCTTTCAAATTAGGGTAATTTATTTCAAAAATCTAAAACCCTGAAAGAGAAAGCCACTGTCATTTTTTGATACATGCCAGCATGTCCCTCACTGAGATCTCTTAAATATCTTTCCTTGAACTAATTATAGGACAGCTCTCTATATGATGTCTCATTTTGTTTACAGGTTGCTTTCAGATAAGATCAGAAGTAATCACCCAGTTTCGGTACAGACTGTTGCATCATAAGAACTTTCTCTAAGAAGCCAGACCATAATTTCCACTTGCAAGCTCACTCATTAGCTTTCTACTAGCTATTAGCTTTTACCTAAAGGCAAAAGGACTGCAGGGTTACACGAGTAGAGAACATTTAAAGAAATGACAGAAAATTGCCTTGATGTTGACAAGGAATATTAAGGCAACATTTCTCTGCTCAGGGTGCTCTCACGATTTCAAAATCAGGGAGAAAGGTCCCCCCATCCTTGTACGAGCATCAGTAACAACAGTCAGCTCGCACAAATCTGTTCTCAAAGGCCAAAGGCACGGGGAGGGTGGTGCCAGTGGAAAACTTGAAGAAACTATCCATGACTAAGCTACAAAGCTTTGCCAGATGCATAATTCTCAGTTTCCTTCTTGGCAGTGGCCTTCATTCATCTGCTAGGTGATTTTTGGCTAGTCCTTTCAGAATTACTGGTGTCTTCTCCAGCTGGTGCCTGTTCCAACTTGTATCACCATTCATTCAGTGCCCAGCTGCATTACCTATGTTACTCTGCCAGTACCGGAGGTTGGCAAATGAAGCAGAAGAACTGGCAAGCAAATCAGTCCCTGCAATATAACATCCAAACTGTCATGTCCACTTAGTTCACAATGACTTTTAAATCAGTGTCACACTTGTTGGTCAACACACAAAGGTACCTCCTCCATGTCAAAAGGGTTCCAGCTCAGCATCTTCCTCCTTGCCCTGGCCAGCACCCTACCTTCAGCCCATCATTCACAACAGCCTCTCACGATCCTTCTCTAGGTTTTCAGTTCCCAGGTCCTTTCTGGTCTAGATCCCAAACTCATCATTCTTTGCAGTGAAATTATACAGGTGCACCGTGGCTACAAGCCATTGCTGGACTGATCACTGAAACCAGCTGGTTTTTCTGGTACCATAACCTGGCTGCTCAGCCACCAGAACTGCTGCCCACTGTATGATCACCGGTGGGTCACACTCCAGCTGTGCCATAGAATCACAGAATAGTTTGGGTTGGAAGGGACCTTTAAAGGCCATCTAGTCCAACCCCCCTGCAATGAGCAGGGACATCTTCAGCTAGATCAGGTTGCTCAGAGCCCCGTCCAGCCTGACCCTGAACGTTTCCAGGGATGGGGCATCTACCACTTCCTGGGGCAACCTGTTCCAGTGTTTTACCACCCTCATCGTAAAAAAATTTCTTCCTTATATCTAGTCTGAATCTACCCTCTTTTAGTTTAAAACCATTACCCCTTGTCCTGTTGCAACAGGCCTATTTAAAAGTTTGTCCCCATCCTTCTTATAAGCCCCCTTTAAGGACTGAAAGGCCACAATAAGGTCTCCCTGGAGCCTTCTCTTCTCCGGGCTGAACAACCCCAACTCTCTCAGCCTGTCCTCACAGGAGAGGTGTTCCAGCCCTCGGATCATTTTTGTGGCCCTCCTCTAGACCCGCTCCAACAGCTCCATGTCTTTCCTGTGCTGAGGACCCCAGAGCTGGACGCAGTACTCCAGGTGGGGTCTCACCAGAGCGGAGTAGAGGGGCAGAATCACCTCCCTCGACCTGCTGGCCACACTTCTTTTGATGCAGCCCAGGATACGGTTGGCCTCCTGGGCTGCAAGTGCACATTGCTGGCTCATGTCCAGCTTTTCATCCACGAGTACCCCCAAGTCCTTCTCCTCAGGGCTGCTTTCAATCCCTTCATCCCCCAGCCTGTATTGATACTGGGGGTTGCCCTGACCCATGTGCAGGACCTTGCACTTGGCCTTGTTGAACCTCATGAGGTTCACATGGGCCCACTTCTCCAGCTTGTCCGGGTTCCTCTGGATGGCATCCCGTCCCTTAGGCATGTCAACCACACCACTCATCCCTGATGATCAAACAGCTGCCTGCAGAATTCAGAGCAAAGTTTATGGCAATAGAAAAACAACCAAACACAACAAAAACCATCTGCACACAGCATGGGCACCTGGCTCATGTACAGCATCTCTACCCACAGCATTTTCCCCTCCTGCCACCCCAGCTGTCCTGGCCAGCAGAGCCGTTCACAGGGGAATGTCCTTAATATACCACAGCAACACTATTTCCAGGGTTAACAGAGCACTTATGGAAAATACCATTTTCTTAACTTATTTTAAAGGGAGAGTTTTAGTGCTCCATGAGGATAAAGCCTTCAACAGTAGCATTTAGACCCTTTCTCACCACCACCCCTCCTGCATTGGAAAGAGAAAACTTAAATCCATTTACTTTGACATGTAAAGTCCTGCTATTCTACAGGCACTGGGAACATTTGGTTACTTGCCTACTTGATAAATTTAATTTTATTGCGGGCTGAGCTAATGTGTTCAGTAAATGGCCTCGCACACATGACGCAAAAGTTGGATGACAGAGACATTGCCAAGAAGTTCAGAGTTTCACAGTTTAGTCATACACTTTAATTGCATTGCATGCCTTAGTTGTTTTAGGTAGGTTAGTGTGTTAAAAAGTTATTAGTTAGTATTTTAATTCTTCAGGAAGTGATTCTTCATTGCAAAGCCTTACTCAGTTAATTGTTTTAACCTCTGAAAAATAAGCCCTAAATAATTCCTTTGTCAGATTAAAATGAACAGTAAATGGCTCAACTTTTAAATTTGAAAAAATTACAAAGAAAAAAAATTATTTGTTAGTTTCCTAAACTTTTCATTTAAAACAGCACTTAAAAATAAGGAAAAAAGTGAAATATCAAATAGAAACTAATTATTTTAAATTCTGATCTATGTAGTGACTGAAACATCTTACACCAGCTGAACTGCACAGACAGGAACATATCTCCCCTCTAGTGTACCAAGGACAATCCCTCTGGAGGCTCAGTGTAAACATATTTGTTCCAAGCAGAGTCAGCTCAATCCAGAAAGAAATGTTATTTCAACTAAACAGCACTGGATTAAGCTACCTTGAGGGTCAGGTGCTCCAGCTAGACCAGTCTGAAGCATTCCTGCAGTTAGATACCACTTCCTAAAACAAGACCTGCCTTGCTCCTTCTTTATGCACAAGCTTAAACTTCAGTAGGGAAGTAACAAAAGCACGTGGATGGCAACATTCACATGCAATTGGGATGCAATTTGGTGTTTCAGGTCTGATCCCACTTCCCCCCAGCCCAAGACTTTCGTACAGGCATTTGTGAGAACCAGAAACCCCACAGGGACACCGTGGGAGTAAGCCAAAGCTGGAGACGCAAACAAGCTGGCTGGGCTGGAACAACCGCCTTCACATGGTTCTTGAGTCAGAATCAAAACTGCTAGAAAATGACTGATTCTTCAGAAGAATGACATCACTTCTAGGAGCTCTGACTTTTGGGTCATTCCTGTCTGCTGCTATTGCACCTTTACACAGAGCTGTTAGCTGGCCACACCTACCAAATTTTTAGTTCTTTCTGCATAGGGAGATATCCTAAGGACCCTCTTTACCTACAGAGAGAGAGGGCATGGCCACAGTACCACTACAGAGCACAGCTGCAGAGCACCAGCTGCTAGGCTGCCCCCCTTCAGCCTGGCAAGAGACCTTGCTGCTGCCTAACAGCAAGTTGGTGTGGAGCCCTCATCCCTCCAGATCCATCTCATTCTTGCCCCAGTGCCAGGCCAGAGTGCAGGATAAGTTTGCTCCTGGTATTTTTGCAGAGCAGCCTTATGTGGAGTGGAACATCTGTACAAAGCTGAGAGGGAGGATAAACTCCATGGGGCACCATGGAGAACTAGTCAGGCAGATAAGAGTGGCCATCAGTGTCTCAGTTTCATTTACAAAAGGCAGGCAGGATGGAAACACATATAGAATAAGCTCACTTTGCATCAGTTTATACCCTTGCTTGAAACAATAACCATTACAATGGCAAGGGAGGCAACCACAGGAGAATTTCATCAAAAACATGCAGGACACACTGGTTTTAACGTCAAAGAAGCCAAAAGATGGCAGATGGCTTGCACTGAGTACCAGGAAGGGGCTGGTAAATGAAGCATAACCAGGGCTTGGCCATGAGGAGAGAGGGAGAAACACAGAAATCCAGCTCTCGGGTCTTGCTCACCCCAGGAAGCACCATTGCACCAGGAGCAATAGGCAGAACAGCACCAGCACCTTCCCCACACAGAGCTGCCTCAGTGGGAAGAGGACCTTGACTAAACTACTACTTCCACCGTCAGCATGATGTCTAGAGCACACTGGGGGGGAACGATCACTCAGATATTTGTACTCCTTAAGTTACAAGATGCTATGAGGACAGGGAGAGGAAGCCTCAAACCCACATTCTCCCCCCACCCCCAACTCTGTTGGGGTTTTTTTTTGGGGGGGGGGTTTGTTTGGGTTTTTTTTCTCCTCTTTGAAGAAGGACCTGATATAACAGGCTCCTCAAAGAAGAAGCTCTTTTAAGCAGCATTTTCCTTACAGGCTTATTAGCCATCTCTGTATTTTGTTGGTAGATACGCAGCTTGGGTGGTATTTGGTAGTCTGAGGGATGGTATCTACCCCTCTTTATAAATACAACACCCATTAGGTTTCACCACCTTTGATTTCAGCTGGCTATAGAACAAGAATCCCTTCACTGGGCTGAAAGCTCAGGGCTAGTCAGTACACAGCTTATGACTCACATCTGTCCAACACACGGAAATAAATACACTCTCTGTATTCTAAGAGTGTATTCAGAGTGTAAAGACACACTGTTGTATACACTCTCTCTATTATCTACACAGAGTGAAAGAAAACAGACTGAACCACCGCAAACGAAGTAAATAACCTATCCCCTTCTGGAGAAATGCTTATGGCAACAAAAATAAAGAGCCTTTCACTCTCTTGCTTTTGCAGAGACAGAAGTAGCAGTTGGAGTGCCTGGTGAAGCTCGTGACGGGGAAGGGATTCCTAAAGGCTGGGGGAAGGCACAAAAATGAAACGGTAAGCTACACCTTTCTTGTTCTGCGAAGCAGCTGAAGTTTGGGGGCAGAGGGAATTTCATTTCATTACCAATAGAAAATAATCTCAATAACAAACTATGACTACGTGTACGCAATTAACTTTGTCCACATGAGAATGCAAGCGGGAAGTATGGGTCTGGTGTTTGTGACTGAAGCCCCATCCCATTACGACCATTGAGAAACCTCAGATCTACAGGCAGCAGATACAATCCGCACCAAGACTAGATGACAAAACAAGACAAGGTTTCTAACCCATCTAGCTTCATATCCAAATTCTCTTCACAGATGAGGGAGTTGTGAAACAGGGCATAAATTATGCCAGAGAAAAGGTCTTTGATCTCTGCTCTAGCATTCTAACAAAGCATTTGGCATTTCTCTCTCACTTTATTAGGGAGACTGCTCTCTGGATGGTTGCCTGCTTACTGTTTGCATCTCTACCCAGAGGTAAATATACTATAATACACAGAGGAGTTTGTGGAAGTATTTGTATGTGAATACACAAACTGCAAACTGAGAATCTTGGAGCAAAACAAATACATGCTTTGCTTTGAATATATTTCATCACAGTCCAAGGTTTGCAAGTACAGGTAATAACTTTCAGATAAACTTCTATATCTGAAAGAAGTGGTTTCAAGGTTAAGGCGTTTCAAAGCGCACAAATCTTTACCTATAAAGTTTATCCTGCCCACATCCTTAAAAATACCCTACCATTTCCATAATGTTAAGGATTACTTGGAACCTCATCCTTTACAACCCCCAACTGCCTTGCATCTGTTTTTGTATTTAAACTCATTAAGTTGCTGGGCTCACTACAGGCATAACTGGGTAAGTGAAAGGACTGGAGCCCAGCAGCAGTCTCTCTCCCTGAATCTTTGCACATGCTCTGCCAAGTTCTAGCAGAGCTGGGTTTCTGACATTATGTAGATTAAGTATGATCTTCCCTATGAAAGAGATACACTACTAGGTGCCGGTGAGGGAGTTTTCTACAAGCTGCAGAGGCAATCTCCCTGTAATTTCCTTATCTGAGGCTTAATTTCAGCAATATTAAGACCTCTGTGTGTGGTCAAGACTCCTCTGTTTGCCCAGAAGTGCCTCACATTTACTAGGTACTGCGGTGGTTCAGGAGGTTACACTTCATCTGGTAGTAGTCTCCCTCTCTCTTCTGGAAGCACAACTGACATTTTTAGGGAAAACTTTCATGTGTCTCCACAGAGCAGTGCGAAAAGTCTATTGCTACTCAACATGTGTTCTTTTGGTAGTCGAGTACACCTGCAAGCATCTGGAGTCATCTAACTGACTACACTTTGACTCTTTTTTTTTCCCCCTCCCTAAAATAAGGGAATTCCAGTTCAGTGTTTCTGAGCAAGCAACTGGGATTGCAAACAGCCCCCTCTCCTCCCCAAAATACTTTTGCATGTAGGTGAGACATGAGCCTGTAAGGAGTCACACAACACTACCTTCTCAGGGTAACACATTTCAGTTTGAGCTCATAAGTACTCAGAAATACAAGAAATTCCCTGTTGCCTTGTTTCTAACACTGGAAGATTTTTCCACTTAACCCATTACTTCCACTATTAAACTACTTTGTCTACTATCAGAACTGTACTAATATCACCAGAGTGAACTTGAGAGACACACTCAAGAGCTTTCCATTTCCAGGCCCTTTTCCACAGGGCATAAACTCTAGATCACCTACTGGCATCCCAGATTCCTCTGGTACAAGCAATATATAATTAATAAACAACAATGATTACTCTAGATCATTTTCAGGGGGGAAGGAGGGAGAAATAAAAAAGCACTCTTTATGAGCTTCCCTGCACCACACTTTGGATACTGAAGCAGCAGGGTTTTCTCAGTATAGAAATCTTACAGTTTGGTTAAATTAGCACACTCAGCTTCACCTTGATAGCCTTAAACATTTGGGCAATATTTAAAACACACAATTAAAAATAAAATCCACAAAATAAACTCATCTCGCTCTACATTTGCATCTTACAACTGCACGTGAAAGCTGCGTGCCAACATGTACTTTTTCCAAGGTAGGGAACTGCACCTTCCACATGCAACGCTTACCAGGTGGATCAGATGAGCGCTACTCACCCTGCTTTGCACACCCCAACAGCAGCTGCCACCATCCCCACTGCTCACTACACAGCTGCTTCAGCGTTCTGGCCAGGAAGCTCTCTGCTTCCACACTTCCTAGAGCATCGGTAGCCTCAGTGAGAAGCTTAACACAGCACCACCAGTCTTCAGCATGAATTCACTCTTCTCAAGATTGGCTTCCATAAGGGCACTTACTTGACTTGTACCCAGAAGTCTGTTCTTCCCATCTACAAAAAGACCTCATACAGCTGTAGGCTCTGTTAAAGAACTCATTACAGCCAGATTTCAGTCACCTGATCCTGTCCCAGGCAACTTCAGCAACTTGCCTCCTTTTTTGCCTCCTGCTGCCCTGGTTTTACCAGCTGAAAGCAGTGTAGGGCAGGGTGGGTTGAAACCCCTGGGTGTTTATAGAGTCATTGTATGTGCTACAAGGTTTGTATGCCATATCATGCCAGAAAGGAGTGGCTATGCTAGGCTCAGATATGCTGGGCACTGCTGTCCTCCATCTTCAGAAAAAGAATAAAGAGCCAAAAAGCAAACAGATGCACTTCTAAAACCAATATCAAATTTAGAAGTGACCGCAGTCAGGACATAGGACCAACACTCTTTCTCCCTCTTTTGCTCATTAAGCAAATGCTTATTGTCCATTTTTCTGAATAGAGCCACAAGTTTTATTGATTTCAAGATTATCTTTTCTTCATCTGTGTGCAACATCACACGTTGCAAGCACTCCCTCTCCTAATGGCATCCTGTGGACAAGACTCTTCCTACCAGAAAGCTCTTCTGGAGGCTCACTTCTTCCAGGGCTTACAAAACACCTGCAGCAGCCTCGGGTACGCTCATCTCCCCACTGTGGTTAGCTAACCACGGTCACCCATAACTGTAGTCCGCTTTCAGACATGGCCTTGCCTCAAAGAGACTCTGCTGAGCACAGCCTTCCTCGGCTCCCCATGCACAAACAGCTCAGGGACGGGTCTCGGGCTGCTCCCTCCCCTCCCTGCCCTTCCTCAGCTGGTGGTGGCCCTTCTAGGTGTGCTGGGTACAGCTAATGGCCCTGCCTGGGTATGTCACTAAATGCAAGGCTGAGGCAGTCTCCTTGGGGAGTGTAGGGTCATACGTGCTGTGGCAGTAAGGGAACAGTACAGTGGAGGCTGAGCTTTACTATAAATAAAATAGGACCTTTGTTTGGATACTGTTGTAATTCAGGTTCCCCTTGAGAAACAAAACTTGGTCAGCAACGGATACAGTCTGAAAATGGTTGAGCTCTCCACGCAGTAAGGGGAGTCTCCTTCCACCGACAACCAGAAGTAGCACTGGGGATATGTGGGGTTTTTTCAGCTGAAAGTTTACATTGCTGGGCAAAAGTGGACTGGGATTTTCAGCTGAAAAGTCTGAAAACCTAAGGAAAGCAGATTTTTGGTGATAGAGTTATAATCAAAGACACTCACTTGGCTCTGCAATTCAGCTTTCTGAATTATACTTTTCCTTCTGCTTTTATGTATTTCTGGATGGGCACGATGTTGCACCAACCAAGCCTCAAAATAGACGCTGATTAATATGGAAACAGAGGCCCAAGCATGTAAGAAGCTGAGCCCTGGCTGATGTCAGAGTGACTTCAAGGGGCAACTGGGACTCTCTTTGGTCTTTAGGCCAATATATGCAGAGAGCTGGTGCAGGCCTAGGACACGGGAACAGCCACACTGCAACCAAGAACATTTATTTCTATATTTAGTCTGATTACTTACCCCTTATGCTTCACAGAACTTTGGCCATGAAAACAGACCAAGTTGTTTCACAGTGAATTTTAGCTTTTCTTCTTGGCACAATCGCAGACTCATGCTGCTTTTGTTCTGCTCACTGCTGGGGATGAGTTTTCCATCCAAATTAATTCATCTGCATTTTAATTTATAAACTCATTTTATGAAACAGGTTTGGTCAAAGTGTTAATTTAAGCCCACATTCTGTGCTGAAAATACCTAGTTGTCTATGCTTTATAAATGCATAGAAACCTTCTTCCATAACCCAATCTTCCCCTGGAAAATATAACACCACAATCTAGTAAGAGTTGTCCTACATGATAGTGGCAGACTCCCCCATTTGTGCAAGTTTTAGTATACTTTCAACTAACTTGGAAGAATTTATAAAAATAATTAGTATTGAAGTTGTTAAATGAACAGTGTGTATAAGTGTGATGCATCTGGCTTCCTGCCCTGCCCGTCCGCCTGTTTGTACTCCAGCAGGCTTCCCTTACGCCGGTTCTTGCATGTGCTGGAATTGGTTGGTAAGGTTGGTAACATCTCTGCCCAATGTCCAGGCCACTCGTACAAAGTATCTGTCTCCCTGAGGCCTTGGAAAAGTAATTTACCTAAAGTGGGAATGACAGACCTTCTTTCTGGGGTACTGGGGGAATAACTATACCAAAGAGTATGAGACACCACAGGACAGGTGTTAGCAAGAGTGCACCAAGCCAGACCTGCAGAAAAAAGCCCTGTTCTGTCAGACCCTCTCCAAGATGTTGCAGGGAAAGGGAGATGGGAGCCTCTAGCACATTATTTACAAATTGGGAGCCACAATCTGATAGGCAAGCAATGGGAGTTGGGGGAGACCAAACTCATCCAGGACTTTTCTCTTGCTGGTATAACACCCTTTTCATGCCTCTCCTTTTTTCAGCCAGACTTCCTACAAAACCAAAATTTGCTTAACCATGCTTGCCCATCTTCCCTGCATCCCCTTTTCCTCTTGTAAACTGACTGATAAATTAAAATAAAATCAGACACCTGATCTCAAAGACTAAGATCCCCAGAAGCTGGGAGAAAAATCACCAGCTAAGGAGACAAGTTCAAGCAGCACCCACACTGACAAAGTGAAGGTAACTTGCACACAGCAACATCTGTCCTGCTGCACAGCTGGCTGAGCACTGAGCATACACGGCCCTCAGTCCTGGCATAGCACATACTGCTCCTGCCTGGCTGGGAACAGGAGGACACAAGCAGAAGAAGGGGGAGGAAGAGAGGCAATAATGATGCGATGAAGCCAAATTACAGGAAACCTGGTGTACCTAGCTCTGCTCCGTACTGAGAAAGTTGTCTGTTTTTTATTCCAGGTCAACCAGACACAACGTGCCATGCATTTGTTGGAGAAACTGTCGTTTTGCCTTGCACCGCCACCTCTCCTGGAGAGCTGATCCTTTCCAATTCAATGCTTTACTGGCAGATAGAATCTGTCTTAGTGCACTTTTTTCACAATGGGCAGGATTCGCTGAATGTCCAGGACAAACATTACCATGGCAGAACTAGTCTTTTTTTGGATGAGATGAAGCATGGCAACTTTTCCTTAAAGCTCTCCAATGTCCAATTACTGGACACAGCTGTATATACTTGCATCTACAAACAGACTGGGGATCATCCCAGCAAAACACAGAAATCAAAAATCGAACTCATTGTATCAGGTAAGATTTTTTCTTAGTTCAGAGGGAGGGAGTTGAGGGCAGCATTTCTTGTTGACAAGCCATATATGGCCATCGACTGGGATGACTTCAATTTTTAAAGCAAATCTTCACTCAGTTTCACTCTGTTCCTTGCTTTTGTTGGAAGAATAAGTGAGAAGGAAAAAAAAAATGCATCTTTGTTAAGCTTCAGCATAGCATATCCACAGAAGCAGCATATCCTGAAGGCAAACCGCCTGCCTCTTCCCCTTCCCTTTGCAGGACACATTAATGAATAAACAGGTCTCCCCAACTTCTAAGCATTTGGTTATTTATGGGTTTGTACTGTCCTGGATCCACCTTGTCCCAGAGGAACGGGAGAGTTTATTCATTGTTTGCACTTGGGTCTGTGAAGCAGGATTAGTTTCATCTCTGTCAATTGGATGCAAAGTCCAGGCCATATACCCTTTCAGATGAAAGACAGGCAGTTGCTAATTACCTTTTCCCTTGCAGCTGGAAGATCTGGGTCTGGTGGCAAGGCTGGACACATGCAACAAGAATTATTATTTTTCTTCCTTAGGAAAATGAGTGAGACCATAACACATGCTTGAATAATGCCAAACAACTGAGCTAACGTGTTTGAACTACCTACAAGCATGGCCAGCAGAATGATGGGGCATTGGGTCTGACCAGTTGACCAACTGAAAAGGAAAATTAAAAAAAGGGGAAACACGTCAAAACAAATCATAGTTTTTGAAGGTGTCTTGCTTGAATAAGTCAGCTGGAAACTTATTATGGTCAACCACATACCTTTAATTCTGCTTAAAATAGAAAAATTTTGTTTTCAAGTAATATAAACCCTTTAATATCTTTGTTTTATTGCACATCATTCTCAAGACAAAAATGCTTTTAAAATGTAAAGTGAAATATTTTGTTCAGAAAACTTCGAAGTGAAATGTGCTGCAGTTTTCAAAATGAAAAAAAAGTGTTTTGAAAATGCAGAATCAAAATGTTTTCATCATCTAATTTTTGGGAGCAGTAAGGTGTCTTTTACTCTGATTTAATTCTGTGATCATATTTAAACTTTCAGTTTGTTTGACAAATGTATTCTTTCTCAGAAAAAAACACTAACCCTTAGATCAATTATCAGTACCCTTTTTCTGTTCTAGGCTCAAACAAATAACTTTGATTATTGTGTTTTTTCCCAGCTCCATCTAGCACTGAGAAGGCTCCTTCCCCTTCTGGTAAGGCAATACTCCTTAACCTGCTAAGTGTCTAAGTGATTATCCAGTGCTTTAATTTGAATTTGCAAGATTGGGAAAATGTGCTGAATAGAGAAAGTCCAATAGACTTATGGTGCTTGCCCTCTCTTACTAAGTCTAGCAAAATACAGCTGTCCCAGACAGGGAAAACTATCTCCACCACTAAGACAGACCTAGACTGCAGAAAGAAGAATACTGAAGTGCCAGTGGTCACTAGTCCATAAAGCTACTCACCATTACGAGCATCATAAAAATCAATAAAAACCAAGTAACATGGAAGCCATTTGGTTCTGGGAGTTAAGGCCTTTGTAAATTACCCTGGTATGAATGAACTACCAGATCAAGAGATTTACCCTTTTGGGTAAATAAGATAATAAATATTCTAAAAATACATAATTAATGACTCCACATAAGCTCTTCTGGGAAAATTAAAGTAGATCTCATCCAAAGGCAATTCTGAAGTATAGTGCAGATGCTAATGTCTAGACAAGTAACATTATCATTATCATTACAGACAAGTAACTACATCAGGGTCATTTATAAACAGTTCTGGAATGAATGCAATACCGAAGGGCTGTTCAGCTCTGACATGCCATCATCAGTAAATTCTCCCGTAAAAATCCTGCTTGTAAGCCGAATTATTTTTACTAGCTGTACAAAATCTTAAATTGGTATCAAACCTGTAACATTGTCATATAAAAATCAGTAGCTGCAATTTGTATTTTACTCAGTGTAGCTGAAAGATATAATCCATTACATAACAATAATTACATTACAGTTAACGTAGTAAGTTCAGCCACAATACGACATTACAGCCAGATTAAGCAGCAATAAACTCAAATAGAAACTAAGATAAATGTCCCAATGTTTTACCTCATGACCACACAGAAAAAATCAGCTCTGTACTTCATAAGCAATAAACTACTTGAAAAATTACAGGAAATATCCTTTTTAGACCTAAGATAGAATGTTTAGCTGGCTTGAAGGTCTTTAAAAAGCATGAAGTTAAATTCAACACGGTATCATGCGCCTTCAGTGACACAGCACCACATTATAACATTATAAAAGCAAACAGAACAGGAGCTAGAATATCTCTAGCTGTTACCTTCCACAAGAAATAAGACATTATCAAGGGTCAAACTTTTTAATGCAATAGCAATGGAAGTTTCTCAAAACCAAAATAAGTAGGCTGTATTTAAAGGAGATAGTTGTACGTATGTTTGACTCAGCCGAAAACTTTCTGACAACTTTTCCTCAATATAAACTATTTCTTACCATGAAAAGGTATTTTCATTGGAAAAAAAAAAGTGATTGGGACAAGGAGGACGGTTTCAACTTTCCTATAGGAGAACAAACTGAATCACACACTTCAGACACCTGAAGGTTCTTGTACTGCTGGATTTTCGGGAGCTTGGGGATGGAGGAAAGAATAAAAGCCTAACTTTTGAAACACAATTTTTTGCAAAAAGGAAAAAATATTTCCTGTTGTCAACTTCTTCTAAAGAAAATCATCAGCCGCAGCTCCCATTTTTTTTATTTTCAGCACTTTCTTAAGAAAGGGGGGAAAAGAATCTGGTTTGTATTAGTTGTTATTTTGGAAGGGACTTATTCTAAGTTAAACGACCTGCTGAGAACAAAGACACTGTGTGCAGAAATAGTTCTCACACTTTGCAGTCATCATAACCAGATCAGCAGATATTTTTTTATACAAAACAGAAACAGTTTTGATCTATTTCGCTTCTGCTTCATTTCTGTTTGATTATTTGCTGGATTGATTATTTTTCATAATTATTTTAAAGAGCCTAATTTTACTGCCACTCTGGGTTTCTTGCAAGACTCCTTCTGGGTCAATCAGAACTTGTTTTAAGTTTTTTTCTGGGAAAAATGAAAGTGCCTAGGCCTGGAAGATGTCACAAGAGGCCAGGAGACTTGCTATAATCCTACATTTACTTCAAAGCATTACTGAGGATTACCCAATGTTTACTTGCTCTTTATACATTAATACCGCATACTCCTTCTAGGAAGAGGGGGAGGAAGCACCCCTACTAGCGATAAGTTAACTGCAGCAACACACTGAAAGCTGATACCACAGCAATAGGAACAGCCTAAGAATTGGTATAGAAAACAATGTACAGCCTGATCTTCCCAGAGAAGGACTTGGACCTAAACACTTACAGGAAGAATTTCTCTACTGCTTAAGTCAGGGGTTCAAAATATTTTTTTACTTGTGTACTACATCCAGCATGGGTTGCAGGTACCATCTGTGGCAAGGGTAGTCTGTGCCCTGCGTCCGCGTTGTGGCTTATGTACCAATAGTGGTACACAGTGCTGCTACCACCTAAGTGTCTGTGGCCTAGAGTTTTTAATACTTATTACCATTATTTATGGACTTTTAATCACAATGCCTACCTCAGGCCCTGAGTAGGTAGAATTATAATGTATTTCATACTCTTTTAGTTGTTGTTGTTCTATCAGGATTTTAAACAGGTATTCTCAGTCATCCAGAAAAGGAAGTTGTATTCATTGTTGCTGAGTGTCTGTGCCTTTTCTATGAAGGAGAAAAAATGATTTGTCACAGTACCTTGAGACTGGTTTTTCTGGATGGAACACACACACACAAAAAGGAGAATTTTGGAAATGAGCCAAAATCCACATGCTTTTACAAACAATCTTCCATCAGTGCATTCATGTAAAATATATCACACACATTTCAAATACACTTCTTGACAAGCCACCAGTTACATGCCAACTTTCTCTCTTTTAATTTTTCAGGACACAGTCAGATTTCCTCCAGAAGCCCTGCTGATGCACCCTGTCTGGCTATGCTTCCCCTCTTTTTCCACCTCCTGTTCACACTGGGGGTTTGGCACTTGTAACTGGGGAAGCCAGCCTTCTCTTTAGGAAGTTCTCCTCACCAGAGGACCTCGCTGGGCAGAACAGCTCTGTAGGGTTAGCATGACAACTGTTCCAGAGGCATGTGAAAGAAACACCAACAGCTGAAAACAGATCTAGCACTAGGTGTTTATGTCCCGCATTTTGATGTTCCACAAAACCAAAGGCAGAAAAACTCAGAGGTGGCAAGTCTGCTTTTTCATTTGTTCCTTGGAGCCCACTTTTAGTGCTGCCGGTATGAACATTTTATTCTGGATTTTGTGGTTTTGCTTTAATGACAGGATAAAAGACTCACAAAACTACAGGGTCACATTATAATTGACCCTCGTGAGATCTTTTGCCTAAGATCTCATCTGCTGTCCTTCAAGAGAACTGAAAGGAGGAGAAGAGGTAATTACCCTCTGTGTCAGATAAAAACTGGAAGTAGGAAAATGCTCAAGTTTGGTGAAACATGAGGATGAAAACCTTGTGAAACTTGAGCCTGTGGAACTTTAGCTTCTATTTTTACTCTTAAGCGTCATGGGCTATCAGTAACAACTTTTTTTCCACAAGAAATGTGGTATTTCTTCAGCGGAACGGTGAAGCTGACTGAGAAAGATGACGGAAGTTCATAAAACATCAACATAGAGGAAGGAAGTGATGTATTATTACAAAATCCACTTCTAAATAAGCCAAAAGCTTTAGAAGGCTGAATTCAGTATTTTCTCTTTTTGTCATGAAACACAGCAAGGTAAATGCGATCATTGTGCAAAAGCTGGATTCTTAAGCTAGAACTGTGCGATAAGAAACTGTTACTGTGACAATGTCACTTCTTTAAAAATGGTACCTTTGGAGGAAAAAAAGAATTAAAAACTGGTCAGAATAATTGTAACTGACACCTATGCAAATTAAATGGGTTTAGTTCTGGAAATGTTTGATTCAGGTAGCACAGATGTCCTGTGTAAAACTAAGATTGAAAGGATCATGTATACCGACAACATCAACAAAGTTCAGAAGTTTTGTTTCAGGCCAGAGCTGCTGCACCCACCCTATTACAGAACTGAGAAGCATCCGGAGAACTACTCACCCGGGCTGGTGAACAGTGGTGAGTGCAACGCAATCCTTCTGGCTGAGCCCTCAAGCAGAGGGAAGTAACTCATAAGGACATGCATAAAGTCGTTTTGATTTGGAACAGTTCCACACTCTTTCCAAAGGAAAGACAGGATTGTTTTTGTGAGGAAGGGAACAGAATAAAGTAGAGCTTAAAATGGTATCCATTGAGGTAAAGGAGATAGCTACCTTTGACTTTCTCAACAAAGGGCCCTTTCCCCATGGTGGGGAAGGGAGACAAAATCCCACGCACAGCCTGCTGCAGTGAAGCTCAGTTGGTACTTAGGCTACCTTGGGTACAGAGCAGCTTAGCGTAACAGCTGGGGTCCCACTCCACAGAAAGATTTGAATATAAGAATTGTACATACTGTGATTGCCTTTTGGTATCCTACCCTCCAAATGTTTGTCTCAGATTCCATGTATTTTTCAAAACCAAAGTTGATTAAAAATAAAAACATTAAAAAAACCCAAACAAACAAAAAACCAACAAACCCTGATGAGAGAAATCGCTTGGTCTCTGAGAGTTCTTTATTTGTATTCCAGTTGTTCCTACAGTCAGCTAGGCTCCCTGTGCAATCAGAAAGTCCAAAAGGTGGCATCTGTACAGGTCTGTTGGTCCCAAAAGCCTGAACTGCTTGCCCTCATCTCAAGGACTGTATGACTTCTAAAATTTAACAGCCATTTAAGCAGCCCTCCACTTTTCAAAAGGTGTCGAGGCACATGAACAACATGAGCACCTCCGCTCACAAGTACAAACTGTGTGACTATATAGCTGCATTTCTTGGGCAAGCAAATGAATAATTACTTAAATACCTTAATATACTTAAATGTGGGCATGAAGGGCTAGAACAGAGCCTCACTGCTGCAGAGATGGACAGCCCAGTCGTACATTTAAGAGCAGGCACTGTGCTGGCTGGTGCCTACGAGGAATACCCAATTCCCTCAGTCGCCTGCATCTTTTACCCTCAGAAGTGATTCCCCCTGCCTGTGCAAACTGACATGAATCACACTAAGGACATGAGCAGATGAAGATAGGAGGAATGAAGGGTGGGGGAAGAAAAACTAATGACCTCTAAATGTTGCTTACAACCCTACTTTTTATGACTCACATTTGCAGTAACACTTGGGATGTTTAAACGTCTCTGTTTATTATATTTTCCCACAGCTGTAGTTAATGCCATTCCCAGTAGTAATATACGACTGCCTTTCCAATTTCCTGGGAGACAGCAAGCAAAGGTTTCAATGACTTGAAACCTTTCAGCAGACCTTGATTTGTCCTTCCTTGCCTGGGTGATGACACAGCAAGCGTCTGTCTTAAAGTTCACTCCATGTGCAGAACATGAGCAGCACATACTTCCTGTGTTTTCCAGAGTTTCATCGTGAACGAGAGGGATAGCTTTGAAAACGAAGGAGCAAAAAACCAATTCACACATTTAAGAAGGAGGAATCTCCACTTCTCTCACTTGTAGTACTGTGGTAGCCCACACCTACGGATTTCATATGTCAAGAGCACAGGCTGATAATCTGCTACACTAAAGAAATTCTTAAGAGAACCTTGTACATTATTCTTGCAAAAGAATGGCTGTAAAAGCAAGTTCATTTTTTCATGTTTGACAGTGACACTGGTAAGGGACAAAAAGGAGTTCGTTTGCTCATCTTGTAGTTTATCTAAGTTTACAGTGAGGTCAGTTTACCTGGTTAATGCTTTTCCCTGAGCTCCTTTCAGTTCCATATGATGTGGGAGAAATGGCCCATATAGATCATCATCAAGAAATGAATGTAATACATTTGATGCAGAATTTTCACCGTTATTTCAGCTAAGTCTGAGTGCAGTCATTCACATAGCATGATACTCAGCAGTTGAACAAAGGGTACTGAAAAATACTGAAAGTAAGCATTGAAGGTGATTATTTTTAAATATGCAGCAGGAAATCATGTTGCTATGGGTAATGCAATCCTTGTTGCAACTTCTGTTTCAACTTCTGGGATTGTCCAAGTTTAGTCCCTTCTCTTCCCCTCTCTACCTCTTTCCACAGAGATTCTTACCACCACTGAAATCACCTTGGAAAAGATAACCAAATATCAGTTCCTTAATTCTTCTGAGGGCTAAAGCTGACCCATACAAGTAAGCTTCCCCTCAGCCTCTGCAAGCCACGGGAAGGAGGAAGAAAAACAGCTCAAACAAAAGACTCAGGCCTCAAGACCCAAGTGCAGGCAACTCTCAATTATTTGCAGACGGAGGATTATCTAAGCTCCCACCCTGAAAAAATAAAAAACTATATATGTATACACACACATATAAGATACTGATAGCTTGCAAACACACAGACCCTTGAAGAAGCTGTGTTTCCTTCCAGGAGTAGTTCTTGGCCTGATAAAAGTCCCTCCCTACAAAACTTTGGTTTTAGGTCATCTTGGCTATAATAGCATTATTATTTTAAAAAAAACAACCAACAACAAAATAACAAAAAGCAAAAACAAAACCCAAAAAACCACCACCAACAACCCCCCCACACACACACTGTGTACTTTTATGACTCTACACTACACTTCTCCTCATTTTTCAGTGACAATCCCATCACAGGAAGGCTTTAGAGCTTTATGTAAGTATGTTCGACATTATCCTTTCAGGGAGATAAACACGAAGTCACCGTGTCGAAGAAACGGGTCTTAAGAAGCCAGCGGAACAAACGCACTCACTGCCAGGGAGCTGGACTTCCTACTTCTTCGTGTTAAACACCTCGGAAGCGGCCTCGCTTTGACGGCCCCTCCGCCTCCCAAACGCCAAGGCCCGAGCGCCGCCCGGAAGGCAGCCGCGGGAACGCGGCGCCCGCGCGAGCGCACGGCGTTGACAGAGCGCCCCCTGCTGGCGGCCGCCTCCGCCCACGCGGGTCTCCCCGGCAGCCGCGACGCGGGGGTGAAAAGCGCCGAGCGCCATCTCAGCCCCTCGCTCTCAGCAGCTCACCCCCTCGCTCATTGCTGCTTTGGGGGGGAGAGGGGGGGAGCCCCGCTGTCAAATTCGTGAGCGCCGCAACAGCCCGCGGAGAAGCATTCCGCGAAATGCTTTTTGTGCCTAAGCGTCCATGAGGGCAAAATGGAAACACGACCGAGAGGGAACAACTCCGCCCCGCGCCCCCCAGGTTAAGCCCATCCCATCACCAGAAACCCAACACAAGCAGGAAGGGCCTTTATTCCCACTCCCTTTCAGGAGGACAGTTCTGAAACGCTTTCTGAAGGCGAAAAATGGCAGGAGCCGTAAGCCAGCTATTGCATGCCTCCTTGTGGAGGCTTGAAGAATACACATTCTTTCACTTCTTATTTCTGATAGCGTTTAACAAAACATATTAATCATCAACTTCTATCCGCTTGGCTGAAACTAGCAAACCCCTCAGCAGCTCCAAACAGCCCTATGGAAGGAAAGGAAAAACCCAGCTTGGCAGACAAATGTCTCTATTGATCTCTAAACGCACATGGAATTTCCCTCCAAATTTACACTGGCTCAAAGCCAAGATGACGATCTTGCATCTTCCACCAAAGTTAAAGGATCTTCTATTAATAAAAAAAATATTTTAAAATGTGTCTAGCAAAGGTTTGCACTCAGCCCATTACCGTGAAACTAGAGAGAATTAAAAAAATGAAAGGCAATTCTGGTGCATGGTTCTTTCTCCCTTAAAAAACATTATCTCTGAATGACGGAAAAAAAGAAGGGTAAAAAGATGCTCTAAAGTGTGATTATTTCTGAAAATAAATTTTTGTCTTTGATTTCCCCAGTGCATATGTTTGTCCCATCCCCACTAAATGCCCCAGCTCCAGCACTGACACCACAGTACAGGTAGCTCGCTTTTTGTGACTACCTTGGAAAACGTTCCAGGCACTGAGGAGGAGCTGGTTCCTTAGTTACTTGGGTTACAACTCACAGCCCTAGCCCTCAAACAGTCACTGATATTGAGCCCATCATTTCAGAGTATTGCTGTTATTTAGCAGATGAGATGTCACGTCAAATTAGGTGAGCTTTTCAATTTGCGTACTTGA
Organism: Ciconia boyciana; assembly: GCF_034638445.1. Taxonomy (NCBI): domain Eukaryota; kingdom Metazoa; phylum Chordata; class Aves; order Ciconiiformes; family Ciconiidae; genus Ciconia; species Ciconia boyciana. Next base: position 123,025,450 of record NC_132934.1, on the reverse strand, counting down.
TTCTAAGCATGTGCTACTGTGATAATCCAACCTGGAAGCCACCAGGGATCCACATGACCACCACTGCATCTGCCCAGAAAGGTACGCAGTAGATTATTAGTCGTCTTCATTATTTGGGTATCTGGATTCAAGAAAGAATGTCAGAGGACTGTAAAAAGAGGCAACATCTGGATCATCTACCAAGCAACTTGCAACAGCTGGTCACTGCATGGTAATAGCAATCTCTTCAAAAAATCATCTTTTTCCTCAGGACACCTGCATCTAAGATTCACAATCTAAGAAAGCTTTATGCCACCACAGCTGCACTTACTAGGAACTGCAGATAAGAGAAACCTTAAATACATCTACACAACCTGCTGTGGTGAGGGGAATTAATGGAAAGACAACTCACAGTCCCTGACAGGAAGAGTTCAGCTCCATTTAGATCACTCTTAAGCGGACAAAGGTACCGTTAACACAGGCAGCAGCTGTTCACCCTCTGCTCCGAGAATTTCAATACCATCTCTGTTTTGTGATACCTTCTTACGTTACCAAATTTCTTTTAAAACTCCTGCAGATGTAGGAAAGACACACATTTTAAAATGTCACTACATTTTATACAAATAATGACCTCCTATACTCTGCTAAACCTCTGTGTATAAAATTGATATTAAAAACATCCACTTACGTACAAGCAAAGCTTATGGAGGAAAGGCTTTATTTGCACTGAACTACATAGTGACAGTATTTTAAATTCTCTTTCTTACCAACTTGATACTGAAAATTTCCTAAAGAATTTGATGCACAAGCAAAAAAAGTTTCAGAATATGTCCAGAATTCACTTCATGAACTACGCCTGCTACCATGATGACTTGGTTTCTGTGTATGATTTCTTTGTACCCACACTGGAGTTTGTGATCTGCACAAGAGAGCTCTATGAAACCCTCCAAGAAAACAGTGCCATCTTTGAAGTACAAATTCAGATCTTCTAAATCCTAACGTGATTTTTAGTAACAAAAAAAATCACATACTAAGAGACTCCAGAAGCAAAAACACTTATTCCGTGAACACTGACTGAGCAAGATCAGCATGCCCACCACTCACATTCAAGCTTCATTCCTCCTCTTTGCTCCCCCCAATAAAAAAAAATTAATTCCACATCCCTAGCAAGTCTTCAGTCACAGACACTATTTACCATAATCCAACCCAATCTAAGGCTTGTAGATTTCATTTATGAAACACACAACTCTCCCTTAAAAATACAGGTTCCCTTCAGCATGTCTGTCATGGAAAAGGAACTTCAATACAAGGTAACGGATGTCATTTTCTTTGTTTTAATTTGGGAACTGTTGGTTCCTGCTGAATAGAAAGGTGACAAATAACTTGGAAGGGGGGAAGGAGACTCTGCTGGATTCTATATGGAAAAAATGTCTCAGATGTGAAGAGAACTGAGAAGCAGAAAAACTGCTGGAATGTATCAACCCGTGTAAATTATCAGAGGCAGCTGTCAAACAAAAGTGAAGGGACAAGGATGAGATAAAGGCAGAAATTTATTTATTTATACATCATTATTGCAGACATTGAGTAACATTTCTTTGGAGAAAGCTTTATTACCCTAAAGCAGGGAACATAAGGATAATTTGAGATTGTTCTTTCCATCCACTGCTAGTCATACAACTGCTTTAACATGGATACTATCCTTAAAAATTGTGCGTCACATTAGCGGATATTTTCTCCTTCATTTCAAGACCTTTTTATCTATAATGGGCCAATGGAGGGATTTTTCAAAGTGCTAGTGTTGTGACAGTTAAGATGTATCCTGCTGCTGACTGATATTCAGAATGGCTCCTTTGTGAAAACAGGATTATTTGAAATGGAAAAACAAAACATTAAGCTTTTAATTAATACCAAGCTAAAATTAAAATGTGGAAGATGTCTATTCCCTTGACAGCTGATCCTGGCTTTTAGTTCACAGATACAGGCCTGAGCACATAAACCTTGAACCACGCGTTAATTCCTCTCTACTCCCATTCTTCGTCCACTAGATATACTGTCACTGCATCTGCTATATCCCTACAACACATCTGCCCTCAGCTTCTGAAAAGGGCCTTTAGCCTCTTTATGCCCCCATAGAAATGATCTGACAGTGGTGCATCGGAAGGATGGTTTCAGAATACGTCCGCACAGCGCTCTCCAGCTGAAAAGGCTCAAGAGAATGCTCTGTGTCTCAGGCCAGACTGCTTATACTCTGGAAGCCCTTCTGCAGGCCCCTCTCTCAGAAAGGGCATGGAAAACCCCACAGCTGGGAATGAATCAGCCTTGTATCAGCATTCACTGGAGTGTGAACAGGACAAGCAGGTGAAAATGTTTCCATTGGTCCATATGATATTTGATACTACACCCTAAATTTAAACATTTCTGATTTTTTTTTATTTGCCAGTTAATTTTAGCACATTCTTTACCATGGCCCCAATGCCATCGAAGATATTATGTAATTCTGCTTCACACATAAATGCTGGGGTAGTCACCACCTTGTTTTTTGTATCCACGTGAGCTTCGTAAAAGGGAGTTAAGGAAAACACAGCCTATGTCTCACTTGCAGATGCTGTCTGCAAAATAAACCATCACTGACAAAACCTCACAACTCCCCATTCCTATAAAAAAGCACCTCCAAATATATTATACCATCCAGCTGTAAAGACAGCTGCAACTTATAATCCAAGACACTAGAAGCTATTTTTGCCAGAAATACAAACACTGCCAAGAGAAATCTGTGGGAAGGCTGGCACTCAGAAACACAAACTTACTGACTGTAATAAAATGTCTCTGAGTACAGTTTGATTACAGCATTAGCCTTCAGGAAAAGAAAAAAAAAATCTCAAAGAGAACTGATCAAATGTAACTCATGCCAGTTTTATGTGCAAATTCACTCAGCGTTTACTGCATTACCAAGTGTCCAAGGGAGTTCTACGGCAACGACTGAGAACGACTTCTAACTACACAGCTGTGTACAGAAGACAATGTTTTCTAATCATGCACTGTATTACATGCTATCTGCTATACACTGTATATTCCCACTAAACTGGAAGTGGATCCTGCATGTATTCATTACTGTAACGACATGTTACTAAACTGTCTCTCAACATGAAAATTAACAGGAAAGGATATAGTTACTTCTTTCACACAATGCTTTCCTCCCAGTTCTTTAATGGCTCCTGCAGTCCCAGCATAAGGCCATTTGCCACCTTCCTCTTCTTCATGGCCCACGGTTACTTCAGCACCAGAGAGAACCTTTGCTGCCAACACTGGTGAAATGCAACAAAGACTGCAAGAAAAGGAATTGTAAGAGAGATTCTACAATGGCACTCTTTCAAAACTTGGTCATAATTGAAAAGATCCAAATGGACATGGTCTTACAAATCTGAAAGACATCACAAGGCAACTTCCACTCAGCATTTCCTTAGCCGCCTCTTTGACAAACACCTACACACACGCGCATCTTAAAAAACACATTTAAAAAAATAAGCTACAACTGATAGAAAACGGAAGATGCTTTTTCTAATTCCAACAGTAATAGCTGCACATTTCCACAAAACATACTTGGTCTCCATGCTCACATTATCAAACAAATGCCCCTGCAACTAATATACGTACCCAATAGGTTTGCCTGCCCTGTGGAAGTCTTTCAAGACACGTTCAACTTCTGTGTTCACCTTGCAATCTTTCCCATCAACGGCAAAGGTAGATCTGCCACAACAAGAAACTTTATACATACCTCAGTATAAACCTACAAATAGAGATGCCCATCTGCCCTGGGACTGGCTCTCAAGGGTCATCACAAACTTAACAGCTTCTAAAAGGTGGCTGAAAATGCCTGTAGTTGACCATCAATGTTTCAGCCAAAATGACTCACTTCTAGGGCTTTGGTATGTCAGAAAGTTCCTTACTTGATATAAACATCTAGAAATAAGAATTATCAAATCAGCTTTCTAGGATTACTAAGTGGAACAACGTTTTCAAAGAAGAAAAATACGTAAGAAGAAAAGGGAAATAACATTCAGATTTCTCAAAGCCAACAAAATGGCAGGTCAATAACAAGACAATCAGTATTCCACATGACTAACGCGCTTTCCCCCCCCTCTTTTTTTTGAGCTAGCTATTGTTTTATCGTTACTAATGCAAGAGGGGACTTTCTGGTAGGCAGACATGAAGAAACAGAATAACAACACTAGGAACACCTGAAACTACTGAAGTTTTACCTTCACTTCCCTCAGTCAGGCCCAAAAAGAATCACCACAAGGGTGGGGGAAAAAGGGCTTCTTGTGCATTACCTAAAGTCCAGAATTCTCACCAACATTGTTTGGAAAATTTAAAATGTGACAATGCCGTTAAGAATTACGACTGGAAAGCATCGTGAACAGCACAACTTAACTCCAACACTTTGAAAGGAGTTTTCCTTATTAAGCAGTGGTTACATACGTAGTAAATAAGGCCACTTACTGCTTCCTGATTTTATTGTGTGAATCATAGTTGATTATGAATGGTTTATCATGAATATTTAGTTGAGGAGTCTAATGCTTAGTTGGCACTCACAAGTTTTTAGCAGCTCCAAATCCACCAGGGAATATCACAGCATCATGGTCTGCTGTAGTAAGCTTAGCCAGGCTTGCAATTTTACCACGAGCAATCCTTGCAGATTCCACTAAAACGTTCCTTGAAGAACCAGAAATAAAAAAATGAGATTAATTAAGCATTTGCGCACAGAAGAGCATAAATAAAGTTTTGGCAGAGGAAGAGGAGGGGGAGGAAGGGAGGAAGCAATAACAGTGGTGCTCAGTAACTGAAGCTATCGGTGCTTCTGAAACACTACTACTGGGAAACACAGGCATTAAGAGACTGTATATAATGAAGTCCAGAAAACTTGTTTAATATTTTCTCTCCAATCAAAATACCAGCTAGCATAAAGCTACTAAAGCCAGTCAGTAAAGTGCTACAAGTGCAGTTACAGGTTGCCATGCCTGAAGAACGCCTAATAGACTGAGACACGGCAGTCATGGAAAACACATTAAATACAGACTTTACCTTGACTCAGCTTCAGCTGGTTGCCCTTTACTGTGGTCAATGACATGCATCTGAGGAACATCTGGAGCATACATCTGAACCTCAGCTCCCCCACGACTCAGGTGTACCAGTATGCTACAAAAATGGAGATACAACATGCTGAAAACCTTGGAAGAGAGGTTTTATCTGGCCCCTAAGTCTTGCTACAAATATTCCACGACCTGATTTTGAAAGAAAAGGAAAACCACACATCCTACCAAAGTATACTGAGCATGTAGCAGCAAAATCCCCATATGTAACACCAAAGTGCAAAGCAAAACAGAAAGTCAGTTTGGAGGCAGAGTCAGGTAAGCTAGAGACAAGTTTCTTTGTTCAGTGCTCTTATGCAGGCAACCAGGAACAATAAAAACTTCCTTTCTCATTGCAAGTCCCCAGGTGTTATGGAAGGGTCCCACGATTAACATACCTATGTGTACTTTTAATCCAGGTCTAAATGAAACATCTCTTAGCAATGAATACTAAGAGTTAATAATTGAACTTGAGTATTAACAATTCTAGTGTGAGATTTAGCCCCAGGAACAGAAACTCAAAGTGATCATGAAACTAAGTCTCCACTTAACTCTCTTGAGATTGATTCTGAAACTCTGAATTTCTGTTTCTGAAGGAAAGACAGTCTCTCTCAAACTCACTGCTCTGGCATCACATGCACTGTGCTGCATCTTTGGACAGTCACTGACTACTGCAAGAACACGGCCTAAGCTCCCAATTATGCCGTGAAAAAACTGTGAAGCTTCATCATACATCTTTCAGGGCAATTTTGATGTCCAGAGAGAGCAAAACTGAATTCAACAGACTGCTGTAATGTAAATGAGACTTTTTTGGAGCCTACAGTTTCATGAAGCAACTTACGCTGAGGCCTCATGGATTTCTGTGCCATCGTAGACACCACAACCAGATAGAACCTGCAGTAAGAAAAGGAAGAGTATTTCAGGTGATACAAAACTTTCTACAGGATCTTTCACAAGCGTTGTAAGATTTAAAAAAACCCCAAACAACAACAAACCTCCCTCCACCCCCAAAAAAAACAACTTAGCAACAAGCTCTTTACTAAGCCAGTCAACATCATACTATTAGCACTGGTGTCACCATTTGACATACTGCAGAACTGGCATTTCCTATTTATAGCTACTCATCACAGACAAGTCTCAGAAATAACTAATATTTATTTATTGGCTTGTGCATTTATTCCTCAGAGTTAATAAACTGGCATGATATCCTAGGTCTGGTTTTATTGTGCATACAATGGGTTGATACGTCTGAGTGTCATACATCTATTTATGAAGTGTCTGTATCTGTGTGAAATACCTTCTCATCCAGATGCACACCAAACAGAAGTGGGATAGAAGTGCACTTCGAGGTGGCACTTAGGACAAACTATTTTACCTGCTGCTGCATTTTGTCTGAGGATCCGCATCTGAGATCAACAGCTAAATCACTTCTAATCCAATTATGCTATACTAGCCATACTTTTCCTTAGTACCATGAGAATAATACTTTCAGTTTGTTTATACACACTGGAGAATAAAAAGCACAAAGGAATCAGCTATCCTTGCGTGGGTGGAGAGAGTCTTTCACAAAGTAGAAGCAAGGAGAAAAAACATTTTTAAAAAACCCAGGAAAAAAAGAGATTATAAGAACAAAACAAAACCAAAAAAATCCAAAGGATTATCTAGTTCCTGAAAGTATATGTATGAACTCTTGCGGGGTTTTTTGTTTGGTTGGTTGTTTTTAAAGAAAAAAAATCCAGTTAAAGAGAGTCCATTTATTAACTTTACTTTCTTCTCTCCTGGTTTTATCTCAGTTTTTAGAAGCTTGAAAGTTTTTAATCACAGCCACATGAACAGAAACCCACAACTGAAACCACCTTAGTTAGAAATGTTGAAGGGGTTTTCAGATCACAACATCCAGTCCTCTGCTCTCACGGGCATGACATCCTACCATCACTTCACCGAATGAGTAAGATCCATGAATGTCTTCCTGTTCATGTTAAGCCTAACTAAAGTTTCGCTGCTCTGATTTAAGAGTTGCCTTCTACTTTCCAGCTTTTTTTTTTATCTTCCATTTAATTTAGACTGAATAAACATACAAGCAACTGTGCTAAAGTTATCTTCTGTAAGCCACACCTTTTAAATGTTTTTGAAACCCCCTGAAACTGAAGTACTAAAACACTATCCTCTTCTGTTATTTCAGTACCTGCTTGGTGACAAATCTGCCTTCTACCATAGTCAGAAATTTATGTCACTAACATCAACAATAACATTTGTTTTCCACTCTCTATTTAAGAAGCTATTGTTTGCTAAAATGACAGCATTCCTGGCAAGTTACCTTTTAGACATCTGGACTGGCATTCTGCCCATCCCTGAACCAACTCTGCCCCAGACAGATTTCTTCATGCAGGAAATGCCTTCTTATTTCTTTACATTTTATGCTGTCAGTACCATACAAAGCTTGAGCTTCAAAGACTGTCCACTGAGCTCTAAAACTGTGTATCCATTAGGGATGCTGTCTACAGCCTAAATTTTCCTTTGGCAACATGCAGCTCCTCTGTCTCCTCACTTTTCAATTTTTGACATGCTCTACCTCCTTCGTGCATAATCCTGTTTAAATATTTTCCTGCACGCTGCCAGTACCTCCCCCAATTACACTGTAAATTATTTCAAGTTCAGCTCCTTATAATTCAACTCCAGCCAGCTCCAGGCCAGGAACAACGATACAGAAGCCAATTTTTACGTGTTTCCCACTCCTGGTCTGGCTTCCTCCAAGTGACTCAATTCTAAACAGCTTTATCTTCTCAATTTCAGCTTCTCCCAAGGCTTGCAGCTGCTGCAGCCACCAGGCGAGCCTTTCCCCGGCCCGACGCCACGCCAAACCCTCCCACCGCCACCTCCACCAGCCCCACCACCACAGCGAACGCAGCTGCAGAGCGCCCTTTCGTCGGCACGGGGCTGGGGCTGGACGGGGACAGCCAAGCAGCGAAAAGACCCCTTCTCCTCGGAGCTGCTGCGCTGGCCCGGACCCCCCGCCCCCAGCCCGCGGCCGCCGGGGCCTCCTCCCGGCGCGGCGCGGCCCCGCGGCCGTTACTCACCACAGCGACGCGGGCGGCGCGGTGGCGCCGAGCGGAGGAGTGGAAGGAGGCGAGGCCGCCGGGCGCTGCCCGCCGCAGCGCGGTGCACAGGGCCGGCCCGCAGGAGGCCAGCATGGCCGCGGGCGGTGGGAGCGGGCGGCGGAGCGAGGGCGGAGGGGCGGCGGTGCGGGGAGCCGGGCAGGCCGCTGGGGGCGGGCCGCGCCGGGAGGCCGCGGCGCCCTTGGCGGCGCTCTCTGGAGGCGGGGAAGTGCAGCGCCCGCCCGCCGCCGGCGCCAGGGCCTGCAGGGCCTTGCTCCCTTCCCCAACCTCGTTTAGTAATAGTAACGGTAGTAGTAAAAAAATTAAACCGCGCATGGAAGTAAATCCTTGGGACTTGTTCCGACCACAAGCCTAGCAGCACCGGGTTCCTTTTGCAGGTGAGGGGGAGCAACCACAAGGTGCGCACAGCCCCAGCGTGGCAGGGGGAGCAGGCCGGTACAAGGGCAGTAAGGGGCTACTGCCACTACAGCTGTTAATAGAAATAGGGTGAACAAACATACGGGGACAGCTTCCTTTCTTTCTAGGATCTTGTGAAATAGGGCATTGCTTTTAAAAGAGAAGGATAAAAGACATATTAAACAGTGCCAAGTTTCAGCACTGGTAAATTTCTTTTCCTGATAAAAAGCTTTTTATTTTTTCCTCTCTCCTCTCCTTCATTAAGGAAACCAAGCTAGATATGAGACAGACAGTCCTGTTGAAATACATAGAGACATCTATATATGATCAGATCTAATTAAGCCAAGATGCAAGTTTGCAGATGTGGTCTCAACCTGCACTGGAGGAAGGTAAGGAAAGGGCGCTGCTTCAACGCCTGACCCCAGCCCACACGGGCCCCTGTCAGACTTGCAGGTTGTGCCAGCATGCATGAGGATCAAGCCAAGCTTTGGACCTACCAGACTTAAAATCTGATATTTAGTTTTTGTTATTCTTTCTATGAATATGGAAGGGCACACTGCAAAACTGTATTGGCTTTCATGTGCATCATAAAATTTGTCTTGATTACCTAAAAGCTTATTATAGCTCAAGCAAAATGACCAGTGCGAGTAGAACACGTCCTTATCTCATATACAAGAACTGGTGCGACACTACCCCTCTCGCCTCCCTTCAAAGCTCTTGAGCTTTGTAAAACATACTTTTTGTCAAGTTTTCACCTTCAGATATGTTTTGAATGCGAAGAGTAAAATAACCCGAAACCGTGTTTCTAAGAGGTTGTTCTGAAAGGCCACATTTTCTCCATATTCTGTGTTTTGTAATACTGTAAACCCAAGGGACAAATACAAACCTAGGGATCAAGTTAGCAGACTTCATAGAACAGCACAACTCCTCTATTACATAGCACAAAGCTATTGCCGTCACAGTCCCAGAACGATTACAGCCTGGCTGCTACAGGCTATACAGTTTGGGAAAAGAATACAGTCTTTTTTAAACCATGCAAAGACAACGTGTATGTGAAGACAGTAAAATGGATTAGGAAGTAACAACTATGTTATATGTCAGGTATACAATCATGTTTTTCATGTTAGCTTAAGCACTTCAGTTTTACAAGGATCCCAAGATGGATTTTTCTTTTTCCTGCACTACTTCCTCCCTACCCACCTATGCCTCCCTTCTACCTAGGGTAGCAAGCCTACTTTCTACCACGGTAGGAGGCGGCGGCAGAGGGGTGGAGAACAACAAGCAATTCCAAATCTTACACAATACCACAGAGCATCTTCCGCAAGCATCGCTCCAGCCCACCCAGCTACTTCTTCATCCCGTGAGACCCTGAAACACTGGCACAACCATGAAAACGTTAGGAGGCAAGGGGGGCCACCAGCAACTGAAGGTATTTTTAGACATTTTACCGTAAGAAGAACAAAACAAATCACTTTGCTATGTTTTATTTAAGTAGCAAGTGCATCTTTATTTTGTACAAACTCACTGTATGTGTCTGCTGTGTATTTTGGACTTTGTTTTTTCTTCAGCAGTTTTTAATATTAATATCTCTCCTCTCTTCCAAGAGTGGAAAGAGACCAGAAAACAAATCCAAAAGAACTGGGAAAAAAAAAATCAATTCTGGCTCATGATTAATATTTGCAGTATCTTCATTAACAAAGCCCTTTCAACACTTGGCTTGAAAGCAACACAAGCACAGATATAGTTCTTCGTGTTCAGTACCTCACTGTTGTTATTAGCCAATTCTCTTGCCAATTCACAAAAGCAAAGACACCAAAAGTTTCAGACTTTCATATGTTAATAAAAAAATTTTAAAAAAACATGACAGGAAAGGGCTTTCATGAGAAAAAGAAACATTTGTAACACGTTCTCTTACAGTTTAAGTTAGATTATTGAGTTGGCAATTTACAAACAAATTTTTACTGCAGTATCTCAGATTAATTACTCAAACCTCTACAGAAATTATATAGCACAGTAAACTTTTTTCCCTATATTCATTGTTATGGGCATATAATTTATCCTCATTATGCCTAAAAGTGTTCCAGTAATATGCATGTATTAAAACCAATTAAAACAACATTTAAAACAAGTTGAGAGAAATATGTAGACCTCCAATTAAGAAGGACTTAAAAAAAGCATTTAAAAAAGTCCGTGACAAAGTATGACAAGACTGCATTACAAATAACTCACAATACTTAGTCTATGTACAATGCATTTTTAATAAAGAACGCACTTCTTCCAGTTGTATTTCTAACTTCACTGATACAAGAATACATTTTTGTCTTGCTTGAAATCAGGAACAGTAAAAAAAGAAATCAAGGAATCAATACATCAATGCTGTCAAGCTGTTATGGCCACAGGGTACACCAAATACACCATGGATGGCACTTTGTCTATCCTACATTTCACTCACTTCTGTAACTCACATGTAACTCCATTCACACTGTTAAACAGAGTTAAAATATGCCACTATGAGGGCCACTCATTCTCAGTGAATACCACTGCATAAAATTACTTTGTCTTAGGTTTTCTCCCTCCCACGAAGAGTAACTAGGAACTAAGATTGTCTTTATGAACTTCTTGCATAAGATAATCACTGTCAGAATCCAACTCATCTTCATCTACTGATGTTTCTTCTGCGAGACGTTTCATGCCCCGCTGTTGTGAAATGGCCAATGCATATTTAATATTGTAGATATTCCATTCACAGCTGTAAAAATAAATAGCAACATGTTAGAAACAAAAGTCCATTTTTCTCCTAAAATAAAAACAACTCTAAAAGACGACCATCTCGAAAGTTCTAATACCATGCTACCATCCCCCAAATTACTCCCCACTTTTGTGCAGGGTTTTGATTTAAACTTCTAAATGTAATAATACATACAGTTTGGAAACATCTTCAAAATGACGTTGGATGCTTTTCTGAAGGAACTGAATCACAGGGAGCAGCTTCACTGACCTTGAACAGAGAAAAGATGCAACTTGCAGTGCAATTTATGTTTACATATGGAAATCTAGAACTTTTCTATATTCTCAAAATTTTAACAAGCATACATATTGACTTTTAAACATGAACATTTTAAGATAATACTAAATAAACAAAAACTTTTTGCTTTTGACTCTGCCCTCAATGATTGTACTCAATACAAGTAATATTATTGCCAGAAATCTTTTTTTTTTCCTAATGTCAAACTGCAGCTTGAAGAACTAATTGTGCTTGCTGTAACGATGATAGTTCCTTCCAGCTACTACAATACTTTCTGAACAAGGAAGAGTTTGTTTTAAATTGTCCTCTTCTACTTAATCAGCAACAAAAGGAGAAAATTTGTTTCAGTCATTTCAGTAACTAAAACATTAATACCCATGTTGAAGCAAGGAAAGAGCTACACAATGCACTGTTTCTTTAACCTGCGGGACTCCCTCTCAGATTACCTCTCACTTACCCTAGTTTAGATTTGTAAATTTGCCTATTTTTGTCCTGAAAGTCTATAAACTCAATACTACGGATGGCTGAATACAATTCATGTGGCAGGCACGTGTAGTTGTAAAGAACTATGTAGGAAAACAGAATACTAACAAGCTAGAAGTGCATGCTGTAATCACAAGCTAAGTCTACAAAATGCAGTCAGTACCTGCACATTATCTTTCAGTTATATTTAATATACATAATTGTTTAAAAACATAATTGCCAAAATCTTATCACTCTTGAAATCTTTATGCATTTATAGGGTAAGCAAGCTATGCAGTTTTACCTGTAATATTTAAAAAATGTTTTTGCAATTTATCCTCACAAATCCTATTATGCATTCCAATTCTATCATATACACTTGTTAGTAAGGAAGTTGTATTAAAATGTAAATTTTATAAATAAATGTAAATATTTAAATAATATTTATTGAAAGTACATGTAATAAATGTAAATCAAAAGTAGTTTTAATTGTTTTATATGCATCTATCTAGAATGTCAGTAACTGTTAACTAAAAACTTCAAACTGACAGGTATTTTAAAAAATGCTTGTCAGCTTTTTACATTCCACAAGATCTCACCTTGTTTTCAGTTTCTGTCCATGCAGCATGAGCAACTTATGAGCCCAAATAAGATAGAACTCTAAATGGCAAGATATCTCAAATGCAGAGGCCAGGAACTCCAATACTTTCTCCACATACAGATCTGGGAGTGATGAGCAGACAACATCAACTGTGCAAAAAGAAAAAAAAGCCCATAGACATCACAGCTGAATTATTATTTGGAATAACATGAAAGAGACATAGGAAAACATATAGAGAAGGAGAAGAAAGCACCGTCTTGGCAACTATTTGATATTTAATATTGTATTTCAGGGTACAGTACCACAGCCTCTCAGGAGGCAAGTCTTTCCTCTTTGAGCCTTCCAATCACTACTGTATTTAAAAGCAAGAACTTAACTGCCCCCCTCCCCAAGTTCTTCCTCCTACCAGAATACTCTCCCCACAATCTCTCCTTCAGAACTTTTACTTCCACCCTTTCCTCTTCTTTTGGTGTAACTAGACTTTATTGAAGTCTTGTTGCTTCTGACTTCATACAAATTTCTGTATTCAGTGGAACTAGTAAGGCGTAATCAGAGGCAATAAAGGATACTTGAAAAGATAGCAAAGTCACCTGCTCAAGGAGGAAGCGTCCGAATGCTGTTAGCAATTGCACAGCACAAAGAAGCATGATTTATAAGGATTCACAATAATCTCACATGTAACTATGATGACCTCATTCTATATAAGCTTCTCTCAAAAATAACCAACTCCTATTCTCTGCAGCCACCCCAACTGGCCTATGTAACATTCAACAGTAAAGAGAGGTTTTCTGCCTTTAAAGAAACAGGCACACATTCATTCTGTTAACAGTGGATTACAACGCCTGAAATTTCCGTGCCTCATCCTCTGCTTCTTAGGTTTTGGCGCCGACCTACTTACCCAGTGTTGCCTGTGTACATGCAGTTTTGGTTAACTTCAGTAAAAGAGAACTAAGTTTTGCCAGACAGAGGCAAACACCATTATGCCAACCAACGCAGGTGCAAAAGGTGATTTACCCTGACATGCATAATTATCAGGCTTGCTACCTAGGGAATAAGGTAAGAAAGTCCTACAAAGCAGTTGGCTTGAAACACAGCTGATTTCAGACTTGAGCATGTTTTGACTAGATAAAAGGAATTTTTATTTGTTACACATGAAACACTGGAAGGAAATAAATACTTTTTACTGGAGCAACGACACTGAGGTAAGAAAACATACATTAGAGTTACTATGACGGAACTGTTAATGAAGTTATGAAGTTAAGTAAAATACACTACTGAAAGTTTATTTTTAAGGTTGTGTCCACCATATATAGCTAATGAATGTGCACATTAGTTATCAGAATGATGAAACCTGTGCTAAAGAATGACTTCAGTAAATGTCCTACAAAGCTGAGTGACATCTTACCTATTTCTTTTGTTTCTGACACAATTGTGAAAGCATCTGTCTCATTAGAAAGAGCTTGCCACTTAACCAATAATCTGTTTGGTGTGTGTGAACACAGCCCTCTAAGGACCATATTTACATTTGTTTAGAGGGACGAATTTCACAAACACTATCACGGAAGGAACAAAAATCATCAGAACTTCAAACGGCTGACAGTTGCAGAGTTGCTCCAAATTTTGGCAGTCCAAAGCAAGACTAATTTAGAGCAGCTGGCAGACCTTTATCCAGCTGAGTGCTGAACACCTCCAAGGATGGAGACTCCACTCCCTCCTTTGTCAACCTGCTGCAGTATTTGACTACCCCCAACACATTATTGTTTTTAATATCTAGTTGGAATTTCCCATGCTCCAAGAGATCTGTTGCCTCTTGTCATATTATTGTGCAACCCCAAGTCTGGTTCTGCCTTTTTTCTAAGATCCCATTAGGCACTTGAAGACAGTAAAAATGTTCCCCTTCTCTTCTAAAGACTGAACAAACCCAGCTCTCTTAAGCCTCTCCTAAGCTGTCATGCACTCTGGCCCCCCAATCATTTTCCAAGCCCTCCACCAGATGCTCCAGAGTATCAACATCTGTCTTGTACTGGCAAGCCCAAAACTAGGCGCAGTACTCCTGATGTAGTCTCACAAGTGCTCGATAAAGACGACTAATTCCTCAAACTGCTGACTACATCCTTGGTAGTACAGCCCAGTATCCGGTTGACTGCCTTCACCACACAGGCACACCATTAACTCACGTTAAACTTGCTGTGCCCCTCCAACATCAGCTGCTTCTGAGAACTGACACCCAAAAACTTTACCTGCATATCCAGACCGGATCAAATTCCATGTTCAAAAGTCACTAGATGAGCATGCAGTAAAATTAAAACTTAAGTTAACACCAAAGAGTCTACTTTTTTTACAAAAGACCATCCATTCCTCTTTAGTCTTACGCTACAGTAGACAGTCCTTAAATATCAATGTTGTAACTCTGCCCCCGCCCTAAGCTAAACTCTGCCCTCTACATTTCAACTTATTTGGCTTACACATCTCTGCTAACAGCTAGCTCAGTCAAATTTCATGGAAGATCCACTTGCCTTCATTGCTAGGTACAGCCTCCATGACCTCCTGAATTAATTTCTTTTCATTCAACTTGAAGGCCATGATGATAGCCACAGTGTATTCCTTCTGATGCAGTGTTTTGTGTATATTGCTGGGTGTGACATCAATATCCAGCTCAAAAGGATCAAAAATTAGCCCAGAGTCCAGTGAATAGATAAGTAGACCCTCTGTGGTGGTGGCTGCCCAGCTTCGTCCTAGAAGAGAAGTAACAATATTTAAGAACAAAGCTGGGTTTTCTAGGATGGAAACAGAAGAGTAATGATAAACAGATGACTCTTCATTGCTTACAGGAAGTGGGTAAGATTGAAAACCATGCATCATTGATGGACCTGTCAGCAATGACAATGCTTGTAAAAAATACCAGCTGACAGTGATGTACACTTAAGTTTCCTAATTATCCACTGCATGGGAAACTAGACTAGAAAACTAGCAGCATTGTATAACGTCTGGACAGACCATCTCCAAGGCATTTGTACTTCATTATTACTCCTCCAATGCTCCAGCCTTTTGCTTGTTTTATATGAAACAAAAAAATCCTAAACTAATTGTCAATACTTACCTGTAGGAGAGAATCGCAGGCAAGTCACTCTTATTTCTGGTTTAAAGTGTCGATAACTCATGTCACCTAAAAGAGAAGTTTAGAAGTGATTTACCAAAAGTTCACAGTCTAGCTATCAACTCTAACTATGCTGTTACCATTACGCTGAAAAATAATGCAGAACGTGCCAAAACCTGGCAGATTTGAAGACAGGGTAAGTAAGGGATGGTCCACATCCAAGAGATCTTACAGCTAAAATTAACAGTGGGACTGAATTTTGCTCTTTGAAAATGAAATCAGGACTGCTGGGTTCCATACCCAGGAGACCACAGTACCTCCTGTTTCCTGTTGCTTCTACTATGCAAAAGATCTCATCCATACAACAGCTGAACACTTGTGTAACAGATCCCTGCAGCTACAGAACATTCAGGTAATGCCAACTTTAAAACTGAGCTGAACAATTCAAACCCTTCTTATCTGGTATCGACTCTACATCAAAGGTTTTGATCCACATAAAACTAGTAACAAGACAGCAAAGCCAAAAGCCATACCTCTTTTTACTCCAGGAAGAGGAATGGCAACACCATCTTCATCTCCAGTCCCTTCATCAATCAGAGCCATGCTGCCAAATTCCGTCATTTTTCTCCGATCTAAGTACTCCTAGAAAAACACGTAAGTTCCATTCACTGCACTGAATCTCCTCTCAAACATCTGTATTAATTGAAAATTCTCCATAACATTCAGGAGTTATCTAGTGATTATTTATTTGCATTTTCTTCCAAAAGTTTCTCCAAAATCATGGAGAAAACTGACAATTTCACAATAGTGGGCAACAGTGTCTGACCGCAGATGAGAAGCAGGCTGCTTCAGTCTTAAGGCCTCAGCACACCACAACTCAGTTTAGACTGCAGTTTCACATTATCGTATTGTTGTTCTACTTAAGAGATACACCATTTCCTCAGATGCAGCCCTACTCTTCCTCCCCTTCAGGTTCCATAACTGTACTGTGCTAATGTAAGGGCTGTGCAGCCAGACAGCTATGCAAATGATGTTTTAGGGACCTCCCCACCCTCCATTTTTAAACACCCACCCCCTCCAGGATTCTTTTCCAGCTGGCTCACTTCTGGTATCCTTTTAAGCCACATGTTGAGCTACGCTAGCACAATAGAGGGCAGCAGACAAATGAAGGCTGCTTCACAAACCACTGTTGTCAAAGAAACATATTTGGAACCCCAGTCTGGTACAGCCTGTCATGAACACTGGAACAATCATCATTCTTCCAGGTAAGAGGATGTTAAGAAGGGTTACTGGAATTTTTTCCTTCTGATGCTTTTCATTGTTCGCTTTAAAGGAATTCAATTTTGCATTTGGCAATATTCAGAAACTGAGTTTGTAAAGGTCAGTGATGTTCTTCTGTGTCCACAATAAAATCCTTAATTTCTTTACGAACACAAGCAACTGACACTCAGGCAAAGTTAGCTTAGTACCAAATATTGATCAGTTAGATTTTCATATTTTCTCTTCAAATTTAAGTTACCTGCCAACTGACTTAACTATATGTAAAAGTTTGCTCATTCAGTACAAACACACTGCAATCTGGCAAGACTTTAATTAGCTGAATGTCAGGAATTAATTTTGTTTTCTGAGAAATATTTCCTTGCCACTTTCCTGCACAAAACCAAGAAAATGAACCCATGCTTAACAAAACATTCATGAATCCCACTTAAATGAGATGTTACACCAAAACCAAAGTCTTGGGGGCAGGGAGGGGAAATGAAAAAACCTGACTCCTGTGGTCACGTACCTCCATTGCATCTAAAGAAAAGTTGCATGAGATTTCAAATTTTTTCATAAGAATCTGTTCCTTGACATTATATATACAGACAAATTTTGACAATCCACCTGCCAAAATAGACTGACCATCTGCTGAGTAACACAGAGTAGTAAAAGATCTAGTAAAAAAAAGAGAAAGTAGTTAATTTCACTGCCACATCTGAGCTAAAAGCCATGAGTACAGTGTGAAGACACAGACCATTCCATGGAAAAAGTAGAGATCTTCTTTCACACAGTATGTACTTAACACACAAAACCATTTACCACAAACAAGTACTTGGTGCTTTACTATGAATCACAAACAATTCAGAACTTCAACAGCTTTTTGAAGTACTTCCATACTTCTGATTCTAAGTCACAACTCAATGAATTAGCTCTCAACTAC
The DNA here is from genome assembly GCF_034638445.1 of Ciconia boyciana. Lineage (NCBI taxonomy): Eukaryota > Metazoa > Chordata > Aves > Ciconiiformes > Ciconiidae > Ciconia > Ciconia boyciana. Next base: position 123,007,445 of record NC_132934.1, on the reverse strand, counting down.
ACCCTACACAAAACTAAGGATGGTCAGAAGAGCTAGAGAAAAACCAATGTCATGGCATGTTTTAAAGAGACGGTTGAGAGCTCATCACCAAAAAAAATACTTTTTTTTTCAAAAAGCCATCGTTTCCTTTTTTCATTTTGTTTTGAGGGGGAGCAATACAGAAAAAAAGAGGGGCTCAGAGGAAAAAAAAAAAAGAGAAGAATGAAACACGACTTCTATATTATGCTTTTTGACAGCATGCAAATTCAAGTTGCCTTAAACATTACTTCACATGTAGTAATGTGTAATAAAACCCACAGCGTATTTACATGTTTTTTTTAAAGTTTAACAGTTTCTCCACACCAATAGTTACACACTAGGACCTACGTAACAAGATATCCACTTAAAAACCTATCACATTTGGCCAATAAACAACTTGTCACAAGAAGCTCAATATTATGCTGGCAACCCACGTTTATAACTGATGAAACATACTCAGAATAATGCTGATCAGTGGGTGAACACAGCAAAAGACAAAAAGGATCCATCCAGATGTCACGTCAGGCAGTCTTTTAAAATCCAGCATCAGAACCAAAATACGTGAATAGCAGATGCGCTCTGAAATCTTCACGTAAAAACCAAATGGAAAGAAACAATTCAAAAGCAAAAGCCAGTGTGGCACCCTCTTTTCACTACGATCTCATTTACTTACTTTCCCTTCGCTGCTTTTTTGGCAGTAATTTTATCAAGCTCCTTCCTTCCCATCTGAAGATCATGCCTTCCCTCAATTGAGCCAGTCTGCACTGCATTTTCATGATCCCAAAATGTTATCTGTCCATTCAAAGCAGCAACTGCAAGTTCCTTGCCATCAGGACGGAAAGCAACAACAAGAACTGCAAAGAATGTAATTAACAGTTAAAAATGCAGTCAGATCTTTTCCTAAGAAAATACCCTGTATTTTTCCAGGATCTTATCTCAACCACTAGAAAAAGCTTAAGAGTAACAAGTATGACTGTACTTTTTCTCTAGACAACATACAAATGTTTAGCTAATTATAAAGCTAGACTAGTATTAAATAAAAAAGATTTCTTGCACTGTTAACCAAGTACTATAGAGAACTCTCTCAACTTTTGGTTTTCATTACCAAGAATGAGTCAGTCTGTATTTGACATGTTCTGTTGTTCATTCTTGAAATATTTTTTATAGTATTTTTATATGACATAAGATGAAAAAAAGGTTACCATCTGAGTTCAATATTAGCGTCTCCTTTGTTCTCCAGCTGTCTAACATATCCCATAACTTGACAGTTTTATCCCAAGAGGCACTAGCTAGAACACACTTCATTGGGTTAAAGGACAAACTGCTGATGGGGCCCTCATGACCTGATAAGACCTAATAAAAAAAGAAAAGATAAAATGGAATTAGGTGAAAGAAGCTGAAATACATGTAGTCTGCATTCAGTAAACTCTAAATATAACAATGAAACTATGCCTAACTTGTCCACACATGCTTGAGGTCACTTTTGGACATGTAGCATGATACATATCAGTGAGTCTACACTTTTTATTTTCAGAAGTTTTAAAAAAATTCATGGAAGTGCTAGCCACTCTTATGCACACATATACTCTCTTTAGAGACCAAGGAATTTGGTCTTTTAGGAGATTTAGGAATACAGTGCGCTCGCTCCTCCCCTCCCCCCCATCAGAACAATCAGACCAACTGTGAAAAAGCAAGTCATTGCTCTGAGAATTCAGTATGTCCTACAGCCAAAAACATTTAAGAAAAAACACTAATAAAAACTGTGAATAAGAATAATACACACTTTTATGGCATGGAGCTCCTACTCCTCTCAAAAGAAATCAAGGAAAGAAACTATACTCAAAAAACTCTGGAGATCCACTCAAGTATATGCTGAGTTATTTACTATCAGTGATCTGTATTTAATGGCTATGCCAAATTAAATACATGAATTGCTGAGTTCATCTGCTTGTAGAAGATGTACATAATGCTTAAGAATTGAAAATAGCAAATGAGCTGAATTTTCTCAGAAGTAGTGTCCCTCCTTTATTACATCTACTCTCAAGAGAATGCATTTCAAACTAGCAGCAAGACAGTGGGGATTTAACTTAATACCACCCTACACAATATAAACCTTCTACACAAGAGATCGTGCCCCTGCTCTGCTCCAGCAAAACTGTCCATGAAATCTGTACTGATCTTAGGACAGCACCTACAATTTCTTCATTACCTGCAGAAAATATGTAGAAGAGAACATCTCTGAACAACTACTGGAGGAAAGAGACTCATGCCATGTGCTAGCTCAGCAATACTGGTGTTACCTCATCAGCTAGAGAGAACTCATTATTCCTCATGCAAATCCAGGATAGCCTCCATGCAATAAATCAAAAATTGCTGAGAGTAACATAGTGTAGCTTCAGTTCTTGATTATAACAAAACACTTCATGTTGTATTAAAACCCTCTGACTAATCCCAAAGTTACTCAGTATCATCACGATCTGTATTATGTGTTAAATTCAAGCTCTCCAACATCATAGGTCCTTACATCTAGCAGCCTCCCACTCTGCATTGACCAGATGAATATTTCAAAGGAATCCTGGGAACCAGCTGACACAATCTCGCCACTGGAGTCCACAGCTAAACAAGAGAACTGACTCGGTCGTGGAGATGTAAAGGTACGGAAATTGCGGTATCTGTTGTAAACGTGAAAATAAATTACGAGAACATTTTAGGTAGATTTAAACAAGTGTTTTACAAATGTATTTAAAAAAGGATTTCATTTTACTTGTAAAGTCTTTTAAGCTATCTACAGAAAAAAATATTCTTTGTATAAAATTAGATGCAATGCCTCAGCATGATTCCAAGATTCAAAAAAGGTATTAACAACTCTGCAGAAATAACAGCCAAAAATACTCAAACAGAAGAGCTTTCTTCTATTACATAGCATATGTCCATTCTTTAGAAAACATGGGCTTGTTTACACATCCAGTTCTGTACACAGTCATATTACAATGGCTCAACCACTAAAACTATGGCAAACATTCTGTTAGACAGGTGCCTTCTCCCCATTTGAGGAGTAGAGCCAGACAATGATCTTACTGGATTTCCAGCTTCTCTGAGAAAAGTTCTCGCAGAATTTTCTTCACAGAAACTGGACGAAGTGACAGGATTCCTAATTACTATCTAAATTTGAATCAAAGGCTGAACCAAAAATCAATAAAGCAGTACTCACACTTGTGCAACTTCAACTTGAAAGACGCAATCAGCAGTTTGCTGTGTTTTGGGGGGGTGAAAGCTGAAGACTAAATGAGACAAAGCTTTATAAAGAGTTACCTGTGTAGATCAAAGGCACGCACTGTTCCATCTAGGGAAGCACTCAAAATGACATAACCATTGGAAGTAAAAGTTACAGCAGTTACACCACTGGTATGTTCTGTAAAAGTGACAAAACAAAAGCTGCTTGAAGTGTTCCACACTTTCACCTGCAAGAGAGACAAGAAAAGCCTTCTTAGCATCTCCATCATCAGTTCAGAGAAAAAGTAAGGGTAAGGGAGCAGAAGAGTAAAGAAAAGTTAGTCCTAAAACTCTGCAATAGCATAAAGGACTTTCAGTACCATTAGTAAGGAATTCTGTGCAAGTGAGACAAACAGGGCCACAGCTTATCTTTAAACCCCTAGACATACATATACTACATGAAAATCTAAGTGGAGACAGACACAAAAAAAATTTAAAACAAAGCTAATTTTCAAGGAAAGCTATAGCACTTGGTGAGCATGTCAGGCTCCCAAGCTTTGGACTGTCCACTGATAACACAAGTGTCAAATTCAAAACCAACTGTGAAGCCATTCCAGAAGTTACAATTGAGATGTTATTTCACTGTTTTTTTCCAAACAATAATGTTATGTGTTTAGCTATCTGCAGTTTGAGACACCTGGGGTTTGTCCAATTTAAATATGAATGGCAGAAACCATGAAGTGGCAGGTCTTTTTTCTGATGTTCAGGAGTTCTCATAGGAAACAAGATACTATCTGTCCTGGTTTCAGCTGGGATAGTTAATTTTCTTCCTAGTAGCTGGTATACTGCTGTGTTTTGGATGTAGTATGAGAATAATATTGATAACACACTGATGCTTTAGTTGTTGCTAAGTAATGTTTACACTAGCCAAGGACTTTTCAGCTTCCCATGCTCTGCCGGGCGCCTAAGAAACTAGGAGGGGACACAGGCAGGACAGCTGACCCAAGCTGGCCAAAGGACTATTCCATACCATATGGCGTCATGCTCAGTATATTAACTGTGGGGTGTTGGCCGGGGGGCAGCGATTGCTGCCTGGGGACTGACTGGGCGTCGGTCAGTGGGTGGTGAGCGGTTGTATCACTTGGGTTTTTCCTGGGTTTTGTTCCTCTCTCGCTCTCTTGTTGTTTTCCTTCTCATTACAATTTATTATTATTACTTTTTTTTGTTCCAATTATTAAACTGTTCTTATCTCAACGCACAAGTTTTCTTACTTTTGCTCTTCAGATTCTCTCCCCCCTCCCACCGGGGGGGAGGATGAGTGAGCAGCTGTGTGGTACTTAATTGCTGACTGGGGCTAAACCACAACACTATCTTTGTCCCATTTACGTGCCAAGAGATTATGGGATTACTCCACAAAACATCTTTTAAAAAATTTGTAAAAGTACATGTACACCTAGCCTACCATTTCAATACAAGTCAACCATGAGAAGCTCATTTTTCTTTTAAATAGCAAGCTTCTGCAACAGTACATTTCAGAAAAGTCTGTTTAGGAACTGCACTTTTATAAATAATTTGAAATTAATTTTGTATCAAAACCACTTATTAAAAGGGCATGGATTTGCTGACATTCATTAATCCCAAAGTATCATGGAACCACCACAAGCATACATAAATTAACATTCGATGAATTAAATCTTTTTGTGTTTATGGTGACTACAACTATAAGAATTAAAAAATCATCTGCTAAAAACAAAAGAAAAAAAAGTGATGCAATTTGCAGAGAATACCAATAATAGCAAATCAAAAAATATAAATGCTCTAGAGAGAAAAATCCAAACATTCAAGTGAGGACAAAAAATTATGACTTTGTACTAAGAAAAATATGTATCAGTTACAGTAACAGCGCTTTCTACATAAAATGGAAATTCAAGCTTCTTACTATGTTATTAAGACTTAAGTTCATATTTCAGTGATATTGCATCACTTACTTTCCCATCCTCCCCTCCAGTTACTATATACTGTCCATCTGGAGAATATGCTAACGAAACCATGCTGTTGAAATGTCCCTGCTGCTTCAGCACATAGGACTCGCTTTGCCATTCCCACACCAGGAGCTGACCCAAACCTATAAACACATGAGAAGAATTAACCAGAATTATGAATACAATGATGAGACTCTGCAAACGCAAGCCACGAAACACATACAGACCAAAAAAATTTACAAACCTGAACATCCAAATGCAATCCAGTCACCAGTACAGTTGATAGAAATAGAAGCTATCCTTTGGTCTGAAATACTGAAATATGAGAATTACCCAATAAACAAACATGTGGTTTTATGCCTTCGGAGATAAACGCTAGATTTGAAGTTTTATTTCCTCTGTTCAAGCAAGTTCTTTGATTACTTTACTGAATTTCTGTATCACTGTAACATCAAAAGCAGCATACATGTTCTTTCCTTTATTATAGTCAAAAACATCAAATAGACAATACTGCCTTATTCAGAATGAAGACAGAGTATCTACATCCCAAAGACATACTTGCCAGCACAGCATAAAACTCCCCACATTCAACAACAACAACAAAATACTTTTTTGTACAGGGAAATTACGCATTCTTTAGCTAGCATCATGCAGCAATGAAAAAGAATTATGATTTTTCAACTTAGTGACAATTTACAGATGATTTTACATATGCAGAACTTTTTTTTCAGATACTGTCTTTATTTTCTGCAAAGAAACTGACAACATGAAGTCCAAAGCATTGAAGAAATCTATAGCCAACAACTAACCACTCAGGAGTTCCTCATTCAGACCTCACTTTTCCATAATAAGCTATGGAATGGAGTTGTATGGTATTTTAAGTCTAACTATGATTCTGCCCTTCCAGAAATTACAATACTAAATAGATACTCTGTGACAGTGTGCTTCCCCCACCCCTGACCTTAATCTCCTGTAACCCTGTTCAGGTGATAACTACCAGTGATGGTCATAATGGCTGCATCTGGTCAGGATGGCTGCATGATGGCTCAAAGTGGATTTGGGAGCCAAGGGCTATTGTACAATATGCCCACCTAACCACAGCGAAGAAACTAAAATCTGTGGTCTGTATGCAAATATGACTATGAGTCAATCATCTTACCCCCATAAATAGTGAGCAGCCCAAGAGCCCTTTGAGCTCTCCTGCACAGCAGTGGGTTGCACGCCAGGATCTCCCCTTAAGTAGGGACACCTCTCAAGATTACTCCTTGAGGTTGAGAGACTCCTTGCCACAACAGATCCTAGGTAAGTGACTAATAGCATGCTAAACTTTGAAATCTTAGCTAAGTGATATAAAGGATTGATTGAGCATATATAATCCTTTAGACATAAACCGTTGACCAAGTCTGGGACTAGGATTGGATCCAGCCGCACCTAGACTCCTCTCTGAGAAGGAGTTTAGAAAGCAAGGGGGTCCTTTTCTGAACTTCGTGACTCAATGGGAGGGTCTCCCTGACAGTTTTATCTGACCCTGTCCTCTATGCAGTAAATAATCAAGTGTACCTCACCATCAAATCTTGTTAAACCACTGTCGCATTGAACTTTCTTAACTCACTGTTCTATATCAATAAAATATATTTTTTGCTTCTCTCTTACGAGTGAAGTGCACTCTCACTCCGAATCCGTGACATACTCATGTTTAACATATTTGTGCTTTGATTATTCATCCTTCACTACTAAACATGGTGTGTTCTCAGACAAACAAACAAACCCCCAAAACGTACCGCACGAACAAAACCAAAGCAAAAAACAACCACCCCATACCTCACCTCAAGGAGTGGATTAGATTGAAATCTGGAAGCTCATGGAGGTGAAAGATTCCAGAGGCAAAACCAGTGACTAAAAGGTGTGTTTTCTTGTGATAAGCCGCAGATGTCAGGTTATTAAAGTCTCCCTCTTTATTGAAAAAATACCTGGCATCAAAGAAGTAAGAAAAAAAGCAAACAATGCAAAAGAAAAGTACACTGTTATAGTTGCATTTCAATATAGGTCAAATATTTTGATCAAGGTATCCTACAATAAAACTAAAAAGCAGTAGTTTCAGGAATTGCTAAATATATGTACTTTACATAGCTAGTGAAAGCTAATTTTCTTTTCCTCAGTGTTTACAGCTGCTACAGTAATCTGATTATCAGAAGTGACACCTGACCACATGCAATGAAAGGGACTAAAAGTTAACCTCAGAGGAACTGCACTGTGCATTTCCTTTTGATCATCTAATGCCAATATGGGTGACTCATGAATTCACTGGTTATCCTTCTATACGTGAGTCCTCTTACAGAGGAAGGAATTGAAGCAATAGTCATAAATATTATACACCCGGTAAAGAAGGTTTTCACAGTTTCTTTGTAACTATCTCTCTTACTGGAACTAAACAGATAAGCACCACATGATGGCCAAATAAAAGAGCATCAGAACACTAGCCAACAGTTGCCTACTCCAAATTCCTTCAGTCTGGAAGTGATGTTCACTGAGGCTAATTCCAACCTAGGTTGGGGCAGGCTACTTTCTTTATGCTTCTGTTACAGTCAGAAAGACTGAGAACAGAAGCCTGATGCCAAGTGTTCCTAATTGGCCTCTACATGCATCCAGTCTCTCCTTCACTCACTGACAAAAGAGATTGCCTATGAACGTTATCCGTCTTCAAGCAAAGCTAAATGCTGTGACTATCTTAAAACTGGACTATTCTTTGTAATCCACATCTCCTTCAGACAGACAGGGAGATTCTTCAGGAAGGCATCTCCAAGTAGTTTACCAAAGAGGCTGATGAGCTATCTTTATCAAACGTTGCTGTCACCTCTTGAAGCCAGCCAATCTCTTCTCCTCTATGCTCACTTAGAGGATACTATACTAAAGATCTCCTTACGCTTTTTGAGTTTCAAACATGAAAACATACACCGTAAGTCAGTATTTCTTGTATTATTAAAATTACACTGACTTGTTATTCTGAAGGTGAAGGGTATCACCCTTCATATAGTCAAGGTATGACAAACAGATGTTCTACTGAAACTATTTTAAATGGCATCTGTAGTAAATTACTAAATCCTGGGCAGTTTTATACCGCTTTGAATGAGTGATAAAGGGTGAAAAAAGCCCAGTATAGTAAATCCCCCTAACAACTCTGTCTTTGGAAGACTGAAAAATCACTTACTTTGCAACACGTGAATATTTAACCTTATTTCTAGTCTCTTGTTCATTTGGATTGGCTTTTCCATGAATTTCTTCACCCGTTGGCTCTTCAAGAAACTCTTCATCATTTTTTGCTGCATTCTTTTCCCTAGCTGAATCTTTAGGGGGCATGGGCTTCAAACCATCAAGCTCTGTATCACACTGCCACACACACAGAGCTGCATCCTGGCTAATTGTGTACAGCTAGAATACAAACACACAAATGTACATTACTGTGTAATACCTATGTTTTGTACTCTGCTGTCTTGTTATGAATATAGAATCTCAGAAGGGGCAGCAAGGCTGCACTCTAGCATTAGGATAATATATTACTTAGACCTCTAGAATGTGAGGTACTTTGATCTGGAAAATTCACTTGTCCTGAGAAACTGGTGATTTACTTCACCTGCTCTCCAGGAAATTTTGAAAAGACCAAAGGCAATGTGATTACCAGCTGGCATTACAGCTAATTTTTTTTTTTTTTCATATTTACAACTATAACTTTCAGAGGGAGCAATTTTAAATAACTTGCTCTCCTAAAGTTTACTTCTTCAAATGTTCACAGAATTGTAAACTCCTGATCACAGCAAAGGAGTCAAGAGACATATTACTTACACGTTTTCTAAATTCTGAGATGGTCTACCAAAATAGTCAGCACCCTTACCTACAGATAAGATTCTTCAGCTAGAATTTTAATATTCAAGTATTAAAATTCAAGAATGTTGTGTGATTATACATACATCTAAACTGTTCTCTTCAAAAAAGCAGGCTACTATTATATCCTTATGCCCTCCAAGTGAGTAGTAGATCAAGTTTGCCCATCGTTCTGCTCCAAACACCCATGTAGACATGTCCTTGCTCCCTACTGCGAAACACCTACAAAAGAAAAGGCAATTTGAATTAGAACACTGGCTTGCAAAACTCTTCACTGGGGGAGAACATTCTGAATGGGAAGACATCGGTTACCACTTTAAAAGTAATTTTACACACAACAGAGTTGTAAACTGAGGTTGGCAACTATAGCAAAGGTAGGTGGGATTAAATACGTTCAAAAGGTCAACCATGCTCACTTTCCAGAGATATGTTCCTTTTACCGATAACTAGGCATTTTCAAGCAAAAATGCATTGCTGATCCCTAATACACGCATGTTTTATATTTCCTAGTCTGCCTAATTACAATACTTTTTAAATTTAAGATAGAATTAGAAACAGAAGAGCCAAAAAAAAATGTTAAAGCGAGTACAATACTTTAGAGCAAAGGAAATGGACTGTAACACACATACAAATATTAACAATATGAACAGGTAGACAGTGCTTTAGTTTAACAACTTACTTGGAATCATCAGTCCAGTCAATACAAGTTGTTTCATCATATGGACCATAATAGGTTTTGTCCAGAACAAACGCATTAAATTCTCGTTTCCTCCCAGGAGCATGGTACATAAGAGCAACATTGTCTTTTGTAATCACAAATTTCCTGTCATATAGGGGAAAAAAGTATAATTGCACACAAAACTGTTAAAGCAAACAATTGTTTGGTACAGACAATGTTGCAATACAACAAAACAATACAATGTTAAAAAGGTTTCTGCATTACTCAAGTGATAAATACGGATTGCTTTCGAATTAAAACCAGAAAATTATTTGCAGATTGATATTATCCCCCAACTTCATGAATGCAGGTATACCTTACACATTGTAAGACAGAAAGCCTCAGTAAAAATCACTTAAGTTGAATAATAAAATATTTATTCTCTAATTCTCACAAAGGAAGGAAAAGTTCAAACATTCAAGACAGGATATTCTATTTCAACCTCTCTTCACCTCCATATATTGGCCACTTTCACAAACACAAAGCACCTGCATCCCTGTTACACATATCCTCTAATCTGGTCCTGTTGCCAGTATAATTCCCTAACACAGAACTGTGACTCCAACTTTCAAGCAAAAACTCACTCATGATCACTTTAAGTCAATCCAACTGAGGAATGCCACCAAAAGGGGAACTCCGCACTTTTTCCTCTCACCCTTCTGATACCTCTAACATTTATGTCACCACACTTTGGCTCAGTGACCATGCAGTCAAGGGACATCAAAAGAGGCACTCGATTCAGAGAACTGCCTCTTTCAGTAGCACAGTTGTCTTAGACTAACCAAGTCAGCAGTGAAACTGCACCGCCACGAGTGCCATCATGCAACTCTGCAGCACTGACTGTCCCCACCGTGGGCTCTTTCACATTATCTACGATACATAAGAACAGCTAAGACTCACAGCAAATCTTGTATGTTTCTAAGAGTTCCACCATAGACAGACAACATCTGTGACAGGCAACTTTCCAGCAAGTATCTGTTTCCAAGGCTTTGCTTTTCCTCTTTTCTTCCCCTCTGAACTTTACAAATAAAATTACTCTGATCAGCTCAAAATCTCCCCTATGTTAATCAATAGGTATCAACCCCAGCTTCATGAGAAGGTCTTAATTACAACTAGTTTATGGGGTAATTTCTGTTGTTTTGTCCTAAAGCATGCACATTTTACTTACTTGCCATCAGGGGAAAAGCTGACACTGTGAACTGGCTTGTGAAAATAAAAGTGATGTATCACACATTTACCGATCAAACTGACAAGCAAGGCAGCTCCCTCTGTAAGGGCAGAAAAAGAAGGATCATGGAAATAATCCGGTTCCCAAAGAAACCATAACCCTAGCAAGCTTAGTTTCTTTCCTCTTTAAGAGGGGGAAAAAAAAAACCCCAACAAACCAGCACCTCGTCAGAAACTTTTCAAGACAGCGTGCTTAATATTATTAAGAAGAAAAATACAATCAAAATTACAAGACACTTTCTAAACTCTGTAAATAAGTTATTTTTAAGTTCTGTAAGTAAAAACACCTTCCCCTGAAATTCTAACATAATTTTCAAAGCAGAGCACTTCTAATTTGTGTTAAGGTTGAATACCTAGCAATACAGACTTTCCTCTTCAGGCTGTATTTTTATTTCAACCTTTTATAAAACAAATGCCTCCTTTATGAAAGTACCTTCATCAATTAGTATGGCAAGACTTCCATCTGGAGAGAGCCCCACGCACACAATATTAAGTCGTGTAGCCAACGGGAATGTCTCACACTTATTACTGCAAGAAAAAGATAAAACAGTAGATTGAGTACGAGGATGTAGAAATAACAGTCATTTTTGGTATCAATGAAATACGGTTTGGTACCTATGTTAAAGCCACTTAGACGTAAAGCCCCCATGACCCTCTTTAGCTGCCACAATCCCATCAGCTATGGAAAAGATGGGCTCCTGACCAGAATCCTGGTATAATGAGCATCAATCACAACTCTGGCCTATAGCAAAAGGCAGATGACAGTCTAGGCTTTGCCATATACAAGAGACAGTACAAGACAGATGCACACAAAGAAACCATATGACTCAATCAAATGCAAACCATTTTTTCCCCTCTTTATTTGTTTCTAAAACACATCTTTGCATGCTACTTATGCTATTCCCCCCACAGACCTTTGTACAGAAAATCTGCACCGTGCAACACCTCGAGAGCTATGCTACTAGGCAGGTTTCTACCTTTTAACGTTAAGCCAGACACTTTTCAGGACGTTTTGGGAAAGCAAATCATTCTTAAGAGCCCCAGCCCATGCCAGCTGCACCCCCACACCCCGCTCGTCTTTTCACGTAGGACTGCGGGAGCCGGCGGCGCAGGGAGCACCGTTCTCCCCCCGCCATGGACAACGCGAACATGGCTGCCCCCGCGCCGCCCTCGGGTCGGGCTCCACACCCTGCTGCGAGCTTTACTCCCCTCCCCAAAAACGTGCTGGCAGTACCGGGCCCTTCCCCTTCCCCCCCACCGGCAGGCGGCCCAGGCAGGGGCTGGCGGGAGTGCTAGGCCGGCGGGTCTGAGGTGGGAGGGAGGCGGCAGAGACTGGGGCTCGCTTACTTCTTCAGGTCGAAGACGGAGATCCTGTTCCCGACGGGGCTGATGAGGGCGCTGCCATCGCGGGTGAAGTTGAGGTTCCCGCGGCGGTACACGGTGCCCAGCAGGCCGGAGAACTGCGAGGGGAGGCGGGGAAGGGAAAAAAGAAACAGGGGGCGGTCAAAGGAGCAGGGGAGAGGAAGGCAGGGGCCGCCGTCCGGCGCGAGCGGCTGTCGCCGGGCACTCACCCGGTACGCGAACTTCATGGCGGCGGCGGCCCTACGCGAGGAGCGCGTGGAGCCGCTGCTGGCACGCGTAGCCACGGAACAACGGCAGCGCAGGGGCGGAAGCGCGGCGGTCCCGCGCATGCGCTCGAGGCGGCGGCGGCTTCCCGCCGGGGGCGGGACCAGGGCCGGGCCGTTGATGGGGCGGAAGAAGCCGCTGCTGGTGCCGCGCGTGGGGGGCGCGGGGAGCGCAGTGCAGAGGGCGGCGTTATGAGGCAGGGGAGTATCCCCTGCGGCGTTACGAGGTGGAGGAGAGGCATGGCTGCTAGAGAGACGGGCCCCGCGACTAAGCCCGTTCGGCGTTACCGCTCTCCCCTTCTCCGCCCGCAAGCCTTGGCACAGACCGTGCCGTCAGCCGGCCTCTGCAGCCAGCGCCGCCTTCGCTTCTTCAGCCGTGCTCGGCAGGACAGCGCCGCCGGGCTGGCGGCTCCTGGCCGGGATGGCACCCGGGGAGCCGCAGCGGGAGCAGGACCAACTAGGGGAGCCGCGGCGGCGGGCCGCGCCTGTCCGTGTGCTTCGGTGGCGGCAGCCGGGCTACTCGAAACCTGCAAAGCAGCAGCCCTAAGGCGGCTGCTGGGCAGCTCGTTTCCAGATACCGCCGTTCCAAATACGTCCCCTGAGTTAAGTTTAGAAAGTATTTTTCCGTTAAAGTAGCTTTGGCTAAAATAGATGCAACAACCACTCCTTTAAACAAAAGGAAAACTGGAGAAGTCACGGCAGAAGAGAAGTTGGATTTCTTTTTAAAACATGTATATTTAGAACTGTAACGCTTACAATTTCATTAAACAATCTTAGTACAGTGTGTTTAATCTAACAGTATATTACAGAACAATGTGAAAAATGATTTAATAGCAAACCATGAAAATGGAATTAATTATAATATCTGCAGTGTCAAAGTCACTAACTTGTTACCTTTTCCAGTCAAAGAATCCCAGCAGTCAGTCGCACTAAATGATGCTTTGGGTTTTATCCAGAATAAAATGGTATGATTTCCACAGAGAAAGGGCATTCCTTCACAGAAAGAAGATGCATAACAAGAACATTTTCAGCTAGCAGGTCTACTTTATACATCTATTTAGACATAATGGTTTTTTAAAGTAAAAAATAATAGTAATAATAAAAAAAACAGTTTAGACCAGTGCAGGGTGCCTATTCATTTTTCAACTTAATTGCAATTCTTTTTGGAAACAGGGTTTGCTTTTTTTCTTCCCCATTATAATTGAGCAGAACCTGAGTTTAGAAAAAAAATAACAACAATGAACTTGTCTAATGAGCAGTTCCTCACTTCAGCTTTACTGGCAAGTATTTGAAATGGGACAGTTTTCCTCTGTGGAGTCTGCTGACAATGCACCATTATAGATCTGCAAGTAGAAAAGGTCATTCTCACATTAAATGCACAAGTTTCAATATCAGAAGCAGGACATCAGAAGGAGTTGTAATTTTTCCAGTCACAGGTGGATTTGCAACATTCACAAAAATTACACTGGTTTTTTTTTTTACATTTTTTGTATTTACATTTCAGATATAAATAATGAAATTCTTTAAGTTACATGTTTGAACTTTGCTTCACAATTATTCTACATCTGCAAGCTTTCCTGTATCAATCCAACCTCTTTCTTCCATCATGAATGCGGAAGTCTGGCCTCTAATCACTAATAATTACACTAAGCCTTTATGATGAAAGGTTGACTGTTCAAGTATCACATCATACTGAAATTTTTGCCCCAATTTAAAAATTGGGGCAGCAAACCAAGCCACTTAGAAATGGTAATAAAAGAAGTTAATCTGGGAACTCAATAAGCCAAATAATTTATTATTAAATTCTATCAATATCTTTCTTTGGTAAGAACTATGCAAGAGGATGACCCAACCCCCACCCCCAAAAAATCATATAATATGTGACATCACAGTGTCTACTCTGTGAAGGAGAAAGCCTCAAAAAATTAAGGAATTTTGTTAAGATTGTTTATAGCAGTAGCTCTTCCATGCATCTAAGTATGCAAACGATGGAAGTTTAGTAGAAAATTGCAATGGCAGGAATTAATGATGATAAACAAACAAAAACAACAGAAAAGCAACTATTACACCAGTGAATGTGCTGTGGTAAGCTTTGTCGTGTTTCTGGCACATGTGTGGAAAAGCCTGTAAATTATTACATAAAAATCCAAGATTTGGATAATTACATCATCCAACTCTAAATTCTAAAATATGTAGGAAGCATGAAACAAATCTCTCAGCTGCCAGACAAAAATAAAGTGATCCAAATATTTGGATTTTTTGTTTTTGTTGCCCTGTGTTGTGATGCAGGATGTGACTGAAGGGAGAAAACCCAATAGCTTACACAAAACATACTAAAGTGGCAATATAAACTAGCTGACAGAAGCTTCACTGTACATTTAAATTGATACAATTGTCTGGTGCTTCCATGGCCAGTACACGTTGAGTGCCATAGGTCTCCTTAGAGTTAGAATGTTACAACAAAGACTAATCAGGTCATAATCCTTTAAAGTGCTTTCATATCCAGTTTCTAATGGTTTTTGTTTTCCTTGTTTTCATACCGAGTTGTCACGTGATATTGACTTCCAGAACATGGTCGTCCTTGCTGGGAATGACAAGTATTTGCATACCCGTGCTGCAGTTGAAGACCTGACCAGATGAAAAGGATTGCAGACGGGGCATTGGCAAACCTTTGTGTTCCCCACTAGCTGCAGAATGCAAGCTACCTCTGCTCCTTATGCTGCTGCTGTCAGCTTGATCATCCACATTCTTGTCCACAGATAGGTTATCATTTTCAATCCAGCTATCTGTTTAAAACAAAAACCCACAGTTTCATTCTATGGAGTGATGAAACAACTCAAAAATTATTTCAGAGCTCAGACGCACAGTCAACTTACCACATGTTAACAGTTACTGATCACCTCTGCTGAGGTAACAGTCTGTGCACATTTTTGGCCAGCAGCAGATGTAGCAGAGTGAATTATATTGGCTTCTAAGGAAAATTTAAGTAGCATTACCTCACATTTCTCACAGGCTAAAAGGGTGCACCCTGGCAGTTCCTGGAGCTCTGCTGACAAACGGTAAGTTGCTTGCACGAGTGAATTCTCACTACAGTGCTGGGACTACTCAACAGTACAGATAAATACTCTAGGTGGCTGTGGTAATTTAAACTCTTCATCTAATCTGGTTTATATGCCACAAATTTTCAGCAGTTCTTTCATTTCGTACTTAATCCTTTCAAAAACTGCGAAAAAAATTTCAAAGCTAATGAAGACACAGTAGATGTGCCGATTACAGACAATGAAACTGCAGGATTAGAAGGTTATCAAATAGTTTTCACTTGATTATAAATCCAGTGACAACTAATTTGCACAATAATCTTTAAAGGAAAAATAAGGAAACAACACATTTATTATTCTCCCTCACAGATTAAGGCTGCAACCCAAATTCAAAGTTCCTGTTAGAGCAACATTTTATAAGTTTCAAATCAGAACTGTGAGTGAAGGTCAGTAACAAAGACACCTAAGAGTACTTGGTCAATACACTTCCTCGCCTTGCTTTTCTCTTTACACAAGACCACAGGAGAAGCGGAATCATTTCTGTAAGTAGCCATGTAGTCAAGATAGCTTTACCAGCATCAAGTTGCATGGAGTGAGCAGAATGGTGAGGGAGGTATTTAAACAATCTGACATCAGGAAAAGGTAGATATCCAGCAAACAGTGGCATCACTTCCATGTGGACTTTGTGAGTTGCTCGAGCTGCTACAGGCATAGATATCACTCCAGAACTTTTCCCACAGACTGCCCAGTTACTACTGTTGTCAACAACTGCAAGAATAAAGAGCAAACACTATAAAGATCTTTTCTGAAAAATGAAGAACCTTCAGTATAGTTTTAGAGTACTTTTAAAATCAGTGTTTTAGCAACATCTAAAAGCCCACCAGGTTCTATGTGTGAAGAGCTGTGCAAGGTAAGAAAACAGCCCTACACAAAAGGGACCACAGTTGGTCCCCAAGCAAGTATCCATCCAGTCTGAACAGCATTTATATTCCACTTGAAGACAGATTAATGAGGAAAAAATGAAATATTCTCAGTCTAGCAGAATGAAAACTGCTTTACTGAGCAGCCATACTCACAATGCAAGAATATATGCCATAGAACATCTGGCAGATGTCATTATCAAGACAAAACTGGGGAATTTTGTCAATATGCTTAAGAAAGATATTCTTACCTTCATACATAAGTTTTGTTGTGCAATATCCATCTGATTCTGTTAATGCTTCATCTCTGTCAACCTCTGAGAGGTCCACAAGTCGGGTGATTGACACCTCTAAAGAGCAGAGTGAGCCTGTTTTACAATACTCTGCCCCCAATGGTGGAAAAATTTCAGTTTTCACATGATACAACGTCTGTCAGGAAGAAAACAGTGCTGTTATCAAGAAAAAAGGGGCATTTTACTTGTGTTTAAACTGAACTGGAAAATTGATACAGTACAAACTTAACTTTACATTTAACATCCATTAAATCTTTTTAATGCAAGATTCAGTTATAAGTAACGTTCTCTTCATTATCTCGCTCAGTTTGAGAAAATAAGCAAACCAAATTCAATTCAATCTATTTTTGATACTAGCAGCGAGCACACCATTTTTCCCTCCACTTCTGTGCTTTAACTCAGCCTTTCAATGCTCCTAAATGGATACCAATCTTCATACCATTTAAACAAACTTTTAGTAGTTTCTTGGCTCCTCACTTTCCAGACACATCATTCAAATCCTGAGTAACACCGGAGAACTACTTCATCACTCTTACCATCATAGTCCCCAGAATAATGGTGCTCACATTATCAAAGAGCTAATTTTTCATTACTACAAAATTAATTTTCTACCAAAAAAACCCGCTGTTTAACACACTTGTTTTTCTTTAAAAACTCCAGAAAGATGCTGATACAGGTGCCAACAAATGCTAGTTACATGCCAGTAGGTAAACAAATACCTAAAATATCACTCAATGCCAGTTTGTAATAAGCAGGTAGAAAACATAGCAACATTGAAAACAGACAAAAGGATTTAATCAAACGAGCATCTTCTCATGTTGCTACTTTTTACCCAAGCATCAAAAAGGATAACACAAGACTGAATTTAGAGACGAGATTAAATAATGTTGATAGAATTCCTTCAATAGAAAGTTATATCTAGCCTATAAGCTTCCTAGCTGATCAAAGGAATAAAAAGTTTGTCCATAAAGGGAAAGAAGAAACATTTAAGATAATGGCCTAGAAACTCTAAATATTTCATTAGAGGAGCTCATCTCAGACACTACAAAAATCAACTCAAATGCTTTCAATAGCAAAGATTTTTTGGAAATTGCAATTTGCTTTGGAGAACGCAGTCTTAAACCAGCAGGGAAAAAGCAGCTCAGTAATCTAAGGACAGTTTCCATGGCACAAGCCCAGGAAGACAAAAACACAGAAAAAAATGAAACAAGATCAAGGACACCTGCACGACTGTTAGGGGTTCCCCTCCCCCCCTTCCAGTGGCAAGTATATGATTCTGACGTATCATATCAGGCTCCAGTTCCATCATTCAACGAACTGGCTTTCCAATGATTCTAAGTAGGTACCAATCTCATTATGTAAACAAGTTTTCTAATATATTTATTGACTTTCCCTTTCCATATATTAGGAAACCATATTCAGTTAACATATCCTATAGTTAGAAGAGTACTTACAAAAAAGTTTTCCACTTGAAATTCATAAGTGAACGGCTTCAGGGTAAGAGACTGTTCTTCAGAGGTAGCTGGACAAAAGCTGACTGAAAACAGGCACTGCAAGGAGAGAGGAAGCTCTTTCGTCCACTTCAATTCCCATACAAAGAATATTGATTGCTTACTGTATATGACCTGAAAGAGAATATTTATAGTATTAGCGCCTTCCTTCCTCTGAGAAAGGAGTGGAAATGCACATACATATGTTTGTCTGTTCTGGCATTAATATAGTTTATAAAAACAAATCACCTGTTTAGTGTTAAATAAATCATTAGGGAAAATATGCAACCAAAATAACTAATAGTGAATTTTAACAATGCACATCTAATTAAAAAGAGGGATAAGTTTCACTGTCAGAATCAATGTTTCAAAAGGGAACACTTCACATTCAAGTACGTGTGAAAAAATATTTTATTCGAAAGTCAAATTTAATAAAGATATTAATAATGTTTGCATATACATTTCCTAGGCACCAAGAATGACCAATTTAATACTTCAAGGGGACTGTTTTGTAACTTAACTAGTTTACAGCTGTATTTAATTGGAAAACAGTCTCTTCCTGATTTTTTTCCTAAAGCCTAATGACAAACTGCAGCTATAAGATGAACAAATTAAATGTTAACAGTGATATTAGTGATATTACATTTGTATAGCTGTTGTTCAAGCAGGTATGTAGTACTTTGCATGAAGCAAATGGACACGTTTGAAAAGTTATCTAATAATCCTTGCAAGTTTTAGAATTTAATCTGAGATCTATGGGTGTAAATGCCTTCTAAAGCATCTTTAAGAATCAAAGTTACTCAGAGGACTACAAAAGTCTGACCTAACATCACGTATCAGCCTTATTTACTACAAAATCTATGTGCAGAAGTGCTAATAATTTCACTAATAAGAATTTAATCTAGCTGTCCTGCCAACGAGCTCATAAACCACCAAGTGAATCTTTACCTGTTGAGATTCAGGGTTCAGAGGTACCAGCTGCAAATCTGTACAGTCAGCAGAATTTTTTAAGCTGTTGTCTGAAAGCTGGAAAGAGAGTTCTGACAAATTCTGTACACAGACTTGCAAGTATTTCCTGAAAAACATGACACAGTTTGTTCAACAAAAGTTGAATAGTTACATTGAAAGAGTACATATCCATAAAATTATTTTCAAAGTGCACAGCTCAAGGAAAAACAGAATGGCAGGTATATTTGTTTCTTTCAATCTTTTCCTCAATACTTACAAGTCTGCAGAAACACAGCTGTAAAACATCCTCTTTCATATTAAACGAAAGCAAATAACTACAGAGAAATAGGTGAGCTTGGTTTATCTTGTGGTCTTATTTCCAAAATAGTTGAGAACACAAATTTGTTTTATTGTTATGAAAGAACATTAGAGGAAATGTACAAGCTTCCAATGGGAAGCTGTGTAAGATAATAAAGCCCAACTTAAAAAAAAAAGTCTGCTATAAATATTACTTATGAAACTCCGGCTCCATATTTTGTAAGAAGAAAGAAACAATAAATACTTAATGAGTACATTACCGTTTGCCAGCTGACAATAAGGAATGCTTGGCATTAAAAGGTATGCAGAATGTTAATGCAATAATAGTGGAGTAAATCGACCAAGGACAATCAATGGTTACCTAAAGGAAAAAGGGAACAAGGTTCTTATTCATGATGGTCTTTGGCATAACAATTTTGTTTTTCTTCTCATTTCTAAGCAAAACTTTTCTCAGCAAGTGTCTATGTCTAATGCATTCAGAAGGGGAAGAAGAAAAAAAAAAATAATCAGTATGTCAAAAACCAATCTGACAAAATAATAGGGTTTTGTTTTCCCGTGAGCAGGATATGAAATCTCAAAGAAGCTTTTTCCTGTGGAAACTGACATACCCGGTTCTGAAGACTAGAAATAAATGAAGGGGAATAGAAGAAAGAAAATATAAAATGACACTAACGATACCAACACCACCTTAATACAATAATCTAGTAAAAGGTCAATATCAAATAAATTGCTGTAAGATCTATTACTGAAATGTCTTTATAATACTTTACTATAAAAAATACAAGTTCAAAATATTTTTAAAATGTATTTAATGTATATTTGTTTTAACTTGAAGCAGCACACTTAACTGAAGAATTTCTCCTGAAGTGAATGCTGCCATCCTTCCAACTGTAAAGCATATATACTTAACAACATATTTTTAAATGCAGAAAAAAAAAAATATTTTGTCACACCACATTTTAGCAATGCTAGTCTATAGCTATCCCTTTTTACCCAACTCTTCACATACAAGGATACATGGCAGCACACTTGGTCAATTTTAACAAGGAGTAACACTGTGAAAAGTGATTGTTTCAAGATCATTTTGGGGTCAGCTGAAGAGCTTCTTTCATTCACCCTTCATAATGAAAATTAAGAGGAAAAGTTACCTCCAAGTAAGTAACGCATCAGCTTGAAATACTACAGTGTTAAGTACCTCAACACACATACAGATTCTTTGCAAGTGGAAGAAATATCTTTCCTATGAGTCAGAAGGGAGACTTTAAAGACCACTATGCCACCTTTTACAAAGACATGAGCATCCTTCATCCTATATAAACTGCGAGTGTTAGAACATTAAAACTCAGATTACTAGCCAGTGGAACAGCTGGCAATATAGTAGACATAGTGTATATTTCTGATTATATTTATGTTTTCTTTACATTTATAAAATTTGCTATGATTTTTGCATGTATGTCTTTTAAGGAAAATTAGGTCAGAGCAAGCAGGTTCCCCCCCGCCATCACCACCACTTCTATTTTGTGATGTGTATGCCCCTGTGATCGAATAGATTTCATAATAAAAACGTTAAATTACATCTTACTTTTTGGTCAACAGTAGCCATGCAGTTGTCCTGTTTCTGCTTCTCTTTGTTTTTTCTGTGAACTTCTTTATTTGTAGTATTTTCTTTCTCCACTGCAGATTCTGTGGCTGATGGCAAGTACATGACTTCTAGTTCAAATTCAATCACATGATATGCAGGAGCTACTGGCAAACTGATGCTTGTGATCTTTTCAGAAGACTGAATCCTTAATGATGATTCTGAGATCTTTTCTATAGTTGTGTAGAATGGGGAAAAAAGTAATTTTAAAACATGTTCATCCCTTCCCAATTTTCATTTTAATCTGTAAGTAATGAAACTAGCCTAAGAAGCTGTGTCATAGAAAAATACATGGTGCCATAACCATTTCCTAGCAAGACCTCCATGTCTGCAAAAACAGCAACGAGAAACCATGTTATATAACTCCACGGTAACCTCTTCAAATGAGCTATAATCTGCACATCTTAAATACCACTGCTGTTCATAACTTCCCTGCTGTTCATAACTTCCCAATAGTAACGCTCTACACTTCTTAAACTGCAGGAAGGTAACCACCACATTCCATGTAGTAGCCCCTTCCAATGTTCACGAAAGAACTAAGAGGACAATTTGATAACAAGCTTCAAACTAGCTAAAGAGCTACTTCAGTCCAATCATATGACACCTATTGAAGTTTTTACAGTGTCCTGCACCTCCTTAGTCTCATAATTTCACTTCAAGCAAACTCACAACTTACTGAATACACATGCGTCAGTATTCTTGGTCACCATTCATCATCTATCTTTAAAATACTACACACGGAGTGTTTCTGTACAGTGTATTTTAATCTTAATTTCATCAAGTCTCTTACGACTGTTCTTCCCATTTATGTAAAAGTTGCTTGTGTTTGAGCAACTGAGGACACTATACAGTACTTATGCTCGGGAAAAAAAAAGGAATAGGATGTCATCTGTTTAAATGAAACACCAGCAAAAGGAAATGCTCCATTTATATAGAGCACTACGTCAAAACCTACTTACAACTACTTCACAATAAAAATGATCTAGTCAAAATAGAGCCCGCGTTGTACTAAAAGATCACCATGGTTCTCTTGGAAATCATGACAGATGCTCACTTCAGCAGCAGTTTCACCATGCCTACTGAATTTCATCAATGAAAGTAAAAGTTGTCCAGCTATGTTTGCTGAAAAGTTCACACTACTACTTTGAGGGTGAAAGTTTAAGACCTTTCTTGCACTGAAGTACTCAGTTGCAAGTCCCTAGAATTGTTCTTAACTACTATTGAAAAAGACAGCGTCAGTGTGCTTAGTACTGTAAGTACAGGTTTATTTCAGGATTACTGAATTTTCAGCCGTTTAAAGATTATTAATTTTTACTTCATTGCTTACCTCTGGTGTTGGAATAGATCACTGCCTTGCTCTCCGGATGGTACAGAATAGGCATGGCATCTGCATTACTGAGCTGCAAAGTATCCCCATTCTTCATGGTGTAGTGACCAGTAGTCACTGTGAATTTCACCTTCTGGGGAATGCCAGCCAAAAGGCTATCTGAAGAAGAAAGCAGAAATTGTTAACAGATTCCAGTACTCATGAGCAGATGCTTACAATGCACTGCTAAGGCTTGTTAGCAATATTCCCAGACAATTTGTCACACACGTTAGGGTAACTTAAAAGTGCGGGGTTTTGGTGTTATGCAACACATTAAGCCTAGTTCAGATACATCAGTGTGGAGAAACTGGTTGTTTCAACTTAAGTGATCAAAACCACCGTTTCTTAGATGGCTTAGACTAGCTGGCTCACATACTGCGTAGCTCTGGCAGCACACAATTCAGTGAAATATAATAATCCCAATGAATTTACTAAGCTTTTTGTTAAGTTCTCCAGGTTGTAGACAGCTTTACAGTTTTGCACACATGATGCCAGTCATACCCACATGCTGTATTTACATAATCAGGATAACAAGAATGCCAGTATGCACACAGACT